>NC_088690.1:64978650-65282222 GCF_028017835.1 Emys orbicularis | reverse complement strand
TCACAACTCCATAGACGGAGGGTAGCTTCCATTCTAAGCTCTGTTATTATCCCCCCTTCCTTTGGTTTTGGACTGTGGAAACTGATTTGTTTGCAAATTGGGAGGCCTAAACCATGGTATGTGAAGGAGTCTTGCAGAGAATTTGGAAGTGTCGGATTACAGATGACTGTTTGCTACCTAATCAAAAATTACATGTGGCGGGAAAGTTTTCCACTGTGTTTCATGATTTTGGGGCCCACACATTCTCAGAGCTCCCAAAGTCACACACATCTCCTTATGCTGGTCACTGGACCATGCCGCCTTCTCATTGGGAAGGTAGAAATTGTGTTACAGTGGCACTGGGCAGAGGCAGGACTGGCAGCTGAAAATTGGGGTGCGTATCGGAACGACGTATCTTCCTGGCCAACATCTGAAGCATCTCTGCTCCCTGAAACCCAAAGCAGAGCCAAGAGCCATCGCCTAATTGTGCAAATGTGATAAATGGCTGTTCCGATTCCATCTCATATATGCGTGCTACTCGTGTGCTTCTTGTCTACAATTTAATAAGCTGATGTTTGGGACTAGTTAAAGTAGCTGTCTTGACTTGTTTAACTCGACAGCCGCAGACGTTTCACTGAGCTGACGTGGGATTTATGTCTCACTAATGCAATAATGTTTGGTAAGCAGCGCGGTTGCAGCAAGATTTATGTCTGCTCAGCAATCTGAGAACAATTTATACAGCCCGTCAGAGGTAGAGTTACAGGAGACACTGCCTGAGAGACACTGTGAGAACAGTTTGTTATTGCTGGCCTACTGTCCTCTGGGGGGATGAGTGCTGGAGCATTTTAGCTCACTAACATATTGCCCTGCTAATGTTTTTCATTAATAAAAATAAATACAAGGGCTGAAATAGCGGCTTGGCTTTGTAATGTGCTACCATCACTCACGTTTCTAGTTAGCCTTTTCGTTAATGAGCAGAAAGAGAAGGAGACAGGGTGTAGGAAAACCCACTGTGCTCCAAATAGACTTGGATGGAGTGCCGTGGTCTTGTTCAGCTTCCCTCGTGGAAAAAGCAGGGGTTGCAGAGTAGCCGTTTTGTCTGTCGGGTTTGGCGCACACTTGGAGTAAAGGTGTCTCTTCTAACTTCATGTCAGGGCTGATTTGTGGCCAGGGGGTAGTTTTTTTCCTTTTTGAGCCCTGCCAATTTCTCTTGGTGCCAAATGCTGGTTCCAGGCCACAGTCCAAGTGAGTGGGCAAAGGATTCCCACTGGTACTAGGGGAAAGACATCCTCTCCCTGCTAGGGGTTGGGTGCCCCAAGGTGCAGAGCATTTTGGCCCCAATCAAGCAAAGCACTTCAGCATGTGCTTTAAGCAGATGCATGGTCTCATTGACGTCAGTGGGACTGCGCATAGGTTCAAAGCCAAGGCCAAGGCCAAGATGAGGAGCAGTGGCTCAGCTACATCATGGATGGCACTACAGCCGCTGGGCTGCAGCAGTGCCTATAAGGCATTTGGACAGCAGAGCTAAATAGTTGCAGATCTGCTGGTCCCAACTCTGACCAGCCCCCAAACAGCTCCACCTTCTTTGTGGCATGGGGCAGGTGGAACTTTGCTCTGTAATACACAGGGGGAGGTGCCCCACATCCTGAAATCTGTCCTTCCCAATTCTTCCCGTGACATCTGAAGATCATACTGCATTTGGGGCCTTGTGCAGGCCGCAGGGAGGTAGAGTGGGGACAGGATTTACCTCTCTGTGGATTTCTCCTACCACCTCTCTTTTTTTGCTTGAGCCATAAGGGACCCTCAACTGCAATGTTTCGGCACCAGACAATGTTTGACTTGTATGGGTATTCCCAAAAGCAGCAGATGCACCTAAAAAAATCTGTAACTGCACCATCAGATCACTCCCAATCAGGTTACATCCCCTTCCTCTAGAAGGAAAAGAAAACATATTGCATTCACTCTCACCTGAGACTCTCTTGAAAAGTTGCTCTAAACCAAACATTCCAGAACATGGCAATTTAATTTCAAACCAGATCAGTTCAATATGAGCTTCATAACAAATGTTCATCACTTTAGTCTTGCAGGTGGTTTTACAACACAGCCCAGCACTGGCAAGAGAGTCATGGGTTTGTCTTTTGATTTCTCTAAGGATTCTGGCCACAAAAGTTTTTAAGTGTGTTCACGTTCCTCCTTTCCCAGAAGTTCATTGGATCCTTCCATCTTTCACAACAGGTTCTTTGAGCATCTACATTTCAAAGAGTTTGAATGATGTCTTTACAGTCCTAGACAATTCTTGGAATTTTCCTGCCTGAGATTTTCCCCTAGAAATTGAGCCAAATAAATTCCTAAAGCTATAATGAACAGAAGGGGAATTGTATTTAGTTTGTGAAACCCTGCAAAACTCCCTCTATGCTCCTCCACACATGGCTGAAGCAATCATTCCCAACCCAGGAATGCATTTAAGCAGTGGCTTTCAACCTGTGGTCCATGGACTCCTGGGGGTCCAAAGAGGTCTAAGATTTCCAAAGAAGTCCACACCTCCAGTTGAAATTTTTTAGGGGTCCGCAAATGAAAAAAGATTGAAAACCACAGCAGTAAAGTGTTATGGCCATAAGTATCAAGCATCATACTTCAGGCAGAATTCCAACATCCATTCTACTTCCCTATTCTTCAGTTGTTTGTAACTTTCAGCCAGATTTCCTTTAGATAGAAATTTTCCATTCTTGGTCTCAGCCTAGGGGTAAATAATCATCAACCTAATACATATTTTATTTTAATTTTGAGCAAAATTGGTTCACCTGGTTTGATTTTCATTAGACACAGGGGGAAAACAGATTCCAAAGGCAAATGTTTTACGGTAATCTAACTCAAATGCCATTGAAGCTTGAAGGGGCAAATCTGAAGTGCTTTATAGTCTTCGCTGAGATTGAAAAGAACAATGGAAGTTGAAGGGAAATTGGTTCAACAATTATGAATGGTTATAACTGGATATTTCATTCATGATGTCAGAAGAAGAATGAGCTAGGCCTTTACTTCCACAGACCTGGCTGAGTTGAGCGCTATTTCTCCTTTCATAACAACATGTACTTTAAACATCATGTTTTATCCAGACAGATTAAAGGGGGAAATCAGACACTCACCTGGCTTCAGTTGACCCTTCAATGTAACATGTTGCACATGCAAGATTATTCAGCTATCGAACCACTTTTTTATAGCATAGACACTGCTGTATCAACAGAACCCCCGTGAGTTGTCAGAAAATGTTCGTAATGGTAGAAGAAAAAACTCTGTATGTTTGTGACGGGGCAGCCCCGCCCCACACTAGCCCCGGCAGCGCCAGACAAGTAGCTCTGTCGGCGGAAGTCCCGCCCCGCTCGTACTGGGCATGCTCCAAATGCTCAGGGAGTATAAAAAGAGGGAACTCAGCTCAGTCTGGGCTGGCGGCCGCAGGAGAAGCACCTATAGGGAGAGCTCCGTCCGAGGACCAGCCCGCACTCTTGAAGCTACCGGGAACCGAGGCCTCTTCGGGCCGGTGCGAAGCCCCACTGCGGGAGGAACCAGAGGAGGCAACAGACCCTGAGACTTGCGGAGAAGCAGAGGACCCGTGGGAGACCCCAACGGCTGAGCTGGTAGGAAGCGACCCGGGGGGAGTGACGAACTGGTATCTTGGCCCCGGTAAGCCTCAGTGTGTTGCCCTGTGACGCGGGGGTTAAACCCTCACAATGTTGTATGAACACAGGTCAGATCCCCAGCTGGTGTAAGTCACAGCTATGCTTAACATCAGCTGAGGATCTTCCCAAAGTATGAAAAATGAAGTGTATCAATAGGATAATGTCCCAGGGGCCTCAAGCCATTTTGCCAGACTAGCACCTGGCCCAGTATCCACTTCAGTCAAGGAAAAGACTTGGGAATTGAATCTGGTCCTCTTTAACCTGGTGCTAATGCCTGGACTCCATGCTTTGAAAAGTAGTAGAACTTGGCCAATTTCAGATCACTGCTTCTGTTGCTAACATGACACTATTAATCACACAGTGGTGTGTATGTTTCCATGGTACTAATTAATAGGGTGAGATGAATGACTGCACTTTGATCGTGCACAGCCTCTGAGGATCTCAAAGAAGCATTTATCTAATGACACATAATTACAAGATACACTAGCATGAATGAGCATAAGTACAAATTTGCTGAATATTGAATAAAACTGATGATTAGAGCAGGTGGAAAAGAGGTATGTGTATTTAGTGAAAAAAATTGGGATTTTTTTTTCATTTCTTTTCAAGTTTTCATTTTTTGCAGTGAAAGATTTCAATTTGTGTGTGTGGGGAGGAAACTCATTCACTTTCACTTTTTCAAATTGTTTTCCTTTGGAAAAAGGGGAGAAGCTGAATTTAAAAAGTGATAGGAAGTTGTCCCTCCCCCCTCCCCCCAAATGAACATTTTGATCAAAGAAAGAAATTTTTCCACCAAAATGAACATTTTTGAAGAAAACATTAATGGATCAAAAAGGCATTGTCCATCAAGGAAAAGGATCATTCAAAATTTTTCTGCCAGCTCTACAGATGGTCCCACTTCGAATCCAACACAAAATTGCTCTCCTCATTTACAATACCCTTCACAACCAACACACCAACCCCATGGCCTCATCTCTCCATACATTCCCTACTCTCTCCCTCTGCTCTGCCAATACAGGTGTGCTTTCCATCCCCACTCCCTTCTCTCCTCATTTGGAGTCTGATCCTTTGCTGTTCCTGCACTGGCAGAATTTCGATTTCCCTCCTCCCTTAAAAAAATGCAACTCCAAGACAGCCTCTTATATATCTCCTACAACTGGAGCTGGACAGTTACTGCAAAAAGAATGCCCATGAATATATGCTTACATTTTTTAAAAGATTCACATTCCTTTTGTCTTCCATTTCTATGAGTTTATTGACAGGGACGTTCGCCAAAGCAACAAGTGTTGAGCAGATTTGCACAAAGAGAACGACAAATATATACAACTATCTATTCATTAGTGTTTGTGCAAGTCCCACTTACCCAGTATGGTGGTCTGGCCCCACCTAGTGGCTGAGTTAGAGCGTTGAGCTAATGGGCCAACGACTTTTAGGTCAGGCAAAGGAGGCTTATGCTTCTAGATTTAGAGGTCCTAGGTTCAATCCCTGTTTCTTGTAAGAAATATATGGACTGATCTGCCTTGACTGATTAATAACTAATGAGTCCTTTTTGCCCTCAAAGCAATCCCACTTCTCTTGATCCCAAAATAGGCTCCACCTATGAAGACAATAAGAAAATGGTTCACATCATGTGAGCCACTTTGTCTAAGGACCCACAGATCAGCCAAGGTTGGACATTCCCCTCCCCAAAATAGAAACTAAAATGGCTAAATGAGGATATTGTTAATTGCCTACACAAGAATCTCTCATTATTTGCCTATGTATAAACCTCTTTCTCCCTCCCAACCTAGCTAAAAAATTCCAAGTTACGAAACAAGAGTCACACCCTGCTTTACTTTGCACGGTGGCCCATTGCATGTTGAGTAGTTCAAGAAAAGATGGGTCGGGAAGCTGCAAGTTAAACAAACTAGAAATGTGCCTGTAAGATTGAAGGTCAAATTGGGCAAACTGTTACCCCCAAGAAGTCCAAGCCACATGTTTTCACCCCAGTGGTCCATATTTTCAGACCAATGGCCCATGTAGCCCAGGATTCTGTCCTCCGACAGTGGCCAGTGTCAGATGCTTCAGAGGGAATGAACAGAACAGGGCAATTATGGGGTGATCCATGCCATGTTATCCATTCCCAGTATCTGACAATCAGAGCTTTAGGGACATCCAGAGCATTGGGGAGTGGCATCCCTGATCATCTTGGCTAATAGCCATTGATGGACCTTTCCTCCATGAACTTATCTAATTCTTTTTTTAACCCAGTGATAGTTTTTGCCTTCACAACATCCACTGGCAACAAGTTCCACTGTGAACCATCCATCTTTCACCCCAGATTAGAATCTGCACATTTGTTTGCCTTGTGAGTTAGATCTACCTGTGGGAAATGTCTCTTGTTCTATTGTAAGTCCTAAATAATGTGAAATGCTTATGTACAATCAAAGAATGCATGGAGTATGTCCTCCCAGTTTAGAAGGTTGAGGCTTTTGTTGGTGTTCATTGTAAATAATCGTTACTCTAGAAGTAATAGGAATTCTCTGGGACAAGGAAGGAGAAATGGTGAAAGATATAAACCAGGTTATAACTTTGGGATATTAAGAGAAGTTATTTAATCCTAACTGATAGTAGGGGCAAATAATGAAATACAATCCTTGAAATGAATAAAATTTTAAAAGACTCTGATAAGAAAACGATTTAAGGAAATTTGTTGTACACCAGCAGCATCTACGGGATACCAATGGAAGCAGCAGAGAAACCTAGACAGCTGAAATTTGAGGACCCACTTGGCATGTGTCCAAAAGGAATCAGAGGGTGTCTCCTTCCCACAAACCCTGAAACTAGGTTGTATAAATGGACGTCACCATGTGCTCAGGAGAGTTGACTGAATCCAACACAAAAAGCTGCAGAATTCCAAATGCGACCAACGCCAGGACCAGCTATGTGGAATGACTCTTCCCCCATCCCCAGGTTTAAGAGGATAAGTAGTGGTAATGTGATTTCATCTATTTCTCCTTCTATTCGTTAATAGAAATAGCTGTAAGTTAGCTTGCTGAGCCTACACTCTCTAGTGAGACCTAAAGGAACCATATTTTAGAATTTAACTGCTTAATAGTTCAAGCAAATTGGCCTAAAAGAGATTGAAAAGAATTGTTTTAAGCAATTTTAATATTCTAAACTTGACCCATGCTCTTCAAAGTGCCTCAAAGACAAGTGCACCCATGGAAGTGTGATAACTGGCTTAGGTACTAAAGAATTGATGGTAATAAGCAATCTTGGTAATTTGCACCGTTCTTTGATATAACTGCTGAGCGTCAATTGGTTGTGTATACATTTGAGTGGTGAACTGTTGATTATATATCAGTGTGGCTTTGGGTGAATGAATAAGTTGTTGGTTGGTCAAGAACAAGCAAGTCTACTGATTTGAGAAACACTGTTCAGGTTAAACGCTGACCTGAAAAGAACCCAGTGTTAAACCAGTAAGCTAATGCTCCCTGGACTCAGTACAAAGGCATTACTGCTTATCCCACTCAATTCTATATTGGCAAACCTAGTTTGTTAGATTTCAGCTGTGAAATCAACTCCCTTTCACGCTTACGGGCTGACAACCACCTGGGGCATCACCAGGGGCGGATTTAGAGTTAGCTGGGCCCTGTGCGCAGCTTCATTTTTGGGGCCTCCCCCTTGGGGCCCAGCCAAGAAAAAGACCATTCTCTCTTATCTCCCTCCCCCCCACCCCGTTTTTCATTCTTTTTTTCTTCCTCCTCCTCCTATATTATAAGTAATAGGAAGTAAATGAAAATAAAGTGAGGTACCTTGATTGGGGCAGGGGGTTGGGGTGCAGGAGGGGGTGAGGGCTGCAGGCTCTGGGAGGAAGTTTGGGTGCAAGGTGCAGGCTCTGGGCTGGGGCAGGGGGTTGGGGTGTGGGAGAAGATCAGGGGCGCGGCGCTTACCTCGGGCGGCACGGCTCCCAAAGCGACTGGCACAGCCCTCTGGCAGCGGCTTCCAGGCAGGGGGGACCAGAGGGTCTCCCCACTCCGCTGCCCGCAGGTGCCGCCCCTGCAACTCCCATTGGCCACAGTTCCCAGTCAATGGGAGCTGTGGAGTCGGTGCTCAGGGAGGGGACAACGCACTGAGATATCCCCCCACACACACACGAGGGGCCGCAGGGACATGCCGTCTGCTTCTGGGAGCGGCGCGGCGCGGTGGGAGGGAGGCAGAGTGGAAGGGAGCTGCCTTAGCTCTGCTGCTGGCACGTCTCTGTATACCGCTTGGGGGGAGGGGGTAGTGGGTCTCCGTGTGCTGCCCGGGGCGGGGGCAGCGCGCGGAGCCGCCTCCCCTGCACCAGGGGCATGCAGAGACGTGCCAGCTGCAGGCCACTTGTGGGAGTGGTGCGGGGCCACCGGCCACGGCATGCAGGCAGCCTGCCTGCCTGAGCCCTGCTGCGCTGCCGCATTTTGGGGGGACCCCTGTTATTGGGGGCTCCATGCCACCTCATGGTGTGTTTAACAGTAAATCCACTCCTGGGCATTGTGTAACATTTTCACTGTACGCCTGATTCTGTGGGCTTGTCTTCATTGCTGTGCTAGATTGAGCTATCTACATTTGAGCTAATTCCTCTGTGGTTAGCCTAGTTTGAAAGAGAGTGGCCAAAATGTGAAATAACACTCAAACTGAACAATGTGTGTAGATTAGCAACCCAGATTAGCTGCATCCTCACTGCATTACTTAAGTGTCAGCAGCACTTGAACTTCAAGTCATACCCCTGATGGGCTAGCTAGCTCAAAGTGCCTTTTCCCACAAATGTTTTCAAGATTTTGAATTTTTTTTCCTCATCCAGAATCCGAAATCATGAAAATTTTCACAAACCCATCCAATTTTTTTTTGATCGGGTCAATCAAAATGTCTCATTTTGGTAATTTTGACATGTTTCATTCAGATTTTGAGCTTTTCATTTAGTTTGTAATATAAATTAACTAATGTTTCTAAATGGAAAGTCTGTTAGAAGCAGAAATCAACATTTTTCATTTCAATTCAGGAACTTTTTTTTCCGAAAAAGTTTTCAAACCAGGTGAGTCATCAATACCCACCATAGAATTTTGGTTTTGATGAATCAGCATTTTCCAACAAAAGAAGTATATCTGGAAAATTCCTAAACCAGGTCTACATCTAACTCGAGCTAGAGAGTCTTGTGAGTGGAGGGGTGTTGGGTTAGGGGTCACACTTGAGTTATACCTCAAGCTAACACTGCAGTGACAAGCCCTAAAAATATTGCTCATCGACTCTGGGAACAAAAAATATGCCATGTGCCCCATTGTAACAGTTTAGATTACAAATGCTGATTACTCCCAGTGAGTTTCTCATCACCAAGCTACAGACCTAGAATTACTCACAAAAAATCTTCAGGGGATAAAGGAAACAGCTGATGAACCTGCAATCTGTTTGTGGATGGAAAGAGAGGTGAATAAATGACTGATTCACTGAGTTCTTCTGCCTGTCAGAAATTTTCTACACTGATGCATGCTGGTTAAAATTTTCAAAAGCACCTTAGTGACTTAAGAGACTAACCCCTTTTCAAATGTGATTTAAGCACTTAGAACTAAATGGAAAGTCAATTGGACTTAGGCACCTCTACTATGGGGGCCTTCATCTCTGATGCCCCCTTGCAGCAGGATGGGGAGCTACACCAACCTGACTCCATCCCACTTGTGCTGCCGAACTCAATTCTGTGTTCATCAAGTCCTCCTTATGACCCAACCATCTGGCAAGGTCCTCAATAGTCTCTGTCACCTTCAGGATTATGAGGAGTAGGAAATTCCATGGCTCTAGTGGGACTAGACATCCCTCGGTCTCCTGGGTTTAGAGCCTTCTCCAAATTCTGTCTGGAGCAGGTTGGGGAACTCAGGCCTGCCCACTCCACTGGGTTCCAGCTCAGGGTCCTTGTTTGGACCAGACAGAAGCAAACCTTCTCAGTCCCTTGCTGCTCCCTGAGCTATCTCCTACCTCTCCTCCTCTGTAGGTTTCCCCAGCCTCCTGCCCTGCTTCTCCCACTTTGGAATGGTGGCTTCTCAGGCAGCTTCCAACCAGTCTGCTGGAGGGTTCCTGCCTCTGCCTCTCTGACAGCCACCTTTCTCCTCAGGAATTCCCCCTCTAACCGAGGCCCTTAGCTCTGGATCATGCCCTGCCTCATTAACTGCATTCCAGTTACTCAGTTAATTACTCCCAGGTGAACCCGAGCTGTTTCGTTCCCCCTAGTGGAGCCTGTCAGAGGTAGCCTGGGCACTTGATCCCTTCACAGGTCCAGCAACCCTCTGGCAATACCTATCTGGGCAAATAATGGATTTTTTGTTTTGCTAGCAATTAAAAAAAAAACTGAGTGTGTGTGTGTGCGGGGGGGGGGGGGAGAAGAGGGTCATTTTGGGTCAAACCATAAAGCAATTAAAAAAAAATTCAGTGACTCAAAAAATAATTTGGGGTTGAATGAATCATTTTGTTTTGACAAAAGCTAGATGTGTCATTTTGGTTTTGTCTGTTTGGAAACATTTTTGATTATTTTAATAAAATTAAAGGAAATTTTGAAACAAAAAGTCATTTCAAACCAAAAGGTAACCAAAATATTTTGATTTTCTCTGATTTTTTTGGAGGTATTTTTTTCCAGCTGAAACAATTTGGTGAAACTTTCATGAAATGTTTGATGTTGCCGAATCTGCATTTTTCAGCCAAAAAAAGTTTTGGATGAAAATTTTTCCCAGCTCTACTCCTAAGTACCCAAGTCACTTTTGAAAATGGGACTTAGGTGCTTTTGAAAATTTTATCCATTTTTGCATGACTAGAGATTTATGCAACTAAACTGAGTTGTATTACTTTGTTCTGACTCTTGCACTTACAAAATAAGGCCATAATGCGGGAAAGCACTTATGCACATGCTTAAGTCCATCACTGCTTAGGAAAGAACATAAACACGTGTTTACCTATTAGCACATGTTCTGGTTTAATGAGACAAACACATGCTGAAAGTTAAGTATATGCTTAAATTCTGTCCTTAACAGGGATGCTTTCCTGAATCAGGAGTTAGATATGTATATGTGTTTTGGTGTACATGTATAGGTGTGAGTTTGTGTTTGTATGAACGTGTTTGTTTTAGTGTTGGCATTTGCATGTGTGTGTCTGTCCATGTGATTGGGTGTGAGTATGGAGCGGGGGAGTTATATGTACTGGAAAACCTCTGGTTTGTTAAATGAGGAGCTAATTTGTTGGAATGAAAGTAAACACAACACATGGACAACGTTAATATGCTAATATATTTTCTTTTAATTAAAAAAATAAGCACGCTGCTGACTTTTCTATTCCGCAGTGGGTCCCAGCTTCTATTGTAACGAATGGTATGCTGACCCACAGTTGAATGCTAATGACTCTCGATGGGAAATATTTTGTTTCATAACAGTGGCCAAAGCCAGAGTAACACATGAGGACATTTTTTCAGGCACATGAAAGTTGCTATTTTTAACTGTTCTCCCCTATATTTATGGTGTTTGAAGGACCCTGGGGAAATATGTGGCAGTTTCAACACACTGGAGCAACTTATTACGTTCAACTCTTTAGTTTGCATGGATGGGTTTGCAAAAACATCAATTGTTATTCGAGTATTGAACAAGCTCTTTGTATTATGCTATGTTACCACTCAGTTGCAGTGATACTTGTGAAGCGATTCTCCTTGTTATCTATCTTCTTTGACTGAGCGTGTCTACACTGGCAATTTGCAGCGCTGCAATTTTCTTGTTCATGGGTGTGAAAAAACACCCTTCTGAACGCAGCCAGTTTCAGCGCTGTAAAGCGCCAGTGTAGACAGTGCCCCAGCACTGGGAGCCGCACTCCTAGAGCTGGTAGCTACGCCCCTCGTGGAGGGGCACGTAAAGCACTGCCGTGGCAGCGCTTTAGCATTGCCAGTGTCGACTAGCCCTGAGTCTGTTACCATGAGTACCATTTTCAGTATCATAGATCCATTATTGATGATCTACAATTATGTTGTTGTAGCTCAGGATATTAGAGAGACAAGGTAGGGGAGGCACTGCCTTTTATTGGACCAACTTCTGTTGGTGAGAGAGGCAAACTTCTGAGCTTACCCCGACCTGAAGAACAGTTCTATGTAGCAAAAAAGCATGTCACTCTCACCAACAGAAGTTGGTCCAGTAAAAGATATTACCTCCCTCACCTTGTCTCTCTAATTATGTTTTACATCAGTAGTAGTCCTAAGTGCATCTTTTTTCTTGTGTCTGAGTAAGAGTGGCAGTAGTAATGCAGCAGGTACCTGAGATCAAACCAGACATGTAAAACAAAACTACAGAAAGAATCATTCACGGCTGGGTGAAATCTGTATTTGCGCCAGTAGCCAACCCCAGGGGGTGAAAACATTGCATTGACGCACACTGCTGACATGACCTGGGGCAGCAGGAATATCACTAGAACTCTTGTTATTATTTATGTTACAATAGCAATTGAGCTGAGGGCCCCATTGTACCAGGCACTGTGCACACACAGAGTAAGAGACAGTCCCTGAAGAACTTACAGGCTAAGTAGACTAGACAGACAAAGGAAGGATTATTAGCCCCATTATACAAATGGGAAACTGAAGCCTGGCGAGATGAAGGGCTGGGATCACGCAAGGCACTGAGCACTCTGGACCCAACCAAGTAAAACACTGACACTCATGAGCAGTTCTTTCAAATGGGATGCTGTTACTCATGTGCTTAAAGTTACGCCTGTGCTTTGCTGGCTTGGGGCCAGAGCACTCAGCAGGACCAGCCCAGATGAGATTTGCCCAAGGCATGCAGGGAATCACCACAGAGCCAGAAATTGACCTCCCAGTCTCCTGCATATTCGTCCGGTGCTGTCCCCACCCTTCACTCACCCCCAGAACAAGCAGAAACCTGCATACATCTCCACACTGCCCTGTCAGTATGCTAGAACCCTGACCTGGCAGACCCATCTCTAAAGGGGAGAGTGGAGCTGATGCTGTGAGCCACAACTTTCTATACACCATATACCTCCACACACTCCCATTTCAGGAGCACCCAAGGGGTACTGGAGTACAGCCAAAGGGGACTCCGGGCTGTTACTAGAGTAGCACTGGAGAAATTAAAAACCCAAGAGCATTAACACTGTCAAAGATGTGTTTAGAAGTAAATGAGCAAGGAGTGGACTGAAATCATGCTCTTTCGAGTCCAACAAAAATACATTCCTAATAGGCATTAAGCTAAGTGGAGTCGCACAGCGTTAGGATTGCCTTTCAGCAGATAGTTCATCTTTGCTGTCACTTTCGCTTACGCCATGGTTAAAACAATAAACCTCAGCAGAACCACCCTGCTCCCAATCAGCAGCTGCTTCTCCTCCAGAGCTTTGGAAATGGGTCAATTTGTCGCTTAAAAAAAAACACAAGGAAAATTAAAGACAGACTCTTTTTCTATTTGAAGCTGCCATGTTTGGAGACCGAAAATCTCCCTGGCAAGACAAGTGAATGAAAATTATGGTTCCTCCATAAAGTAGCAGGTTTGCCAACCCAGGGGCGACAGGGAGTGGGGGGAAGTCATAGCTCAGAGCTTCATGGGTAATGGAATCTATATACAAGGGCACACTCTATTAGAAGATTTAACAGTGTTGCCAATCCCCAGGCATTCATGAATCAGGGTTCCCTCCCCACCCCCAAAGATCATAAAATTGGTTTAAAAATCCTGAGATTTCCACAAAACAGTAATTCACGGGATTCTTTTTATTTGCTTTCTTGTCTCTGATTCTCTAGGAGTCACGTTTTCACACTTTTCGTCACAACCATCAGACCTAGAAACTCAAATTTTTTTAAATGAAAGTTGAGACTGGTAAAATCACCTGACTCCAGGAGCTGGGGCTTTAAGGAGAACATCACAACAGTCATGATAAAAATATGAGAGCTGGCAACACCAAATTACATGCTGAAGGGCCAGCTGAGCCTGTGGAGTCCTAGCACAGTGTTTCCCAAACAGTGGGTCACGACCTGCCAGTGGGTCACAGGAAGGTTGTAGGTTGGTCACAGGCCTGGTGCAGAGGGGAGGCCCAGGCAAAGAGGAATTGAAGAGCAAGCCTGCCCCATGCAGCGGTAGCTCTGGTTCCATCAGGCTGGGCTCCCTGTATTGAGACCTGGCACATGGAGTCGCAGTACCACTCCATCATGACAGAGGGGTGGTTGGGCCAAACGTGAGTGGCACTGCTACCACATCACAATACCCAGAGCAGAGAACCTGGCCAAGCCCTGCAGGACAAGAGTCACCAATGTGAAGTGAGTGCACGGCAGGTTCCCACCCCTCTGTCCCCAGGACCTTTGCTCTGCACCAGGCTGGAATTAGGGTTGTGGTGCTGGGGTACAGAGGGCTGCTGCAGATGGTCAGTGCCCCCTCAGCAGGATGAGGAGCAGACAGCAGCTGCAGTGGCGAAGGGGGACAACGACTCTGGCCTATGATTTTGGGCCTCCTGCACAAATTTGGAACCAGAGTGGGTCACAAAAAGGACTCAGTGCACATGGTGGGTCACCTTGCTTGTCCAGAAAACAATGGGCAATTCCCTTTTCCTGCACCTGCAGGATGGTGACCAAACTGATGGAATTCAGGTTTTCTGTGCTGTGGAAGTTAAGACAAACAAAGCAATGAAAACACAAGCTGAGATTTTTTCAAAGCAGCCCAGAGGATTTGTGCACCCAACTGCCACTGAATTTAAAGGGAATTGGGCACCTTAATGCCCATAGGCAACTCTGAAACTCTCATCCACAATGAGAGGGTTGTGTGCCTTTATTTTATTTATAACTTGTCATTTATGTTTGAAAGGTAACATGCATGGGGGGTGGGGAAGGGGGCTAGCCTTCTTTACCAGATATAAAGAAGGCCTAAAAGATGTGAAGTTTGGTTTTGTTTTATAATTTAGTGGTCCTTTACTTTTGAAATATCAGGGACATCAAGTTTGATCCTCCCTAATTTTGGTGGTGGTCTCATTGGAGAGGTTGATCAGACCCCAAAGGAGCCTCGCTTCATTGTGCAAAATCTGTTCATGTATGCAAATGCTCAGAATTGCACATTCAGTGAAGCTAAGTTCCATGGAAGCCATGGCTTGACGGGGTGAACATCTTATGCAGGACAGAGCTACCTACTGCGGCCAAGCCAATCGCTCCACCTGATGGAATTCCATGATTTTTCCCCTTTTTAAAACACAACCTTGGAAAGTTCATTCAAAAACAAACCCTGTGTTAAAAGGACCCTGTGGTTGCACAGTTAAGCACTCATAAATAAATAAATAAATAGAGAGAGAGAGAGAGAGATAAGATAAGATAAGATAAGATATTTCACACCAAGTACGTACACAAGAGAAGCGCCAAAAAGAGGACAGGTATTTAGAAATGTGCTCACCCTTTTTAACATCCTCAGAGGAGGAGGGTTCCCTAGCCAGCAAGCCATAATCTTTAGCCAGGTTCTTTGAATATTAACCTCATTCTGAATAAGTAATAAACAATGTATTATGTTAATGTCTTATTGTAACTTTGCCTTAAAAAAAGTTTCTATAAATAAATAAATAAATAAATAAATGAGGAAATGTCAAAGTTAAAAATGCCTCTACAACCTTAACTCTGCCCCCTAGTGTATATGCATTAAAATACAGTATGATCATAAGTTACGTGATGTCATGTGGTTTTTCCTCACAGCCCCTGTCTCATTCAAAAGGTAGAATGGGTGGCAAGTAAGCCATCCGTGAATGGCTGGATCAGCAATAAGATTGTTCTTTGAAGCTCCACTTGCATGTGCTCAATTAGTTTAGAGACTGTAAACTAATTTTCCTGGGGCAGGAACTGTCTTTCACTGAGAGCCATCCCTTGGGTAGGGTGAATCAGGGAGACTGCCCCAGGTCCGCGCTTTGGGGGGCTGCTTCAATAAAATCAGGACTGTCCTGATATTTAGCCCTTTGTCCCCCAACCCGACCAATGTACGATGGGGGCACTGTTTGTCCCGATATTCAGGTGAGGAGGTGAGGCAGGAGGCGGGCAGGCAGGAGAGGGGTGATGAGGCAGGAAGGTGAGGGACAGCGAGGAGGAGAACGGCGAGTGGGGTGGGGGGCATGCGCTGGATGGACAGCGAGGAGACTAGCAGGGAGGCAGGCAGGCAGGTGGGGGGTGAGGAGGCAGGCGGGCGGGCGGTGAATGGGATGGACAGTGAGGAGACTAGCGGGGAGGCGAGCAGCAAGCGGGAGGGCGGGCGGGGGGTTGAGGAGGCAAGTCGGGGCCGGGGAGGGGGGTGAGAAGGCAAGTGCCAGCTGGGTGGGGGGGGGGGCACATCGGGTGGACGGCGAAGAGACTAGTGGGGAGTCTGATTTGTCCCGGGCCCTGCACTCCCCTAGGGACGGCCCTGCTTTCACTATATGTATGTACAGAACCTGGGTCTCAACTGAAGTATCTCGGCATTACTACAATAATAAAATATAATAATTATGTGAATCTTGAGTGTATGTGACTATGTGCTTTGCCTTAAGTGTATCTCTTCTTTTATTAAAAACAATGCTTAGGTTCTTTTAAATTGAAATATTCCCTAATACACACACAGGAGCAATTTTAACATAAAAGGCAACAAAGTATTTATCCATTAATTTCCTTGTTTTCTTTAAAAAACAAACATACCTATTGCTTATGTCATTTCACAGAAAATTCTGACGTTTTGACTTTTTTTCAGGACGCAAGCAAATTTTCAAATCTTGGAATCTCCCATTGGACAGAAACTCAATTTTCTGACCAGCTCTGGGATGTGCATTGCTACAGCCATGGCCACAGGACAGAATCCTTCCATCTTCAACTGGTCAGGAGAACTACGTGCCCTCCTGTCAGGTGGGGACCTTGTCATCCCCCCGACCTCAGACGACTGCAGGCATCTCCGTCAAAGGGTGAATGAAATAATCAGAAACAGGCTGATGTTGGTACTACCCATAGTAGCACCCCTCAGAGGAGACAAAGGCAAGTGTGAACACATCATCCCTGGGCTCTGCAAATCCTACAGGCTCCCTCTTCGTTTCAGAAATGAATCAATCTATCTCTCAATGTACGAAAACCTTTAGCAGACATAGAGCCAGCTACCTCAGAAAATATCTCATTGGCCAGGAAAACTCCAGGATAGCTACACTCTACAGGGGCACTGGATCTGGAAAGAACCTGGTTTAGATAATGAGGCATTCAGGGTAGCGTGGCTGCAGTGGCACAACCTCCGCTTCTGACAGAATGAATCAACCTGAGCCGCAGCCTGGCTGGGTTTCAGTCCGAAGGCAAGCTAACTTGGTTTGAGAAGGATGTCTCCAGATATGGCGCCTGTACGCAACCAACACCTACGCCTTACCACAAGAAGAGGGATGGTTTTGCAGTGAAAGGGACAGACTAAGGCTCTGTCTTCAATGCACCATTAAGCTGGGTGATCAGCCCCTAGGCTAGCTTAGCCCAGGTCTGAGCATTCCCAAAGCCCTACCTTTGTTACCATGTCCTAACTCTTTCTGCACTTGCCCTTGTGTGTCTGGGGCACATCCCATGGTTCTTTGTGCTGAGATGCTCTAGGATCCTTTCCTGGTCAGTTGTGGGAGAACTTGTCTGCCCTTTGAGGGGAATTGTGGGAAGGCACTGGAGGACTACCAGCACTTGAGTGATTTCACCTGAATCCTCACTGCAGAGTGGGCGGGTTCCAGCCCAAATTGAAGGAGAGGCTGGGTTCTAGCCCAGCTAACCCTGGCTTAAAGGTCTTCTGTGAGAATGGTAGGGTAGGTTGGGTTAAAACCCGGGTTAAGTGTTCAGTGAAGACATACTATCAGACTCAGGAGTTCAAGGTTAAATTCATAGCTTTACCACAAACTTCCTGTGTGAGTTTGAACAAACCCTTAATCTCATTGTACCTCAGTCCCCCCCACCCTCCACCCCGTGAAATGAAGATGACAATCCCACCCTCTGCCTGGCTTGTCTCTTTAGATTTAGCTCTTCGGGACAGGGACTGTCTCTCACTATGTGTTTGTACAGTGCCGAGCAGAATGGGGCCCAGACCTCTGTTGGAGTTTCTACGTGCTACTGGAATATCAACAACACAAAAAACAATAAAATACACACATTCCTCTTCACACCATTTTTGTTAGTGAGTCTTAATTTTGTACAGTGGTTAGGTGAGTAGTGTCTTAGAAATACCTAAGGTTTGGGGAAAAGAAAGATTTTTCTATGTAGTGATCAATACAGCTTGTCGTCATTACTTTTAATTTGATTCAGACAAAGGAGCTCTCACCTACAACATGTGGTTGCTTTTTGTTCTTTTCATTCTTTACTAACTTGACTAAACCAATCACATTTCTAGGCCTGACTAGATGCTTATAATAACCCCTCCTGGCCCTAAGAACTTATGAAGCTTGCACTACATAGTGTCCTGAAACGTACTCATAATACCCTTTTTATGGTACCTTCCATTCCAAAGGATTGCTTCTCCCATCACTGATGAACCCACAGCTGCTGTCAGACAGCATTCAGCAACACTTTATTACAGGCTAGAGCAAGAAGTGAAGGAAAATACTGCATCAGTTTGAAATATTTGAGGGATTATAGTCAGACAGAAATTAGAATTTGGACAAGCCATTGTAAATAGTAACCCCGGCCTGGCAAAAAATGACATGGGATCCTAGAGAACTTTGGTTGCCATTCCCCACCCCCTGTCCAATATGATATTAACTCCAACAACACAAGGCTCCCTACCACCATGTGGCGGCATTGGGCCTGTAAAGCCATGATCCTACATAACTGAAATCAGTTGGAGCTTTGACATTGACTTCAGTGGCCACCTACTGCATCATCGACAATACTCCCATGGATTTTGCCTACAGGTCTTCTGTCCAAATAATGACCTGATCTAACCCTGCTAGGGCCCGGTTTCTTCAAACACATGCATAACTTTATGCACTCAATGTGTCCCCTGTGTGTTTTCAAGAATGGGACCTTTGCAGGTCAGAGCTGATGGCCCAGATCTTGAATGTATTTGATAGTTCATAGCTAACTCTATAATTACCCACATATTGGTACAACATAATTATATTCTGGATTCCCGAAAGGGGACTGTTTTTACATTCTTCTGCTGCTGTTTCTATTTAATGTGGGATTTGCAGATGACATCCTTGCAATTGCTGAACATCCAGAACCTGTGGAGAGGAATACACAAGAGCTCTGTTATGGCCAATACGGAATGCATGACTAAGAAGAGATGTGTTAGAAGATGAAGAGGTAAGTGAATGCTTGAGGGCAAAAGAAACCTTTAATAAATGGGAAAGAATTAAAGTGAATTAAAGAATTCCTTCCTCCCATCCTCACAAGGGAAACTAGCGCTTCCAAACAGCTGGCCCAGAAGGTCTGCTCACTCTGGGAGTCCATTTTCAGAGCTCAGGGAGGAGGTTGGGTTTTAGCAAACATGCAAAACGCAAATGTTTCCAGGTTCATCTCCCCCTACAAAATGCATGCTCTGTATTAGGGTAGTTTTAGTTTATGTGGATTGGGTCCTAGCTATTTATCATAGAGGTGGGTGAATTTTATTTTATTTTTTTGGAGAGTAGTACATTTGCTGAAAAATGCATTTTTCGGGGCACCGAAACGATTCACAAATTCGACAAATAGTTTTATCCAAAAAAATTTGCATTTTTTATGAAGTCAAAACAGTTTGAGCCATTTCAAAATGAAACATTTTGACCTTTCATTTTGGAAAGGCATTCCATTTCAAAACTTAGCTAATTTCAAAAAGGGGGAAAACATCTAAAAAGGACCCCAAATGAAAAACCAAAGAAGTTTTGTTTTCTGATGAACATAATATTTTGATCAGAAACTATCTTAGTAACTTACATGGCCCCGATTACCATAGTATCTCACTGTCTTTAATGCCAAATCTTTAAGTCCCCAAAAAATTCAGCTTTGGTTTGAACTGAACTGATTTTTTCTACTTATTTTTCTGTCCAGCCCCTGAATCACCCAAATCAATTACTTGCTCAGCTCTAAGTGATCTGTCCATCTCTTTCCTATAGAGCAGCGGTTCTCAAACTGTGGGTCGGGATCCCAAACTGGATCGCAAATGGGGTTGCCAAGTCTGGCGTTAGACTTGCTGGGGCCTAGGGCTGAAGCTGAAGCCCGAGGGCTTCAGCCCCAGGCGGTGGGATTCAGGCTTCAGCTTCAGCCTGGGTGGCAGGGTTCACATTACAAGACCCCCGCTCGGGGCTGAAGCCCTTGGGCTTCGGCTTTGGCCCCCCTCACCCAGGGTGGCAGGGCTTGGACGGGCTCAGGCTTTGGTCCCCCCTTCTGGGGTCGTGTAGTAAATTTTGTGGTCAGAAGGGGGTCACAGTGCAATGCAGTTTGAGAACTGCTGCTATAGAGCCATCATAATAATGTCTAAGCCCCAAGAAATCAATTCTTGGTATCTCTCGGGAGACTGGCAGGATGCAGACAAGAGAGTTTTTCGGTGAAGGCCACTGGAAGAAACATGTCATGAAGGCAGACACGGTGCGACAAAATCTGCCTGTGAGCTCAGTGGGGCTGTACGGGGTAACTGAGGGCACAATATGGCCCACTAATTGGGGATGTGAGGTTGTGATGTGTCTATCACTCACATCATTCCTACATAAGGGAATCCAAGGATAACAGCGCACACTAACCCGGAATCAGACTCCACTCAAATCAGCGTTCCAGTGGGTATTGGCATGGAAATCAAGGGTCTGAATTCCATACATGGGCTGTACTTTGCACGACTTTCTCCAGTGTCCAACACAAATGTGCTCTTTCAACACATTCCAGAGAGCACCCTGATGAAGGATGGAGCCTGCAATCCAGCTTATTCACTCCCCCTTTTCAAACAAGCCCCTTTCACGCTCCAGTCTCTCTCTGGAGAAACAAAACCATCCTGTTTTGTACAGTCTTGGGGGGCATGTGAACGGAATGCTTTAGGATTCACAGCCACTGGAAAAAAATACTAGTTGCTGCAAACTTCTCTGCCTGCTAGCGGCAGGACAGACAAATCCAGGGCACCTCTAGAGTAGAAGGATGGTTCCAGTGATTAAGGTGCTAGGGTAGCACTTGGAAGACCGGCAGTCATGTCACCTAGCCTCACTGTGCCTCAGTTCCCCACTCTGTGGAATGGGGAGAACAGCTGTGCCCTACCTCCCAGGGGTGTGGGGAGGATAAAGACAGTGAAGATGGCGAGGTGTTCAGATACTCTGATCATGGGGGCTAGACAAGTATCTAAGATTCTGAGCAACCAGTAATGATGCCAAGCGAGACAGGGAAAACTGATCAAGCCCTAAAACGAGACAGGGAAAGAGACAGCCCAAAGAAGGCAGTGACCTCCTTCAGGTCCGGGAAGATACACAAGGCATTGCACCAGTTTTGGTGCAATACAAAATGCTATCAAAAGCTTGGCGCTTGCTCACTGTGCTGGTGGCTTCCGAATGGGGTTGGCATGTGTTGTCAAGAGCTCTTAAAGTTGGGGTGAGTTCCCATCAAGCTGACTCCTGGGCAATGGAGTTTTACAGTCAGGGCAATTCTTCACTGACCAGCGCCGTATGGGACAGCAGCAGAATTACTTACACTGGCACAGCTACATCGGCAATGGAAAAGCACCTACATTGCCTCTCCATTGCTTGGACTCACACCACTATAGGGCTGCCCCAGTACTACAAGCAAGTTAACTATATTGATTTAACTACAGAGATCTATCAAAGGGGGGCAGATGCATGTGTGTTTGTGGACATAGGCCTGCGCCCTGAAATATGGAGAGCTACATCAATCCAAGTGTTGAGAGTCTCTGGGTTAGGCTAAAAGGCGTAAAAAACAAGGGTGATGTCATGCTAGGAGTCTACTACAGGCCACCTAACCAGGTGGAAGAGGTGGATGAGGCTTTTTTTAAACAACTAACAAATCATCCAAAGCCCAAGATTTGGTGGTGATGGGGGACTTCAACTATCCGGATATATGTTGGGAAAATAACACAGCGGGGCACAGACTATCCAACAAATTCTTGGACTGCATTGCAGACAACTTTTTATTTCAGAAGGTTGAAAAAGCTACTAGGGGGGAAGCTGTTCTAGACTTGATTTTAACAAATAGGGAGGAACTCGTTGAGAATTTGAAAGTAGAAGGCAGCTTGGGTGAAAGTGATCATGAAATCATAGAGTTTGCAATTCTAAGGAAGGGTAGAAGGGAGAACAGCAAAATAGAGACAATGGATTTCAGGAAGGCGGATTTTGGTAAGCTCAGAGAGCTGATAGGTAAGGTCCCATGGGAATCAAGACTGAGGGGAAAAACAACTGAGGAGAGTTGGCAGTTTTTCAAAGGGACACTATTAAGGGCCCAAAAGCAAGCTATTCCGCTGGTTAGGAAAGATAGAAAATGTGGCAAAAGACCACCTTGGCTTAACCACGAGATCTTGCATGATCTAAAAAATAAAAAGGAGTCATACAAAAAATGGAAACTAGGACAGATTACAAAGGATGAATATAGGCAAACAACACAGGAATGCAGGGGCAAGATTAGAAAGGCAAAGGCACAAAATGAGCTCAAACTATCTACGGGAATAAAGGGGAACAAGAAGACTTTTTATCAATACATTAGAAGCAAGAGGAAGACCAAAGACAGGGTAGGCCCACTGCTTAGTGAAGAGGGAGAAACAGTAACAGGAAACTTGGAAATGGCAGAGATGCTTAATGACTTCTTTGTTTCAGTCTTCACCGAGAAGTCTGAAGGAATGCCTAACATAGTGAATGCTAATGGGAAGGGGGTAGGTTTAGCAGATAAAATAAAAAAAGAACAAGTTAAAAATCACTTAGAAAAGTTAGATGCCTGCAAGTCACCAGGGCCTGATGAAATGCATCCTAGAATACTCAAGGAGCTAATAGAGGAGGTATCTGAGCCTCTAGCTATTATCTTTGGAAAATCATGGGAGACGGGAGAGATTCCAGAAGACTGGAAAAGGGCAAATATAGTGCCCATCTATAAAAAGGGAAATAAAAACAACCCAGGAAACTACAGACCAGTTAGTTTAACTTCTGTGCCAGGGAAGATAATGGAGCAAGTAATTAAGGAAATCATCTGCAAACACTTGAAGATGATAGGGAACAGCCAGCATGGATTTGTAAAGAACAAATCATGTCAAACCAATCTGATAGCTTTCTTTGATAGGATAATGAGTCTTGTGGATAAGGGAGAAGCTGTGGATGTGGTATACCTAGACTTTAGTAAGGCATTTGATACGGTCTCGCATGATATTCTTATCGACAAACTAGGCAAATACAATTTAGATGGGGCTACTATAAGGTGGGTGCATAACTGGCTGGATAACCGTACTCAGAGAGTTGTTATTAATGGTTCCCAATCCTGCTGGAAAGGCATAACGAGTGGGGTTCCGCAGGGGTCTGTTTTGGGACCGGCTCTGTTCAATATCTTCATTAACGACTTAGATATTGGCATAGAAAGTACGCTTATTAAGTTTGCGGATGATACCAAACTGGGAGGGATTGCAACTTCTTTGGAGGACAGGGTCATAATTCAAAATGATCTGGACAAATTGGAGAAATGGTCTGAGTTAAACAGGATGAAGTTTAACAAAGACAAATGCAAAGTGCTCCACTTAGGAAGAAAAAATCAGTTTCACACATACAGAATGGGAAGAGACTGTCTAGGAAGGAGTACGGCAGAAAGGGATCTAGGGGTTATAGTGGACCACAAGTTAAATATGAGTCAACAGTGTGATGCTGTTGCAAAAAAAGCAAACATGATTCTGGGATGTATTAACAGGTGTGTTGTGAGCAAGACACGAGAAGTCATTCTTCCGCTCTACTCTGCTCTGGTTAGGCCTCAGCTGGAGTATTGTGTCCAGTTCTGGGCACCGCATTTCAAGAAAGATGTGGAGAAATTGGAAAGGGTCCAGAGAAGAGCAACAAGAATGATTAAAGGTCTTGAGAACATGACCTCTGAAGGAAGGCTGAAAGAATTGGGTTTGTTTAGTTTGGAAAAGAGAAGACTGAGAGGGGACATGATAGCAGTTTTCAGGTATCTAAAAGGGTGTCATAAGGAGGAGGGAGAAAACTTGTTCACCTTAGCCTCTGAGGATAGAACAAGAAGCAATGGGCTTAAACTGCAGCAAGGGAGGTCTAGGTTGGACATTAGGAAAAAGTTCCTAACTGTCAGGGTGGTTAAACACTGGAATAAATTGCCTAGGGAGGTTGTGGAATCTCCATCTCTGGAGATATTTAAGAGTAGGTTAGATAAATGTCTATCAGGGATGGTCTAGACAGTATTTGGTCCTGCCATGCGGGCAGGGGACTGGACTCGATGACCTCTCGAGGTCCCTTCCAGTCCTAGAATCTATGAATCTATGAATCTATGAATTGTGTGCAGACCAGGCCACAGAGTTGGAGATGGAGCAAAGATAAGCAGATGAGATGTGAAAGGGATATGATCTGCAGTATCTGGATGGTCAAAGACTTCAACCCTTTGGAAACTCCTGGAATCATACACTATGGAGCAGGAGACTCAGGATTTGCTCATTTTCCTGCTTTTCTGGTCTTGCATCCATGCTCTATGGTTGCTGTTCCATGCAGGCTGAGGGTCAGTTCTTGGTCCAGATACTGAAGGAGTCCCTGGTGCATGGCAAGGAAGCCTAGTGTGGATTGTTCCAGAGGCCTCTGAAGTTCCTTTGGGCAAGCTGTTCATCATCTGATTATCAACACCTTCCTGAAGTGCATTATTCCCATTCTTCAGGGCTAATTTGCAGCATGAGGGCAGGGATGACACTCAAACCCTGCCAACTGGTATCCTCATTGCATTGGAACCAGGGGTGGGATAAGAACTGGGACTGCATTTCCTTTTCCAGCACATAGGGGCCTGCATCCTTTCAGCACAAGGAGCTGCATACAGGCCAAGTGGAGGCTCATTGGTTAAGCAACGTGGGGGAAGCTTGTTCTGCTTCCCACGCTGTACCTGGCCCATGGGTAAAGAGAGGACGTCAGTCTAGCACCTTTCACCGTGCAATTGTGGGACTGTGCTCCTCGCCCTAGTTCATGCACACATCCAGGCCGAGTTCCTTGGGGCAGCATCCACTGACTCCCTTGACATCTTCTTGGAGCAGTGGTTGCTGTCCAGGGGGGTATGCTCAGTGTTTCTTACCGGTTCCCTTTTATTATCCCTCTGGCCTCAGTCCATGCATTTTTGGATTAGTCCCCCATGTTCTGCTGACCAGGGTCCTTTTTTGGCCCCTCCTCTGTGGCTGGAGGGGTGGGGGGGTAGGCCATTCTGTCCATGGGTGAGGCTTCCTTCAGAGGATATGTCTGTCAAAATGGAGATCAAATAGGTCATCACTTTTCACCAGTGCCATATTCTCTCTCTTTCTTTATACACACATACACTTCCTGTTAAAAAAAATGGGCAATAAAAGATGGACACATTAAATCCACCTACCTGATTACTGCTATGAAATCCAAGCTGCCCAGCGAGACAGTAACGAAGTAACTTTGGCAACAGTTGCCCACTGTCCCTTGTCACACTATGAAGGTTATCAAAATAGGGGGGGAAATGAGAAAAAAGGAAGAGAGCCAGAGTAGACAAGGGTGAAAGAGCAAAGTGGGAAAGTGTAGGTAAGAGAATATGTGGGAGTGGAAATGAGGAAAAGTTGCCCACAAAAGAAAATAGGGAACAACTAAAATTTCCAAAAGCACCTATCTGACTCAGGAACCTAAGTCCTATATACTAACGTGACTTAGACACTTAGGGTACGTCTACACTGCAATAAAAAACCCACGGCACCAAGTCTCAGAGCCTGGGTCAATTGACTCAGGCTGCGGGGCTAAAAACTGCAGTGTAGCCATTAGGACTTGGACTGGAGCCTGGGCTCTGAGATCCTCCCTCCTCGTGGGGTTGCAGTGCCAGGGCTCCAACCTGAGCCTGAATGTCTACACGGCAATTTTTTAACTCCACAGCCTGAGCTCAATTCAGCTGACCCAGGCTAGCTGTGGGTCTTTTATTGCGTGTAGATGTACCCTTAGGAGCCGGTAGCAGCACCACCTACCTGCTCTGCATCAGGCTAGTCACTGCGCCATCTTCCTCTCACTGAGGTTGGCTCTCCCAACCTGGCTTGGTAACGGCAGAGACTTGCTGCAGGGATGTGACTCTCTGCCCAAGTCATTAAAGAGAAAGTCCAGCCCTTCCGGGGATCCATGTCCAAAACAAACACAGAAGAGTCCAAGGTTGGCCTCACCCCTCCCTCCTGAGAACCTGACTCCTCTCCTCCGCTCTTCCTGGGCTCCTTTGAGGCTCTCCCTGCTCTCCATTGAGCAGCAGCTCTCAGGGCTTCCAGACAGCAGTCTCCCTTTGCTCTCCACAAGCTTCTGCCTTACCTCCAGCCCTGAAGGTCTGGTTTAGCCAAATGACCTCCCTGTCATGTGTCTTGGCTCATTTTCTCCACCTAGGGAGGTGAGCTAGGTGTGCCACATGTGGGGCTGACCCCATCTCCCCTGAGAGGCCCAGCCACCCTGTGATAGACTCTAAGTCACTTTTGAAAATGGAACTTAGGCACTGAAGTCACTTGGGCGCTTTTGAAAGATTTTGCCTAAAACTCAAAGGGTAATGTACACAGTAAGGGATGAGGTCCAGACTCAGCTCTACACTGTGTACTTTGGAACGATGTTGCACAGTAAAGTGCTCTATTTGTGGAACAATTACCAGTAACTGATCCATAGAGACAAAGCTCCTGATGCTGGCTGTGGAGCCGTGCACATGAATCTGGGTTCAAATCCTGCAGAGTTTGCAGAAAACTCCTTCTGAAACCCAAGCCCAGGCAGACGCCTCTTTCATGTCCCACAGCAGAGCTGTCTTGCTCCCCTGCAGATAATATGGCAGAGCAGTCTGCTGCCTCGACTCAACAGACAGCGTGCTAAGTCCAACAGTCAAGATACATTGGGCATGTTTGCTTAGGCTATAGCTACACTTGCAGACAGGGCCGGCTCTGGCTTTTTGGCCGCCCCAAGCAAAAAAAAAACAAAAAACGGGGTGGCCAGAATGGCAAAGCAAAAAAAAAAAAACCTGCAGCGCGGCCGGAGCCAGGGTGCAGGGGGACTCCCTGCGCTGCAGATGTGCCCCGGCTAGCGGGGGGGAGAGAGAGAGAAGGGGGCGGCCAGGGCTTCAGCGGGGCGCGGCCCCGCCGCCTGCCGGGAGGGCTCTGCACTGCTCCGGTCAGCTGGGAGGGAAGGACGCGGGCTGCCTTGCCGGGCTTGCTGCAGGGCACTCCCATCCTCCGCGCCGCCGCGCGCTACCGGGCGGCCGGAGCGGAACACCACCAAAAAAAAAAAAAAAAAAAGCGGCCGTGCCGCCCTAGGATTGGGCGGAATACCGCCTCCTACAAGCTGCCGCCCCAAGCACCAGCTTGCTCGGCTGGTGCCTGGAGCCGGCCCTGCTTGCAGATGAGAGTGCTGGGAGTTAAACCAGCCCTCAGAGACAGCAGCAGGGAAAACACTGCCATGTGTTTATACTGTCAGCTGCAAGCGGAGTGGAGTAGCCATATTTGCATCTCTTTCAACGCCACAGAGAGCAGTGCATTGTGGTAGCTATCCCAGGGTGCAAGTGGCTGCAGCGTGCTTTTCAAATGGCGGGGGGTGGAGTGTGACAGGGTGTGTGCAGGGCTGGTTTAGGCACTGCGGGGCCCGATTCGAAAGAGCTGCTGCCGAAGACAGCGGCGGGACTTCGGTGGCAGCTCTATTGGCTGCCGGGGCCTTCGTCGGCACGTCAGTGGAGAGTCCTTAGGGACGTTGCGGGGCCCTCTTAGGGGTGAGGGGCCCGATTCGGGGGAATCGGGTGAATTGCCCTAAAGCGGGCCCTGGGTGTGTGTTGTGTGTATGTGGGGGAGAGACAGTGTGTTTTGGGGGGCAGAGTGTGTGTCAGCATGCTGTCTTGTAAGTTCAGCCAGCAGCAGGGGGAAACCCCGACATCAGACACGCCCCCCCCCGCCTCTCGCTGTCACACACACATGCACACACGCCTGCCTTGGCAGCAGCAGCATTCCACAGTAATGGTTTGCTTTGTGTCCCAGAGCAGATAAGCATGCTGGTTGTCAGAAACGGATTTCTGAAAGGGGATATCTGCATGCCTGCAGCCGAGTTCAAACAATGACCAGAGTGGCCACTTGACTTCAAGGGATTATGGGACGTTTCCGGACGCCAATCACTCGTGAAGGTGGATTATCTGGGGCACTTCAGCCATGGAGTCCAGGCGCTCTAAGTGCCTTGCCAGTGTGGACACCTCAGGAGTTAGGGTGCCCTGGGCTGATTTAATGCGCTCTAACTTGCAAGTGTAGCCAAGCCCTTAGTGTTTTCCTAAGATAATAGAACTTTACAGCTACTTGATGGCTGTTTTCAGAGTGCTGCACTTTACCACCAGCACTGAGTCAATGTAGAGGGTGGGGATACAGGCCAGCCACTGGGCTACAAAAAACAACCACCATCCCAAACCTCAATGCACACTCCAAACCTCCTCTGAGTTTGGAAAGGTTGTGTTCCTATTTCCCCCATGCCTTCCAGTCTTAAGATGAGGCCAGAAGCAGCAGCAGCAGCTGTCTTACATCCATGCAGCCAGATCAGAGCCTACATCACAAACACATGTCTGATTTGCCAGCCAGAATGCCATTCCCAGCTCTGTGCACATGATCTTCTCTGATGATGACTCCAGCCCCAATGGGCCACTTATGTCACCTGCTTCTCCCTTGGAGAGGTACACTTGGTGTCACCTTCTGGTTTCCTGGGTGGTCGGAGATGGTGTTAAGAAAGGGCCCCTTTCTCCACACTCCCCATTTACGGGAAAACCAGGACGGTCTGTATCCCTTCTCTCTCCCCCCAAAGGCAAAGGTGCCTCTTTGCCTTGAATCTCCACCTGGAGGGAGAAAAGCCAAGCAGGAGAAGCCAGAGGAGATGTCCTCTTGGCCTTCCCTTCTCTTTCCAGGGCAAGGGTGTGTGTGTGTGTGTGGGGGGGGGGATTCTAGCTGCAGCCCAGTGCAGGATTCTCTTGGGATACCGAGAGACAGGGATACCAGGAAGTTGTTCATAAGCACCCAGGTGAATAAGGAGCACGAATCTGACTTTCAAGCGCTTTTGAAAGTGCCACCCACAGCCTTTTGTGAACCTGGCAGGTAACTAATTCTGGGAAAGAAAGAACAGTCTCTTCCCACACTCCTGTGTGCCGCACCTTGAGTACTGGGATCAGAGGAAAACATCTATGGCAGAGATGGAGCAAATGAAGCCTCATAAAAGAGAGAAGGTGGCAGAGAATGCAGCTACAGCACTTCAAAGCTTTCCTGGAAGCCAGTGGTACTGCAGGGAAATCCGAGAGGGTGACATTCTCCCCCCTGCTACATATGGCCAGCACTGGAGATCTCAAATACATTCTAATGGACTGCAAAGTGCTAGACAAGTCATATCAATGTTTGAAGGACAGGGTGATCCAGACATGGACTTCCCTTGGGAAAGGCTCCTGGGGCCAAGTTGTCTGCTGGAGTAATGCCACTGAGGCCAGTGGAATTATACTAGTAAGTAATGTGGCCTCTTGACTTTCTAAAAGATGATCTGCCAGGTGAGGCCATTGACCATAACAATAGACCTATGTCACAAAGCTAAGTCATGTGACTGTGAACAGGTAACACACGGATTAATTAGTTTCCTTAGCTTTTTTCCCCTTCCCAGGAGAAGCCAAAGGTTCTAGGAGATGCGGACGGAGGAGCATGCTTGTTGAAATGCCTTGTCTCGGGGCAGAGTGCCATTCAGGGCTGTTGTGTAGCATCTCTCCTTTGTGTTCTGACTCCCTCTGCACTTTATGCTGCGTAGTTTTTATTTGTATAATCAGAATACATTGCCACGGGATAAGATCCCATTTTTATTAGGCTAATTGAGAGTCTCTTTTTAGTATTTCCGGGACTCTCAGATTTTCTTACTAAGCAGAGACCTCATAATCAAGAAGCCTCATGTTGTTGCCTCCCTGTACATGTGCACATGTGTTTCCCATTAAAGCTTTCCCATTGAAAACAAATCTGATGCCTCTTAAGGCTGGAGTTAAAGGTCTGGATTTATTCCTGCCTGAGCCTGAGAAAATGTTACACCACCAGATTAACTCTGTACTCACTGAAAGCATCTCACAGGCATTGGACTTGTCTTTCCACACTTGATTTTCTTGGTCTAAGGCTTTTCAAAGTTGCCTAAAGATTCAAGCCAATCAGATTTGAGCACCTAACTCCCATGGGCTTCTTTGAGAATTGCAGACCAGGAGAGGAAGGTGACAAATGTAAAAGAAAGTACTTGATAAATCATGCTCCATTTTTGTAAAGCTGGTTAACATTTTTTTACCAAAAAACTTTCCTAACAAAAAATGACGGTGTTTAATAGAAATAGATATTTTTCACAGGAAAATGTTGATTATTTTGACAAAAAGAAAATCTGATTTTTCGATTGGAAAATGATAAACATAAACACTAATTATAAAATTTGAATTGACATTTTGAAAATATCAAAATTGTCAACACTTCAAATGTGAGACAAGGTGAGTGAGGTAACATCTTCCAGTGGGTTACTTTCTGTTGATGAAAGAGACAAGCTTTCACGGAGCTAAAGAAGAGTTCATAAGCTTGTCTCTTTCACCAACAGAAGTTTAAATCTACATTTTGAAAGGTTTCAGTTCAATCAAAAATGACAACTTTTTCCTTTTTGATATTTCCAAACAGAAATATTTTGGAATTTTTTTCACGCCATAGAAATTTTCAATTATTTTGACCTTTTGTTTCATTTTGGGACAAACACAATTGCGAAATATCGTTATTCCGAGTGGGATGGAAAGTCCATATTCCAAACAGCACTATTCCTGAGACACACACACACATGCAGACAGAGACAGAAATTCAATCTAGTAGTAAAAGAGGCAGAGATGGGCAACTGTCAAAATGTTTACTTTGCCTCAAAGCAGCCAAAAGTTTGGATGAGTTTCTGAGTCTCATTCCAATTCATTCCTAAGCACTTTGGTCTTAGTATCAACTTAGACATTTTCTGAGATCAGTTGGCAATATTCATTACACTTCTTTTGGCTCGCTAATTATTGTATTTAAATACAGTTTTTCATCTACAAAGGAGTAAATGACTAATTCTCACGGGGGGGGGGGGGGAGGCTGAGTTAGACTTAAACCACAGAGACAAGTGAAAATGTAAGAAAATAAATATGTTACCCTAACTGTTTCAAGTTTCAGAGTGGTAGCCGTGTTAGTCTGTATCAGCAAAAACAACGAGGAGTCCTTGTGGCACCTTAGAGACTTCCACCTTAATTGAATTGGCTCATTAGCCCTGACCCCCCACTTAGTAAGGCAACTCCCATCTTTTCATGTGCTGTGTATTTATACCTCCCTGCTGTATTTTCCACTCCATGCATCTGACGAAGTGGGTTTTAGCCCACAAAAGCTTATGCCCAAATAAATTTGTTAGTCTCTAAGGTGCCACAAGGACTCCTCGTTGTTTTAACTGTTTCAAGAGTCACAACATTTTGGGTCAGGTTTTTGGGAGTAATTTGCAGAGTTTATTTTATCCAAATCGAGAGAAAGTACAGAAAACAATTTAGCATTCAGGGCAGTCAAGAGGAGCATGTTTCTGTCTGTCTGTCTCTCTGTTTGTCAGCTGTGGGTTTTGATTGTGTTGGGTTTTGATTGTGTTGCATTTTTGCTACAGAATAATTCTATCCATTTGCACCTCCGCGCCACATGGATCCAGCCCTTCTGGCTCTGAGTTAATAAAACCAAACCTAGTAAAATCCAAAATACTGTCAATCCTTCTGGATTATTAACAGAAACTTCCTCATCAAAAAAATAATCCTGACAAGAAAGGCTCAGCCAGGCTTGGCCCACCTTCAGCTCCCTCCCCTCCTTTATAACGAGTTCTTAAGAAACCAGCTGCAGCAATGAGTCATCACCCTCTTTACCCTTTCTAGCTAGTTCACTCCTGGGGAATGAGGTGGGTGTGTGAGGCAAACCTGCCTGCTTTTTTACCGTGCCCTCCTCTTGTTGAGAGCCTTTGTTTCCCCATCTAGGTTATCGGCCCTCATGCCCATCTGACCATGTTGCCCACTAATCCATTCTCTCCACCTGCCCCATCTGCTGAGTGCCCCATACTATTCCCTCCCACCTGCTGGTTCCTCCCCTCCCTGATGCCTCCCCAAAACTCCAGTGGGCTCCCACACCCATTTTCCTCCACCTGCTGGTATCTTTTCTAACCCCCTTCTCCCTCTGGAGAAGGCCCCATTTACTTTACCTGTCAACCACTTCCTCTCAATCTCTAAACTACTGCCCCTACCCAACAGGGAGTCAAAAAACACATAAATGGAGGGATCCAGGCGCTAAAACCACAGGAATGTTCTGGGCTGGCCTGTCCATAGACCCACCCCTTTCCCCACTTAGAGAAAAATCTACTTGTTTTACTTGCATCGATGCCAAGAAATTCCATTTGAGGAGCTACAGCTCAGCAGCTCTGGGTGAGACATGGGTGAGCTCACAGTTCATTTTCCCTGCCCTCCTCCTACCCACACTGAGACATAGTTAGCTGCATTTTTAAAGTTGTGCAGAAGAAGAGCTGTAGGGCAGGTGGGAATTTTTAGAATTAAAAAAAGGGGTTGGGGTTTTTTTGGAAAATGAATTGGGTTTGTTTGTTTTTTCAGAAAAATTGTTGACATTGTAGAAATGCTTCTTGTGGGTTTTTGGTAAATGAAAAATGTCAAGACCAATTTCATTAATATTTTTAATAAAAGAATTTGGAGTAAAAACATCAGATTAAAAAAAATATCTAAAAACGGATCCCTTTGATGTTAAAACCTTAAAACTGCAAAATTTCGCATGAAAATATGCTTTTATTTTTTGACCAACTCTAGAAATTAGGGTGTGCATCTATTACAGACTCTAATCAAGTACCCAGTGAGGTCTGAGCCAGCGCCCATGGAGGTGATTAGAAAGCCTTCCACTGACTTTACTGGGTAACAACCCAGGGCTGTTGGCGTTACAAGTGGTCGACTGCACTGGGGAGCCTCTGAAGCTCCAGGCTGCTCTTCCCAGGCCAGGGGAGAATGTAAGTCAGGCAGGCCTGCTCAGTGTGACACTCTGTCCATCTCTAGTGGTGGCCAGGCCAAGTGGAGATCAATGATCCTGCTACAAACTTGGCTAAGAGACCATTTGTAACCCCAACACCGCTAGATGTATTGTTGGCAGGGGGAATCAAACCTGGGAGGGGCTCCAGGCAGGGGATTGGGGTGCGGGGGGGTGTGAGGGCTCTGGCTGGGGGTGCAGACTCTGGGGTGGGGCTGGGAATGAAGGGTTTGGGTTGTAGGAGGGTGTTCTGGACTGGGACCAAGGGGTTTGGAGAGAGGGAGGGGGATCAGGGTTGAGGCAGGGGGTTGGGCTGCAGAGGTGGGGATGAGGGCTCCAGCTGGAAATGCAGGCTCTAAGGTGGGGCAGGGATGAGGGGGTTGGGGGTGCAGGAGGGTGCTCCGGGCTTGGATTGAGGGGTTTGGAGGGTGGGAGGTGGATCAGGGCTGGGGCAGGGAGTTGGAGTGCAGGAGGGGATGAGGGGTGCAGGCTCCGGGCAGCACTTACCTCAAGCAGCTCCCGGAAGCAGTGGCATGTCTCCACTCCGGCTCCTATGCGGAGGCGCGGCCAGGTGGTTCTGCACCCTGCCCCATCTGCAGGCGCCATCCCTGTAGCTCCCATTGGCTGTAGTTCCTGGCCAATGGGAGCTGTGGAGCCAGCGCTTATGGCAGGAGCAGTGTGCAGAGCCCCCTGGCTGCCCCTACACATAAGAGCCGGAGGGGGGACTTGCTGCTGCTTCCAGGAGCTGCACAGAGCCACTGCAGGCAGGGAACCTGCCTTAGCCCCGCTGCACCGCCGATTGGACTTTTAACGGCCTGGTCAGCAGTGCTGACCGGAGCCGCCAGAGCCCTTTTACAACTGGGCATTCTGGTCGAAAACTGGACACCTGGCAACCCTACCACAATGGCCAGTCGCAGCTGATGTCTTCTCCGATCTCCCTCTCTGGGGTCTCTGCGGCTAAGTCAGGGGCAAGGCTGAGCACAGCTTGCCTCCAAGGGCTGGCCAGCCCATGACAAGATGCTTCCTACATCATTTTTTCTGTTGATGCAGTTAATCCACCCCTCCAAGAGGTGGTAGCTAGGTTGACAGAAGTTCTTCTATTGAACTAGCCATGTCTACACCAGGGGTTAGGCATGAAATTTTTCACAGCCCTAACCAATGTAGATAGGTCAATCTAGTTTTGAAATGTAGACCAGGCCTCAGTCTCCAGAAGCAGACCCTGGAAAGAAAAGTGACACTGGGCTCTGGTTCAACTGCCACTCCTCCGGTGCCCTGCCCCTGGTGCTCTCTCCAGACTAGCGCAGCAGACACAAATGCATGACAACAAATGGAAAGGGTGGCAGGGGCTCCATTTATTGAAAATGATCATTTCTATTCTAGTCAAACATAGTATATTTTACATCACAAAGCAAGATATAATTTACAGAATATATTTCCACAAGATCTCAAAACCCCTCAGTGGTGTTTGCTCCAGTCCATCATCTTCCCAGTGTTTTTATTCCCCCTCCCCCCACTTAAAATTTCATACAGTCCACCACCACCTTGTTTTTGGACAGACCAATGGTGGAGAGTTGCTCATCAGTATTTGTCCATGAGTGTCAGAGGGGGATACGTCTCATGAACATGTTCTTCCATATGGGTCCCCAAACTTTGTGACACCAAGCGTTAATTAGGTAACATCTAAGAAGCCCAGACACAATGCACCTGGAAGTTCTACTAAAGCTGTGGAGAGTTTCATGCCTTCACAATCAGGCCCCTAATTTGCATGTATATTGATACAGTTTTATAAAATACAGAATGAACACGTGTGATCACACTATTGCGCTTTTGCTGAGTAGATGAATAGAAAATCGCTTGTTGGTTGAAATCATCAGCAATGAAAACCTGCAGTTGATTTTGTAAATATAAGTATATTGATTTTGTAAATATAAGTATATTTTGTAAATATAAGTAAATATAAATATAGTCCACGGACAAAGCTGATGTCCGTGGACTATATTTACAAAAGCTGGTGGGTGCTGGGTGCATTTTTGGATGTGGTGGTTTTGTGTCTGGCCCTCGTCAGGATACTCCCACTCTGATCTGGTGGAAGTTTACCAATGGGAGGGTGAGAATCCAGCAGACGGGACGACTTCACCAAAAATAAAATCATCGCCACCTAAATAATAAGGCAAAACCTGGAGACATTTCTATGGCTCCACTGCTGCATATACTTATACATACGCATAACTTTACTCAAATGTAGTGAATGTGATTATTGTCATGAGTGAAGTTAAGCATGTGCATAAGTGTTTGCAGGATCAGACCTTAATTAAGTCCTGGTATTTACAGGCAAATCTCAGTTTAAGAGTCACAACAATTCAGGGAACACAAATTGGGCAACTTTGGTCCCGGGAGTTTGCACATTCGTCCTTTCTGAGCTGTTTTCCCACCAGCATAAGAAATGGATTCCTTTGGGTACGTCTATACTTACCCGCTGGTTCGGCGGCAAGCAATCGAACTTCTGGGTTCGATTTATCGCGTCTTGTCTGGACGCGATAAATCGAACCCAGAAGTGCTCGCCGTCGACTCCGGTACTCCTGCTCGGTGAGAGGAGTACACGGAGTCGACGGGGGAGCCTGCCTGCCGCGTCTGGACCACGGTAAGTTCGAACTACGGTACGTCGACTTCAGCTACATTATTCACGTAGCTGAAGTTGCGTATCTTAGTTCGAATTGGGGGGTTAGTGTAGACCAGCCCTTTGCTGAGACTCAAAGTGATTTCTGCCTGCAGAAGATGCCTCGTGGTGTATCAAAAAGTGGAGAGGGGCTAGGGTACTACAAAAATGCAGCATTCATTGATTGAAAACTTTGGCCCAGATTCTCAGCTAGCATCTGTCCTTCATTGACTTCATCAAAGCCATGCTAATACACACACGCTGAAGATATGGTTCCTGCTTTTAATTTGAATGTGAGTTCCCTCCCCCAAGCTCTGCTTGGCGCAGGATTGGGTGAGCTGAAAGTACCCCAAGTATCAATTTAAAAGCCGAGAAAGAAAGGAAGCTCTTTGAGCCATTTCCTAGAAGTTTGCTATGGTGATTGGACCTCTCCACACAGCGTCTGATCTCAAGAGTTCTGTGAAGATGAACCATCACCCTTCTTAACCCCAACACAGAAACACAGTTATCCAAAAGGACGCAATTTCTCTCTGCTGGGAAAATGCAGCTCCGACACCACATAGTATTTTGTGCTGAGCTATTTCCTTTCATCTGAACATCTCCATAAATGAAGCCTCACAACACTCCTGTGAGGTAGGTAAGTACTAGTCTCCCCATATTGCAGAGTAGGAGAGCCAGGCACAAGAGAGGTGAAATAACTTGGCCAATGTCACGCAGTGAGTCGGCAGTGGACACAGCAGCACAACCCAGGAGTCATGACTCCTAATGCCCTGCTAGATAATACAATGCACCTCAGAAAACTGGAGATAACATTAAATGCTTTCCAATATTTATACTTTCTTGTAAATTTATTCCTATCCCCTTCAAGGATGTATCTGTAGGCTGGTGCTGGAAAGAGTGGATAATTAAAGGGTGTCTTTGTCCTGGCACATATCTAAGTCCCATTGGTTGTGTCTACACTAACATTTTTCCTTTAAATTTCTCCTTATTGCACTACCATCGACTGATGGTAACAGCAGACAGAGGTTGAGTGTAGGCCAGTCACAGTCATTTGGGGGCGAGGGATAACTCAGTGGTTTGAGCAGTGGCCTACTAAATCCAGGGTTGTGAGTTCAATCCTTGAGGGGGCCACTTAGGGATCTGGGACAAAATCAGTACTTGGTCCTGCTAGTGAAAGCAGGGGGCTGGACTTGATGACCTTTCAGGGTCCCTTCCCAGTTCTATAAGATAGGTATATTGCCATACATTTTAACCACTGTGTTGCCTCAGTCTGTTCTGAGGGCTATGCCCCGCAGTGATTTGAACACCAGTAGTTGTCGATTGCTGTGCCACCAGCAGAACAGCACTTTTGGTAGTGTAACAATAGTGTCATCCCCCAGGTAATCAAAAGTCATGAGTCAGCCACCCCCAATAAATCATAAGATCAACTTAAAAATAATAATTCATAGAAATGTAAAACTGGAAGGGACCCCAAGTGGTCATCTGGTTTGTCCCCCACCCTGCACTTGAGGGCATTGGGTCCTGTAAATATTGGGTCATTTTTCTTTACTGTCTAACTTTTGAGCCTTTAGATGACACTTTGGTCACACTGTCTCACTTTTCTTCACAACCACAAGGGTTAGAATTTTGCGGGGTGCAGTAGGGGGATGCTAAATGAAAGCTGAGATTTTCTTGCAATCATGTGACTCCAGGACCTGTGGCTTTAGGAACCCCACCAAATATCCCAATAAAATCATGAGGGTCAACAACCTTGATGCAATGGTGGGAAGTTTGAAGCAGAATGCTGGCACCAACTAGGCAATGCCTGGCTGTATTATGACATCCTCATGCCACACACAGAACTCTTAGGGACATCCACAACTGCATGTGACCCGGCCAGCTAGAGCTCAGAAGCTAAGCAGAGTTAGATAGAGAACTAGAGGGGTAGGCCAATCTGCTTAAAAAGTTGATCTGTTTTGAAGGGCAAATTCTACTCAAGTTGGAGGGAGGGAAGGCAAGTCTATCTGTCCAGCATGGCATGTGGACTCCTAAATGAACCGTCCTGTAAGGTTGGGCAGCACAGTTGCACCCTGGTGTTGGTGACTCAGCAGGAGGCACTCATCCCCTGGATTCAGTCCTGAACGAATCCACGCCAGAGCACACAGAGGCACCGTCTTTTAGATACAACCAAAATCCCGGCTGCATGGGGGCCAGCTCATCATCTCATGCAAATCAGCCCAGCACTGCAGTCAGCGGAGCGACACCCGTTTAGACCAGTGGAGGATCTGGCCCTTGGTTCATATGCTTTTTGCAAGTGTTAAGCCCGATGCTCAGGCTAAATTTTAATTCATATTCTGCCTACGTAACATTTCACCTTCATTTTAAATGGCTGTGCGTGGTTTTAGAATGGTGGGGCCTATTGCCAGACCAAAGCCATATTCCAGCCAAAAGGTGCCTGCTTCAACACCTAGATATAGATCTACGGTACTGTTTGGGAAATGCTCTGGGTATATATAATCATCAGATCAGTGCCCAATGCTTACTCACATCGAATAGTACCTTGAACAGTCCATTGACTTCAGTGAGGCCATTCAAGGAGCAAAGTTCTACTCAGCGTGAGCAAAGATCTCAGCACCTGGCCCTCAATGGCTCTACTTCTGTACATAAGTGCTACTTGGCGTGAGAAAGGCTGGCAGAAGCAGGCCCTCTGGTTTCACTCAGGCGTATCCCCACTGGCAGCAGTAAAAGCACAAGGGGATCATCTTTCCCTCAGGACGTATGCATGGGGGGAAACTTTCCAGGCACAGATCCAAGACAGCTTCATAATGTTGTCCCTCCTCTCTCTAGACTGTGGGGGGAAGTACAGAAGGGGATCTGATAGGAATCTCATCCCTGTCTGAGTCTCACAAGGGGGAGGGCGTTTCAGGGGAAAAAGCACTGTTGGCTCCTGCTGTCTTACCTTGGTGTGTAATCCCTCCATGGTGGGAGAACCCCCTCTATCGCCTGGCACCGCACCCAGTGGATGGTCCTGTGTCTTCGGTGGATTTCCCAAGATCTGACTGGATCTGAAGTGCTGGAGGGCCAGAGTCCTCACTTCTCTGGAGGAGCAAACCCTACTCACTCCACAAATGGAACTTCACAATATTTCTTCCCCCAGGGCCTCGTCAGATGGGTTTTCCCATAGGAAGAGATGATCTAGCCCTGAATATTGACCTCCAGATTTGGATCAACTGGATCCTGAGTTTTGCCTGACTAAAGACATGGGGATTTGGCCGACAGCTTGTAATGTGCTGTGGCCTTCTGTGAGATGAAATGTTCTAAGTGTAAGCTATTTATTATTGCTATGATCGAGGGCAGCATACGACCATAAATGGGAATCTGGCACTCCAATATGTATCTGTCTCTATAGGAACTTGGCTGGAGCACACACATCCTGAACATTTTCAATGTATTTTTATTTTGTTTAATAAAAAACACCAACCAAGCTTGCATGTATATCTTATATATATAAATATATACAGTATATATAAAACAAATGCGTTTGGACAACACCTTTACCTGTGGCACAAAACATAAGGTATAGAAAGAAGCGTAAGGCAAAGTCCTAATCTTTGAGCTCCCGAGCAATCTCCCCCATGCAGACACGCACTCTAGCTTGAGAAGAATCTTCTCTTCTTTGGCTTTTCAAAGAGGCTGGGCCAGAAATAATCAGACAGAGGCGAATAAATTCTAAACTCAAGATGGGTGTGAATGAAATGCTGAACATTTCAGGCAACTGGACTAGAGGAACCCACCGCGTTGCTCGAAAAGCCTCCTCAGAGGCTAATGATAACGACTTTGCAGCTGCAGCCTTGGTCTGGAGCGATGGAAGGATACTTCGATCTCATGCGGATACAACGGAGGGGTTTGGCTTCGGAATTCCCTTTTCTAGAGTGAGCTGGGGCACAGGAGGTGAGGGACCCGGTGCTGAACCTCAGGAAAGTCTAGGGGAGAAGTTCAAAGGTTGGATTGATAGGGTTTCTTTTGCAGTCACGTATAAAATAAACAACAAGGATGGAATTGTCCTTAATTGAAGAAGCTCATAGTATACTGAGCAGAAGCGATAAACCTGACACAAAGTGGTGGCATTATCCCACAATGAAAGAGGAACATCATAACTAATTTGCAGTTCATTTTTCTCCTGCTTTTGTCCCAATAGTCAGTTCAGGGTTTATTTTTTCAGCATGAGCAAACTGCTAAGCAGGACGGGTGTCATTTTGTTTTACTCTTTCTTTGAGACAGTGTTTAATTGACTGTCGGTACTTGGTTCCTCTGTAAACTATATTCCTTTGCTTTCAGTCTCAGGTTGGCAATGCTGTTGGCCATGTTCATGCCCTGGGCAGGGCTAGCATTGGTACACGTAGCAGAATAGGTAGCCATGGCGCTGTTGGGGTGGAGAGAAGAGGAGAAAAGAAAGAAAAACAAAATCAGAATCCAGCTGCAAGTCAGGGCTGCATTGAACTCGGAAAACAGTCGCTAGGTGAGCGGGTGCTGGCATGGGCATACATCATGATGTATAATGTTTCAGTTACTGGGTGCAACATTCCTTACCATGACTGGACATTTTAGTAATTTCTCTTTTAGCGCACTGATGGATCACCCTATCTAACGACACTTCCCAGGCTACAGGCTGATCCAAAGCCAGCTGAAGTCAAAGGGTTATGAACCAGCCCCACAACGACCAAAGTACATGAGAATGTACTACAAATAGTCATCAGATGCAAAGTTCACATTCGGAGCCAACCTTTGTCAAAGTTCAGGGGTGCTCAGGTCTGAGGTCCTGGCTCTAGAATATATTGGAAGGAACACGCCTGCATTAGCAGGAAGATAGACTAGACACAGCCCTTTTCCACCTCTGATTTCTATGATTGGAGATTCTTTCTAATGGCAAGTCTACCTTGGGAAAATTTGGGGGTTTACTACAGGTAAGGGAGCAAAGGTTTTGCCAGTGTGTTGCACATATTCCAAATTGCTGGTGATATTTCTAAGTGGCTGCACAATTCAGAGCTGGACCCTTAGAATTTTACATGCAGTTCAGTTATATTTGCTGCTCGAGACAGAAACTTTCAGGTGATCCAGAACAGACCCTATTCCAGGCCAAGCAGCTACCAGACCCATTTCACAGGAAAATAAACTCAGGAAAGTCCATTTTGCCACCAAGACCCAGATGGACCATGCCGCCACTTCCTGTATGGAATGGCAAACAGTTTTCTGTCACTTGCGTCCCAGCCAAGTTTTGTCAGTCACTAGCATTCATTGTTACATCACCTGAGTGGCCTGGCCAAGGAGAGAAAACTGAGCTTCATACCAAACGCCACCGAGAAACAGAAAGAACAGATCATGAACACTCACATTTCTCACTGCCCAGCCTAGAAATGGGCATGGTAGCAGTGCCATGCTTTAGCTTTAGGGAACACCATCTCCTAGACTACAGGAATTATTTGACTCAGCACATCCATTCAGGCATTTTTTTCCTAAACACTTCCTTTGCACTTTTGGTGGGGCTGTGGGATAAGATGGACTTTTATCACCGGATAAAACCTCAGCAGCATTCCTATTGGGAAACTTTACTCCCATGGCCCTGCTCCATTTTCTCTGTTGTCCCTTTTCCTGTTTAACAGCTGATCAGTAACTGTGAACATGGATGTGGCATATCCCTTTACAGCCACCGTACGGCTGTAACCTGAGACGTCTAGCACCAATTGGAGAACGAATGCACAAGGTGTTACAGAGTGTGACAGTAGCTGCCACTAAGCATCACTGGACAGCACGTACATGATCTAACAGTCATCTCTCATAAGGCCCGATCCAAAACCTACTGTAATCAAGGGGATTCCAAACTGTCTTTATTACAAATGCTCAAACTGCTTTCGACTCATATTAACTTTGTGGATGGGAAAGATACCCAGCCTGACGCAGGGAAATCATGTGGGAAAGAGGTCAAAACAGCATTAAGGATGAACAGCTTTGAATAAAATACAAACCCACCTGCACCTTTGTCCTGTATTGTAAATGTAAACCTTCAACCCTGAAGCTTTCCTGAGGTTCAATAATGTTTGGTTACATTTATTATTTATATTTATTGATATTGTGGTAACGCCTAAGAACTGCAGTCACGGACCAGGATCCCATTGTGCTAGGTGCTGTACAAACACAGAACAAAAGGATGGTCTGTGTCCCACAGGGCTTGCAATCTAAGGGTACATCTACACTCCTCAAGCCGATGTACCCAAGTTAGCTTGAATCTGGCTAGCTCGAGTCCCAGAACAGGGAAGCTGTGGCAGCACGGGCTATCCCTGGAAGTGATTACCCTGGGTTCCAGGCAGGATCAGATAGCCCATGCTGCTGCAGCGTATCTGATCCTGCCTGGAACCTGGGGTAATCACTTCCAGGGCTAGCCCATGCTGTCACAGCTTCACTGCTCCAATACCTGAGCTAGCCAAATTAAGGCAGACTCAGATACGTCAGCTCAAGCTGCAGTCGTACCCCATGATTGCAGTCTAGATATACCCTGTGAAAACTATGTTTAATTTTAATGCTACATCTACCTTTCCAGAACAAAAGTAGAAATTCCTTGTTCCCGAGAAATTCCCTGAGCAGTTTTTCAGGAACAACAGGTGTGGGTCATTCAGATAAAAGCCCGATCTGAACTGGGGAACTTGCAATGATTGCCCGATGCTGATTTAAAGACCCCGAGGAAATAAAGTGCACTGAATGAGTGAAACAATTTTTAAAAGAATCCCAATAGTTTGACAGACTACATTTCTCATGTGTACCGCAGACAATTGAGAAGTATCAGGAAATCAATTCAGGTTTGGGATTTTGTTAAGGCTGATCCCAGTTTTCTGTGATTTTTAGCTGTATCTAAATATTGTAATGTAATTTATGCTAATAGGCTGGCATACACCCCTGCTAGGGTGACCAGATGTCCCTATTTTATAGGGACAGTCCCGATATTTGAGGCATTTTCTTCTGTAAGTGCCTATTACTCCCAACCCCCATCCCGATTTTTCACACTTGCTGTCTGGTCACCCTAACCCCTGCGCAAAAGGCCATACACCACTTACGTCCTTAAAATACATTTTATATGAGACTTAAGTGGTGTCTGGGCCTGGGGATGGGTGAAAACCTGGCGGGGGGTGGGGGGGCGGTGTAGGAAGGCCTAGCATCCCTGCAATGGAAATATGCTGGGAGTTCTGCTCCCATGTAAACTTGTGTACAGCTGGAGGAGTGATAGAGGGGACCTGCAGAAGCTGCAGTGGCACCCAGGATTGGGCTGGGGAGCAGAGAGTGGGATCTGGAGGGTCTGGAATGGGCCCAGGAGCAGGTAGGATCCCCCGGGATCCTCCTTCCCAGCCTGGAGCCAGCTGCCATCCCTCCTGCCCCATGCTGAGTCTCAATATCTCCCCTTTCTCTCTCCTACCCTTCTGCCCTGCACCCCAGCCCGCCTGATCCTTGTGCTGGCTCTCTGCACAGAGGTGAATGTCATCCTCAAAGTTTTGAAAGCCCTCTAGTGGTCATTTTCATTACAGTACTTCTTAGTACAGGAAAGTGCCTGTTGGGTTGTACTTGTCTCTCGTCCTGTCTTATACATTGATTGTAAGATGTATGGAACCATATTTTCATTATACTGGTGTACACCACCCAGCACAATGGGGCCCAGATCTTTTACTGGGGCCTGGATGAGCTACCACAATACAAATAGTGAATAATAATTACACTACCCAAAATCCCAAACAGGAAGAGTCTGCTTGGAGAATGGAAAAATACTGTAGCGTTTAGTAGCACAACTCAAGGTTTCTGTTTTTCATTCAGTTAAAAATCCCAACTTCATATGCACAACTATATCACAGTTCTGGCGAAATTTCATCTCCCCTCACCAGGAAATGGCTAGACATAAATCCCAAATAGGTTCCCAGTTCAATGGGATTTGGGCATCTAATTCCTTTAAACTCCTTTGAAAAGCTCCGTCTCCACAACAGCGGCACAGCAACAGTGCTACAGCAGTGCCACTGGACCGTAGATGCTTCCTACATCAACAGAAGGGGTTTTCCTATCGATGTAGATAATCCACCTCTCTGAGATGTGGAAGCTAAGTTGACAGAATTCTACAATCAGCTTTGCTGCACCTACCGTGTGGGTTGGGGGCCACGAAATTTTTCACAGCCCTGAGCAATGTAGCTAGATTGACATAAGTTTTAGGTGTAGGCCAGGCCTCAGCCTTTTTGTTACAGTGGCTCCTGATAGAGGCTGGTTTGTCTTCAATGCTAACCGTCCTGTCTACATCATGAATTATAATAACCAGATGGTTAAAGGTCTCTCAACAATAACTTAGGATAGGAGAATTTGAGGGGAGACTAAATTTTCCACTCTAGACACATTCTACCTCAACAGCAGTCATTATACAAAAGAACAAACACCTGTCAGGGATGGACTAGGTATACTTGGTCTTGCCTCAGCATAGGGGTCCGGACTAAATGACCTCTCACGGTCCCTTCCAGTGACATATTTCTATGATTCTGTAAAATGCAGCATAGAGCTGTGCGAATAACCAATTTGTCGGTTCACCGGCAAGTCAAAAACAAAACAAAACAAAATTAAATTTCATTTCAAGTCTACCAAAAAACCATTTTTCAAATTTTTCAGAGAATTGAAAAGTGAAAGAAAAAAAAAGTTTCCTTCAACCCGAAATTAAATGTTTCATTTCAGTTTCAAGCATTTTCAATTGTTTTTTCATTAAATGAAAGGAAATTTTGAAGCAAAAAGTTGTTTCAAGCTAAAAAAAAATCGATTTTGTGGTAATATTTTGTTAGGGTTTTTTCCAGCCAAAACAACTTACTGAATTTGCAAAATATTTTGATGTTGCCAAATCTGCATTCTTCACCGAAAAAAAGATTCAGCTGAAATTCACGAGCTCTAATGCTGCAGGGCTCTACAACGGTCCCAAACACAACAGCTAACAACAGCGTCCTAGAAGCATCTTGGGCCATTACTGTAGAATACTAGGGTAGTCATGGTAAGGGATTATTATAAAACTTGGGACCCTGGGGCTGGATCTCTCTTTCACTTACTTCTATTGTACTACAGCAACCCCAGCCCAGTGAGCTACTCCGTAGTCTGCTTCATAGTTTGTGCAACTCTATTCCAGTGAATTTCTTAATCCACTCCAGAATATGACTAGCAACTGACTGAATTTTGAGGGGTGCAGAGAACAGAGTACACACACGAGAACAATTGGCCTATAAAAAATCAATAGTTTAATACCCCCACTGCTGTCTTCTTTTGGTTCCAACATAGGGATGTTACATTTAACTCCCACCAACATTAATAAGCTTTGTTTGCATACATTGTAAAATGGTGCCAAAAGGCTAGGACACAGAATTGGAAGCAAAGACCTCCTTAGTTCTAATTTTGACTCTGCTACTGTGTTTCTCTGAGGCCTTGGCCAAGTCACTTGATTCCAGTGGAATTTAGGGGCCATCTGGGCCTTAATCTCTCTGCTTCACTTTGCCTGTCTCCTAAATGGGAATAATACATCCCTAGCTAACAGGGGTGCTGTGAGACGGGGTGAGCTAACGGTTGCAATCCACCTCAAAGTTCAGCGATATGTGGTGTGGTTAAGCACAATGAAGTTTATAAGCTCCTGGGTCTTCCCTTTCTCCATTATAGGATGGCACAAGAGTTGACAGCAGCCCATTAACCTATTTTTCAGAATAGGATAGAAACAAGGGTATATAAAACTCAATCAGGTGTTTCCAAGACCCACTGAAGTAATTGCACAGGTGCATCTTTCCTGCATCTCCCAATAGCAAGGCAGCTCTGGCAGAGATGCTGGGAGTGGGGGGCTAGGTGACAAGAGTTTTTTCCTCCCAGAAGAAAGCCTCCTATAGGGCTTTCTTGTGATCACCCCAGCCTCTGTCTCGTGGACTCTACTGCTGGTGATGGGCAGGGTGGTGTGGGAAGGAAGCCATTAGCCGTTAGCACGCCTACCTCAGGGAAAGCAGATCATCTCTGTGGATCTCCCACCTTTGCTCGCCTTACATCTGCCCATGGCCACTGCCTGCAGGTGTGAGCAGCAGAGACCACAGGTTTCCCCTGCTCTGCCATCCTGCCTTGGGCCTGCACTCCGCCCAGCAGAGCTCTAGCACCTGCGGAAGGGATGGCCCCGGAGCACAAAGAGCATAGCTCTGTGTTCTGCGGGCCTCTGTGCTAACTAAGACACCTGGGCTTCAGTAGCCCAAGTAGCCCGCAGAGGGGCTTGTCACTGGGGGCGCGGAGAAGGGGAGGATCAGTGATCGGGGGGCGGGGGGATTGGAACAGGGCTGCTTGTCTTTGAAAGATGAACTTGGGAGCCCAACTCTCCATGTCACAGCAAACTAGGGGGTCACAGCAGGAAGCTGGAGGATGTAAGGGTGTGCTGGGAGTGGGTGCTGGCAGAGCTGGACCCCAAAATCACTGAGCACTCTGTAGGCCACATGTTTGCCATGTATTTCTGGGCCAGCCATAAGACGTTGTGTCAAACTGCAACCCTGAAGGGGAGAGGGCAGCCCTATGAACTGTGACCCTGAAAGGAAAGGGGTCTCTCTATCAACTGTAATGTGGTGGGAAGGGGAACCTCTATGAGTTGACTCAGGGAAGGGGAACCCTTATAAACAGTGGCCTGGAAGGGACAGAGCACCCCTAAACACTGTGACCTAGAGGGGGGAGTGCACCCATCCACACGGACCTGGAGCAGCATGGGGCACCCCTCTAAACACTGCATCTGGCCTAGGCCCACCCACCTAATCCATGAGCCTGACAGTTTCCTCCTGCTGCCGTCCTTTCTGTGCTCCCTGCCAGGGCCTGGCGTGGCTCGCGTTCGAGCCCACTTCAGTCCCTCCTCTCTACAGCAGCCCAGACCAGCCTAGCCAGCTGGCAGTCTCCTCCTTGCCTTTCCAGTGACCATGCTGCCTCCGCCCCATACAGCCCATACAGAATGCCCCCTGCCCCCTGGAAGTTACCTTTGCAGTGTCTTCTAGAATCCGTTATGAAGCCCCTCGTGTAAACAACATCTTGGGAGGGACGAGGATCTATTTTTAAAAGTGTGAGAGGTAGAAATGAGCCATGCAAGTTCAACAGACCCCCATTACCGTGACCATAACAGCTATAGGGGATGGGAAGGGAGCGGCCATCTGCACTCATCTCTCCTGGACTGTCTCACCACCCCACTCCTCCCCAGCAAGCAACACTGCGGGCAAAACCCCCAAGCCAGGATGCAATGCTGGGAGCTAACCCCCATGGGAAGGGGCTTTGCCAGCCAGGCAGGTAAAAACCAGAGGGCAAGGCCTGGCCCCAGTGTACAGGGCAAAAAAGTGGGCTCATTGAGTTCATCTAGTGTCACGACCAGACCACACTCCTTGTCTGTACAGTGGGGGTGTCCTAACCCCCTCTTTATTCTAATGTGAGGTTGCGGTGTGGACATGGTTGAGGACCACTGAGCAAAGGTACCAACATACAGGGGATGCCACGTGACGAGTGATTGTTCGTTGCATGAGTGATGCGAGGAATAGGCCCGATTGACTTTGGGCAGCAGAGACCTTTGATCGGGTATGGCTCTCTAAGGCCAGCACAGGGGATGTTGCTTAGCTGGGCTGACATTGGGCTGTGACAGGATGGAGCAAGCCTTTCATTTAAATTCAAGCCACAGTGCTAAAAACATCCACCAGTCACCTACCCCTCCCCACAAGCCAGCACAACCTGAGTTCCCTCCATCCCCCAGAGAGCAGGCCCCAGCTGGCTGGGGACTGCCCAGAGACGGGAGGCGAGGGCTGTGAATTGTATGAAGCGCAAATGCTAAGGAGATTTTTCCCTTTCTGATTTTATGCTGGCAGCATTTCTCATGGCCCAGTAACTCCCAGAACATGCTATCAGGCCGGCTTCCACTCGTGGAGAGGAACGCCCGCCCCTGCTCCTTTTAGCAAAGTATTTATCACTTCCTCCCGCCACTGCTCCAGAAAGCTCCCTCTGCTATGTGGTTCAGCGGAGAGGGAAGCTGGGCCCCTGTTTTGCTACCCTGTTTGTATATTTCCAATATTGGCAGGTCACCTTGGGTGTGAGTGGGAGCAACCAGACCTACCAGAGCAACAATGCCAGTGCCAGGAAAAACACTTTCCATGGCAGCAATGAACCTCGCCTGCTCACGTTTTCCCCTTGGCTTAGTCTTGTCCTTGTTAAAATAAAAGACCTGAGACTTGCGAGACCCAGAACTGAGCAGGTTCAGGCTGGTGCTCTGGGGCCCAACAGCTGAGTCTTGTTGTCTCCTTACCCAGCCCTGCCCCTGTGCCCTAGAGCTGACCAGACAATGCTGGGACGACCCAGCTGAGCCTATTGCTAGATCAGGGTACGGGAAGTTCCCGGAACTTTCCCAACCTGCCTAAGGATGGAAGAGTCACGTCAGTTCTTGGCCTCTCTGCTGAGACTGCCAACAACAAGTTAATGCCTGTGCACTAGGAACAAGAGAGAGGAACCACTCACTAATCTCACATTCGCCACCAGAAGGCGACTTCTTTCAGAGACTGGTGCCACCCACACCTGCGTTCAAACAAGCATCCCCCAGAGGAAAGACTCGGCATTCCCTCTCCGCTCCTACCAGCCACCCCAGGGCACAGCGGTTCTAGTTTTTTAACAACAAAAGTGGCCAGGTCCTTAAAGTGCTCAACAAAGGCTACCATTGTATCAGCGTCCCCTTACCAACGTGGGTGTTCTTGTGGCATTTAATCTAGATGCTGTATTTCAAATGAAACAAGCCAGAAATTAGTCACATTAAATTTGATTCTTTATTTAAGCAAGCTCACAAAATGTAACGGCTCCGCCTTTCCCTTCTCCCTCCATTCTTTCTTTAAGCTGTCTGAACTGCATAAAGGGGCCACAAAGAGACAAGAAACAGCCCCCTAGAGAATCTCTGTTGCAAGGGGGTTTCTTGCCTGGCACAAGGCTGACATAAATGTTCTATGCTAGCCCTACTTGCAGCCCCAGGCATAGGGTGTGTGTTGAGGATGGACCAGGGCAGGAGGGGTTTGGCCAGAATGCTATGTGCTCCAGCTGTGCAATGCCTATAGGGTGTTGTTACAAGCCAGTGCAACTTAGCGCAGTGCTGGGGCTGCTCTAAATTGTCCCAGGAAGCCTTCCAGGTCAGAATTAGGGAGGCACAAAGGTGGCTTAAAGCCTGAGTGTGGGAAAGGAGCAACAGGAAATCTGGCCCAAGATATGGCTCTCACAGGGTGCTCCCAGTGAGCGTCACTGTCAGATGAAGAAGGAGCTCTGAAGGTGATGGCTGACCAAGGCCAGAGGAGGCTGATCACCTAGAGATGGGATATGCATTCACCTGTAAGGCGAGGCTGTTCCCCAGGAGAGATAGTCAGTGGGTCTTGGAGCTGGGCGAGGTACTATGGGCTGCTCCACCGCAGTCACGTCCCCTGAATAGGATTTGAGAAGGGAGGCGTTCTTGTTGGCCAGCATAGCTCTCTCGTTCCTGCGGAACTTTGCTCTTCGGTTCTGAAACCACACCTAGGAGGAGGGGGAAAGACAGACAGGCCAGAGATTATAACCTGCTCCATTGATGTTCTGCTACTCTCCCTGCATTATCAGATACTTGGGGGCCCAGGCACCCTGGTGTGATGGTGGCCTGGAGAGCCAGAACCCCGTTGTGAGGAAAGGACCAGCAGTGGACGGATGCACTGTGTCTGAAGGAGGAGCTTCCATTATGCCTGAGCAGCTAATCATCTTCCCTACCCAAGGTGAAGCAGCAGCATGTGGGAGGTCATGTGCTTCCAAGCTGGGACCCACAGGGGAGTTGCTCATGAGCTGGATCTCTCCTGCTTCTGGATATTCCAGGACCCAGGATGATGCTGGTGGCCTCATGTCTCCACCCCAGTGCCTGAGCACCAAGGATCCTCTCAGCGAAGATGCAGATGTCCTGTCTGGCCTTTAAGATCACGACTGCTCTTGGAGGGGCTGCTGGCTGCTTGAACCTCATTCCTGAATGACAGGGATTCTTGTGAAGCTGCTGCTGGTCCATTGCCCTGAGCTGTAGAAGCGGCTGCTTTTATGTTAGGATTTGCCCTGCTGTCCTAATGCATGGTGATTCCTTTCCCTAGCTATGCCTGGCACTCATGCCCTGCCCTAAAATACAACACACATACCTTTGCTGCTAGCCCATGCATACACACACATATGTATGCGCACACACAAACACTCACGCACGTGTGCGCAAGTTATTCAGCTCAGTACAGGGGTACTAGGTGAATTTGAATGGCCTGTGTGGTGCAGGACGTCAGACTAGATGATCTAACAGTCCCTTCTGGCTTTAAACTCTGAATCTATCAATGAACAAACATACACACATGCTCACAGGTGTTCTCTCTCACACACACGCACGCGTGCACACACCCACAAGCTCTTTCCCTTCAGTCCAAGAAACCATCAGAATTTAAAAGGCCGATTTCATTCATTCCCTGACCCGTCCCACTCTTGTGCTCTCAAACTGCTCAAGGGCTTTACTCTCACCCTCCGCACATCTTGGGGAAACCCTGCTTGGCTAAACTAGCAAATGTAAGAACAAGAGAGAGTTTATGCTGTTATAACTCTGGTGATAACTGATGTGAACAGAGGTTTGGGAGGTGGACTGTTCCCTGCAATGCCACTCTAGGCCTGGATACTCACTGGGCAGTGGGTGCATCCGTTCTGGTTAAATAAATCTAACTCAAACCTTCATCAGAACCTCTGGTGGAACCCAAGTCTCCTGGAACTTGGATAAGGCTGTGAGCAATTTGTTTCCTTGTATCTTTCAGTTTCATACAGCTCTGTGTTTCTGGGCTCTGGCAAGGATTGAGAAAGGTCACTCACAGGGTGTTTCCAGCCTGAGCAGAAGCAGGAAGCCTTGGCAACCCCATGAAGAACCCTATGCTGTTGTGATTCCCTACCCGATCTTGAAATCTCTTGAGGTTCAGAACAAGTCGAGGGGATCTTTAGCTCTGATGCGGACCATTGGTGGCACTCTGGTGGTGTGATGAGACTCCCTGGGTGCACAAAGCTGGCATAACCAGCTCTCTCTGCCTCCCTCTCCACAGGACCTCTAAGCAATGGCACATGGTTAGAGTGATGCTGCACTCCATCAACCCCCATCCAACATAATAGCCCTTTGGGGCCTGTTACTGCTGCCACAAGTCGTGAGGCTGCTTCATCTTGCACAGGGGCACAAGGGGGGTTCAAACCTGCCTTTGCTTGCCATACTGGGTCTACACGGAGTGCACCTTAGCCAGGCCAGAAGGCTAAAGCCACGATGCACAACCCAACTTTGGGATCTGAGCCGAAAGTCTCAACCTTTTGAGGTTTCTCTCATCATGATCCAGAACCTTCTTCTCTACCCCCAAAAGTAGCATACATTTGCCACCATAATTAAATATTGGGTGTAATGCCTCCATAGGAAGCTCAGTCTACAGTGTATAACCCACACAGCTCACTTTGGAGAAGGCTTCTTGACTTGGCATTTTTGCCTGTGTCGTCAATCTGATTACAAAAATAGACACCACTTCCAAGCCCCTGCTGAGTTGTCTCTGATTGCTAAAGCAGATGAGATTTGCACTTGTGTTTCTTTCATGGCACATTCCTACAGAATTTAGTGAATTCTCTCCCTGCTATAGAATTCCATAATCTGGCTGAAAAATTCTACAGAAAGGATCCTATTCTCTATTAAATTCTTTGGATTTTTCAGATTTTGGCTCTTGTCTTTGTATGGATTTGTACAACACCTAACGCAATGGGGCCTCGATCCCAATCTGGGGTTCCGGGGCTCTACTGTGATAAAATTATTGTTTTTGTCCTGTTTGATTTCTAGAAAACCCTAATGTTTCACCCTATTAAATATGATAGAGCTTTTCAGAAGGATCTCTATGGCATTTAGTTGTTTGAGAGCTTTACTGACAGTAAGACCTATATTCTTGTAATGATTTTAAGGCCCATGTTCTTTAACAATCCTCTATCTCTGCAGCCATCCTGCTGGCTGAGTGAATGCTAAAGCCATGGCTTGCTGACAGTACCTGGATGAGATGGGCAGAAGATTGACTTCTGGCATTACTTACCTGAACTCTGGCTTCAGTGAGGTTGACTCTGCGTGCGAGGTCTTCTCGTACAAAGGCATCGGGGTAATGTGTCCTCTCAAAGACTCTCTCCAATGCCTGGAGCTGACTGCTGTTGAAGGTGGTCCTGTTTCTTCTCTGCTTTCTTTTCTTCTTCTCTTCTGAGTTCAGCTGATCATCTAGAATGGGAGAGAATCAGACAGGTGAAGTGCTGGAACTAGATTACTCGTATTTCTGAAGTATCAACATTTACCTTTTTTTTTTTTTTTTTTTCCCTTCTTTTTTTAAACACGCCTAATTTAGATCTCTGCATCATTTGGATGAGAGATAAAAACCAAGATCCTGGCCACTTGGATCAAAGTTGAGACCACATTTTTCATAGATTCATATAAATTAATACATTTGGAGGCCAGAATAGACCATCTTTAATATCTAGTCTGACCACCTCTGGAACACTGGCCAGAGAACTTCCCCTAGTGATTCTTGTATCAAAACCCATAACTTCTGGCTGAGCTAGAACAGACCTTTTAAAAAGAGATTCAGCATCAATTTTGGAAGTCTGGGCCTATGGCATCATGTCCCTTTCTTCACCTATTTGTCCCCTTTCTTGAAGCTGTCTTTCTAATACAAATGTTTCCCTCTGTTCCACATTGCAGAGGGGAGCAAACCGATGAAAACCTTCCAAAGTTTGGATAGGAAACGTGGAGGAAAGTGGAGACTAGACTGAATGATTCCCTCTGCCCAGTGCTGATAGAAGCCCTTCTGCGCAGACAACTTATTGCAGACATAGGGTCAGAGCCTCATCTGGTATACACTGGCATAGCTCCACTGAAGTCAATGGACCAGATCCCCATCTGGTGTAAATCAGCAAATCTTCACTGAAATCAATTTTAGGAAAAGAAAATAGGAACTCTGGATCTATTCAGCTTGGGGAGCTCACCATCAGTGTGTAGGGCCCTTGATGCAGAGAAATTACGCTGCTACAGCAGATGTCCAAGGTCCATCAGGTCTGGACTGGGATTCCTCAAAGCCCTTCAAACTCTACCTGATTTAGAAGGCCAGCCTTCTCGCCTCTTCTGCTTTGACATTAATTCATCTTTCCACCCCATTAGACTATGATCAATGGACTTTTCTGTGAAGGTAGGGCAGCCTTGGGATGAAGGCACTGGCATAGCATTTAGGAGACCTGGTCTGCCATGGATTTTCTCTGTGACTTCAGGCAAGCCACTTAATCTCTGCAGGCCTCAGATGTAAAGTAAGGATAACATCTCCTTCCTCCCACCGTCTCCCTGTCTGTTCATTTACAGAGTGGGCTCTTTGAGTCAGGAATTGTCTCTTACTATGTGTTTGTACACTGACTAACATAATCGGGCTCTCATCTCAGTTGGGACTGCTAGAAGCTATCCTAATACACATTATTACTGGAGGATTTTTGTATTCGGTTTTTCTCTTGGCACATTTTTTGTGCTGAAGAGGATAATGTTGTTCTCTATCACTAGCTGCTGCAGTCGATGCATGCTGCTGAGATCTCCCTAATTCCCACCTGCTTTGCTTTTTTGCAGCTGAAATTCTTTGACTGGCCATCTTCTTCTGCTCCAAAGCTTTGCCAGCGAGACCTACCATAAATAGCGGCTGCTGCATATTCCCCCTCCTCCATCCCTTTATGGCCAGAGGTGATTGGTTCACATGGCTGAGCAAAGGACCAGCTGTACTAGCACCACTCATGTCAAGTACCTACCCTGTTGCACTGAAGCCAGAGCATAAGTATTGAACTGAGGATTTAGCACCACCAAGATAAAAACCATGCTCACGGCATTAATAGGGAAATGCAATGACAATCCTATTCCCACGTGCATAATTGTCCCAGGATACTGAATGAACAGCACAGTGGTCAGATACAATGGTAACCGATCCGCTTACCCATTGTCCTGCCACAATGCAGCTAGTCATGGGCATGCCCAGCCTCTGCTGTTTTGTGATATTGACCTAGATCTGGATGAACAATTCACCACCAAATAATTTATTGATTTAGTCCCTTGTTGGGAATTGTCCACAGACAGGTGGCGATTTTTACATATTTGTTTTCTCGTCAGCATTGTTGGATGAGTTCTGAGCATGAACCAATTTCAGCTTAGGCCTTGTTCGCAAAGTGTCTGCTGCCAGTATGCATTGTTCCCGAGTCACTAGGTGCCCTACGTGATTAGTCACCTAATTCACATGGTTGGGTTTCCATTTTCCCCAGTTTGGAAGAGCTACACTTTATAAACAGGAAGACTACGTGAACTCATTGATTGGTTGCTTCTCTCAGGAAAGCACCAGAAGATCATTATTATCCTGCTCACCGGATTCCAATGCAAACCAGTGCAAAGGCATCCCAGGCAAAGGTGGAGTTTGGTTCCTCCCATTACTCCCTGCTCCACCTTATGCAAACTAGCTCGCTCGGCAAACTGTCCTTCCCTTTGCTCCCTCATTATTTCTTCCATAACAGCATCACTGTTCCTGCTTCGTCAGAGACCGCAGGGCCCTTTAGTTCCACCAGAACCCTTAGCATTTGATGCAGCAATGTGGCAGTGTGGCTCCAGATGTCCCCCAAAGCACTTAGGGAGCTATATGTTTATATACTGGGTAGTCAAACCTTTGGCCAGCTAGGTAGGGAACTATCCAAGATGCTGGAGCAATAAGACGATGTAAAACATGGTCTGAGATGCCTTCCTCTTCTCAGTGGCTTTGTTTCTGCTGAACTGGTCTTAACGAAAACACTGGGGAGTTATTTTCTCCTCTTTATGTCACTCATTGGCCTTATAACGAGGCTTACGTCCACCATGCAATAGGATTGATTCTTTGCCTATTTACACTGGTTTTATACCAGGGGAACTTCACTAATGTCAGTAGAGTGCCACCTGCATGAACATGGTGTCCCGGAGTAGGGAATCAGACCCGTAATAGTTTGACACGGCTGCTTCCTGTAATCTGTATCCTGCCTGGCTTCATATTATTCAACTCTAAGGGTATATCTACACTGAAAAAAACAAAACAAAAACTGCCAGCAGCGAGCCGCAGAGCCCAGGTCAACTCATTTGGCTCATGAGGTTCCCACTACAGCATTAAAAGCAGCAGTGTAGACATTCCTGCTCCAGCTAAAGCCCCGGCTCTGAGAAGCCACCCCCTCACTAGGTTTCAGAGCCTGGGCTCCAAGCTGGGCGGGAATGTCTACACTGATGTTTTTAGCCCCATTGTGTGAGTCCCGCGACCCACAGTCAGTTGACCTGGGCTCTGAGACTTGCTGCTGTGGGCTTTTTCCTCCCCAGTGTAGACGTATCCTGTGCTGGAACTTTCAGAGATGTCTATGGGAGATAGGCACCCAACTGCCATGGAATTCCAAAGGGAATTGAGCTCCTAATTGAGCACGTGTATTAAAAACAATGATTTGCACTGACAGCATCTTCTCTCTGAGGAGCTCAAACATGCATGAACAGTTTCACAGCACCCCTGTCTGTCAGGTCAGCATCTGTTTCCATGCAGTGTGGGGGAAGGAGAGAGCGAGGAAAAGATCTGGGTCCAGCAAAGCACTTAAGTATGTGTTTAACTTTAAGCATGTGAATAGTCCCACTGAAATCAATGGGTCTGCTCATGTGATTAAAGTTAAGCATCTACTTAAGTATGTTGCTGGATTGGGACCTTAACATTCTTAAATATAACAGACCAGATCTTCAGCTAATGTATATCAGTGTGGACCCATTGAAGTCGAAGGAGATACATCAGCTACACCCATCTGGAGATCTGGCCCAATAGATTTAGAATAAAATAAAGCATTGTGAAAGTAACCCTTCCTTGCCTCTCCCATAGTGATACTGCCTTCTCCCTAGTGTCCCTGGGAAAAGATGAAGTCCCAAAACAGGAAAGTTTTTATTAATAAAATGAAATCCAAAATGTGTTGTTTTTCTGAGCACCCATTTGGGATGCTTTTCGCTGTTCATCTGGTAACAGTTACTGCACCTGTACACCTAAAGTCCATACAATTGGGAACAAAGGGACATTCCACTTAAATTAAAAAGCAGTTTTCAGATTCCAAAAGGTTTACAGCTCCCATATCTTCTCCTCTCCTCAATAGACAGTCAATCCCCGGACAGATTCCTTTCCAGTCTGGGAATGCTGGATACAAACATGCCCATGATTTCCTTGTATCTGAGAGGAAGTGTTTGGAGATTAGTTTTAAACAGGAGTTTTGAATCTTTAAGCCGAGATGGAAAGGCAGGAATGTGTTAGAAAAGCAAGTGTGTTTAGGAATTTTGGAGCATTAAAGTATGGCCACACGTGGTGACAGCGGGTCATCCTGATCAGGCTACAGGAAGATGAGTGAGGGAGACAGTGAGACACAATTTAATTAATACTTATGCTGAGTGTAGTGTTGGCATTTCTGGTTATGCTTTTCATGGGTTTATTTCAACCAGTGATGGGGTTGATATCATATGAAGGAGATGATGCTCTACTGCCTTCCACCTTGTGTAGTCACCGAAACCTGTGCAGAGGGAGAGAACTCACGCAGTGATGTGAGCGGAGAGTTCTGACAGGGTAGCATTTTACACTCGGAGCACACAGCGCAAGGCAGGGGAGAATCAGTCTCACGGTGTTTCAGTTCCTTGGACAGTGGAAACACTGCAAGACCAGCTGCTGTGGTTTGTGGGCCCCACAAATGGTTTCTGGAGGCATTAAAAAAATCCATGAAAATTGTAAGTGCCAATACAAAGTTAGAGATTTGGCTTTTGAGGGAGGTGTCCACTTACGGCTTCCTCTGGAATCCAAATGAAGGTCTCTATTAATACAGGGTTAGCAGAGGATAAGAGGGCACAGGATTGGGCCTGAAGTAAGGGCAATGGAACAGAAGCATAAACTCCACAGAGGAACCCTAGTGCAACACTGACAAATGATGGGCAACCCTCATAAGGGCTGAAGGTTCAGTGTAAGTTGTCTGGGAAGGGTCAGGTTGGGTTTTTTTCCCAGTATGTCTGTGGGAACCAGGCAGCTGTTTCCAATCAGCGGCGCTGCGGATAGGTGGTTGGGTCAATGTTCAAATAATACCACCTCATTCTTCAAGTGGAAAACCCAAGTGCCTGGGGCCTGAGCTGGACTGTTTTGTGTAGGGAGTTTGGGAAGGATTCTGAACCCTGCCCAGCTGAACCACATGTGTTGTGTGATTTCCCCCCCTCCCCCAAACTGGCCCGAGTTGTTATGAGTTTGGCAGGCATAGCTTCACCACAACTTCATGACATTTGGATCACAACATCCATTGGGCTACATTGCTGCAAACATCATCACGTTGTGCTGATGGCCCAGAATGTCCTGTGCTTTAAGCACCCAGAAGAGGGAGGGTTCTGAGTTTGAGCTCAGATTCTAGCTCATTGCCCTTTATGGCCAGAATCTGGGGTTTGCTAACTCCTAGGGATGGAGGAAGAATAAAAGGGACCCAAATCCACACATACTTCAGCCTAGCATCCCTGCCACCTGAGGATCTCTCTCTCCATACACCCCAGATGGACTCTGGTCTTCTTTCCGCCTCTTAGTGCTTGATCTTCCTCCTAGAGTGGAACAGCTCAGCTCAGCATACAAGGGGGCCTGTTCTGCTATCTGTTACCCTACCTCCGACTCATTGCTCCATCTGGGACCCTACGGACTAGAGAAGTGCATTATAGGCTTTTCACTTTCCTTTGAAGAATCAATTTTTGGCCAGTGCTGGAGGCAGAATACAGAATTAGATGGCCCATTGGTCCAATGCCAAAAAGGAGATTGTTTGTTCCTGTGATACCATAGTGAAGGGTCACCTTATTTCTATCTTGGCTGGTCATTTCTAGACACAATGGACCTGTTTTTCTTCAACTTATAGGAGTTTTACATTAGTGTGCCTTCATTGACTTTAGTGGAAATAGTCCCAATTTACACCAGCGTAGATGAGAGGAGAAATCATTGGCTTCTCTTAATATTCATGGGAATATGGGTTAGCTAGAAACATGGCTAAGATTAAATTAGTACAAATCCTAGTGGGAGCCTTCTTAAACTGGGTTAGCTCTTATACCGTGCTTCTCATCATAAATCTCAAAGTGCTTTACAAAGGAGTGTCAGTGTCATTATCCCCATTTTACAGATGGGGAAACTGAGGCATGGAGGTGACGTGACCTGCCAAAGCTCACTCAGCAGGCCAGTGGCAGAGCTGGGAATGGAACCCACCCAGGTCTCCTGCATGCCAGTCCAGGACTCTATCCACCAAGCACACTGCCTCTCTTAATCAGATTCAAGAGTGTCTAAGGGGGGTCACAAATCAGAGCCCAAACTGTGTATAGACCAGTCCTAAGATGCTAAACATAATGATTTCAATGGGAGTTAGGCCCTTGAATATCTTGAAGAGCTGGGTCATTGCTTTCTCATCTCCCAAACATTTCTCAGAAAAAAGCTAGCTCCTAAGGGCTCTCTTGGGGTTTCATACCTCATCTTCTGAAACATCTGGTACTGGCCACTATCAGAAACAGGATGTTGGACTAGGTAGACAATGGGCCTGATCCAGTCTGGTAATTGCTACATTCCTGTGTGACTGTTACACACGAGGAGCCACGAGCTCAATGCTGTGGGGATGGGAGAACAAAGGAGACGGCCTGAAAAATGCCAAAGAATAAATGTGCATCCTGCCAACAGCCTCAAAAGCATCATCACAATTTGCTTGGTTCTTCTGGCATGAAGGGAGATGCCAGTGATTCACAGCTCACTCATAACAGACGGGATCCAAAAAACAAAAGGTCAATAAAAGGTGACTTGGTGCAGGCACTGAATGGAAAATTATGAGCAATCGTTATATTCCAGTGACTCATGTGAAGGTCACCCCTGGCCAATTCACCTCTGCCATCAATTGGCACAGAGCGTGGACATTACTCACCCCGTTACGGGAAGTATCTGGACACAGATTGCTCGGCAGCTAAGCCTGGTGGTGGTTTTCCTTGACCACAGGCTTGGGTTAATTACAGGGGCAGAGACGACTAGAGGGTGTAGCCACACAACTCCCAGTAACGTCAATGAGCGGCTAAATCATCTCTTAGGTAGCTTTGAAAAATCTCAGCCATCCTCAGCACCTTGATTTCTATTTCCCCTCCCACCACTGTCACCATTTCATTGCCTGGAACACCCTTTTCTTTTCTTCTTCATCCTTTCCTGCATTTGCTGAATAGCAGAAAGGGGTCAAAACCAGCATCTGACCGCTGCTCTCTGGTAGTTCAGAAACAGGAAATATATCATGGCTCAATTTGGTTCACATCCTCCAAGCCCGATCCCCTTGCATGCCCCTACCTATCCCTGCCTACCAAGCGCCCACACCCGCCCCATCTCTGGACTAGACCCATGACATCCCTCCAGAGGGCAAGGGGAGAACATTGCAGGGTAGACATATGCCCAGATCTAAACAGCAGTACAGGGCATAGAGCACTTTGCTGTCCAGGTTACTCAGCACATGCTAAAAGAGAGAGGAAGGACAATCCATTGGTTAGAGCACTAGCCTAGGACTTGGCTTAAACTCCCTGTTCTGTCATATGCTTCCTGTGTGGCCTGGGACAGATCATGTATTCTCTATAGGCATCAGTTCCCCAGTAGAGAGAATAGCAAGCCCTGCCTTGCAGGGGTGGTGGAAGGTGCTCAGATATTGTGGAGGTAGGGGCTGTATAAATACCATAGAGAGAGCCTGAGAGGAGGAAATAGAAAGAGGGGAAATAGGAGAGAGAGAAATTTTTTCACTTCAAGGTCCCAGAAGCAAAGACAAGGTTTTCATCTCGAGGCCAAAAGACCAAAAACATCAAGACACTTGATCACGGCCTTGGATAGACCAAGAGACTACCTACACGTAGCCCAAAGGGCAAAACAATAGTCTTCTATCCCTTCATGGCTCCAAACAGTATAAAGGGAGATAGACGCTACTGGCATTGACAGACATAAACAGCTAATAGGACACAAGATTTGTGTGTCAACATTTGCTGTTATTTAGATTGTAAGTAAAAGGACTGGCAGGACTCGAATGCAAGCCTGGAGGCCTCTCACGCAACCAACACCCCCACACTGCCAGCCGGTGGCAGCTGCAACCTGGATGCTCCCTGTGAGTCACAATCCACAGGGACTGACTGACAGTTGTCTTTAGCAACCCCTGATTGGCTCCTTGATCCTACATAAGCCCATGGGGCGTACTGGGAAGTGTCCGGGCAACAATATGGATTACCAGCTAGCTGCCATGACAACCCTGCTTCTCTGCCTTTGAACTCCCGGTACTGACTTTGGCTCTGATTTGGATCCTGATTCCTGATTGACCCCCTCAACTCCAACACTGAGATTCCGATATGTAGTATTGATTCCTGGCCCAATTCCTGACTTTGTCTCTGACCCTCAGCCTTGGCTCCTGACTTAGACTCTAGCTTTGACCCTCAACTTGACTCCGACACCAGCTCTGATCCCTGGCATCAGTTCCTGGCTCCCAAGACCCTGCCACTAGTCCTACCTGACTTTGTCCGGGATCCTGACAATAAGCTTTTTGAGGCAGGGTTTGCCTCTGACTATATGTTTGTACATGCACAATGGGCTCCTGTCCTCTGTAGGGTGCTCCAGCCACTGCAATTATAATAATGTCAGAAACTGAAGCAAAAGAGGAATCATTTAGACATAGCTACTGATCATTATAAACACAATAATCAAATCCACATTGAAACTAAACAGTCTGATTTAATCCAAGAAGGGTATGAGGCTTTTCCACCCCAAGACATTTAACCACAAAACATAGGATATGCCAGGAAAGATTTTTCACATCAATTGTGTAAGCTGGAAGCTCAATGACTTAATTCCAGCAAGAAAACAAGAGCATTGAAATATGTTCCCAGGCCTCAAAATACTGAGTGGGAAAATTTTGTGGAAAATTTTGACTTTTGGTAGAAAAAAGTAAAACTGAAAGTTTTCTGCCATAAGCTAACAAAAAATTCAGGTTTGGTGTTTGCCAGTAGAAAAAAGCAAGACTTTTTTTGAGAAAAATAGATACTTGCTGTGAAAATTTTCGTTTAATCAAAATCCAAATTTTCCAGACCAAAAAAAAAGGTTTGATGGGAAATTTTTGAGCAACCTACTTCCAGGAATTCCAGGAGATTCCTTGCCAAAGTAAAACTTGGTGTATGGCCATAACTCTTTGCCCAGTTGGGTCCTTGCTTGGCCCTAGTGACATTTCCTTTTATATTTGAAATACCCCACACCCCCCAACACATTGTGGATAAATTTTACACACTAGAGAACAGGAAACTTAGAGGGGCAAAGGGCTGAGAAAAGGAATTCAAAACTAGCATTGGGTTTGTTTATGAAAAGAAATTAACAAAGACATAATGAAAGCAATCCTTACAGCATGATAGCAATCTGTCCAACTCCAAATTATCAACAGAAGTTACCTTTCCCATTACAAATTGCTGAAGGCAAAAACCATTAACACAGACAAATTCTGGAGAGGCAGTGCCAGTTTCAGGAGCAGAGTGCATATGTTTTTGAGTTGCTCTGTGAGTCAGTGAAACTGGAAAAAAAATCCTCATGTGAATGTATATTATATTCTCTCAAAAAGTCTCTTTAAGAGAACATCTTCAAATGTTCAGTGGTTATAAAATGCCAACGTTAAGGTTTCAATTGCAACCTTAAAGAGACTGTGTCAATCTGAAGATCATTTTTTCCCCTTAAAATTTCTATTTGTTATTGCTAGCAGTAACCCCGAAGACCGCTACCATGGAAAGAGAGTTGAGAGAAAAATTCTCTCTATTTTTCTTCAGTTTATTTTGTGCCTTGGACAGCATTTGGTGTATGGTCAATTTCATCACTCCCTTGTTGAGGGTCATTTGCACATGGTGTCTCATGCTGACATCCCTCTCATGCATTTCTCACACTCTGCAAGAGTCTATTTACCAGGAGTAGCAGAAGTAAAGTTGAAACTGGAAAGGCAGCAGGCAGGTGTGAGCACAGAGAGAAAAAGGGGAAGAAGAGACCCAAGCATATAAGGGTTTGCTCTCAAACCTGCACAAAATATCCTTCCAAACACCCCTTAGAAGTACAAAACCTCTATTTGTATTTTTAAAAGTCATTAGAGTTGTTGCCATTAGCCCAAACCAAGCACTGTAAACTCAGGAAACTAAGAGTTAAGGTTACAATTAAAAGAAATATAAAATTGTTCAGGTAAGAAATGCCCAAGTAAGTGACCCACACAAACTTAAATCTGCCCTGTAGTGACACAATGCAATGACCACACAATTATAATTTTTAAAAAACCAAAACCATCTGACCGCACACCACTAGATGTGACCACATTGGAACCCAGAGGGGGCCTCATTAAACAATTACAACCATACTTGCTGGGGACCACATCCTGAAAGAAATAAGTTTCTAAGGCCCCTCTTCTGGCCTTCAAACAACCCCCCCAACTTCATCAGAAGCAAGCTCCCCACAGACCAGGACACTCAAAGTGGCACCAGACCTTGCCAGAAAAACAGATGCAAAACCTGCAGACATATCTCCACTGCTACAATGATCAACATCCCCCAGAACACACCTTTCAAGATCCATGGCTCCTACACACACTTATTGAAACATGGGGTGTACCTCATCCAGTGCACTAAATGCCCCAATAACAACTGTGTGGGTGAAGCAAGACAAGGTGGGTGAGGTAATATCTTTTATTGGACCAACTTCTGTTGGTGGGAGAGATAAGCTTTCACGAACAGAAGTTGTCTCAATAAAAGATATCACCTCACCCACATTGTCTCTCTAATTATAATTAAGGCAGTTTAATATTTGTGATCCCAGATCAGGTTGTACTGATTTTTAAAACACATAAAAAAAAAATTCACATTTGCCCCCCTCATGGCACACTATCATTGTTAAATTAGTTGATTTTTTTTTCAGATATAGCCTGTGCACAAGACTTTAACTGATTTTAACTATATAGAAAGTTTGGATCTACATTATACCATTGTTAAAGTTATTCGGGACAAAGAAAAGACTGAGTCAGATGCTAAATGTCTTAAAGGACCCAGTTTATATTTAATTTAACTCAAACTAAAAAAACAGATTTACTTGTTAATTCTCAGAAAATTCACCTGTTCTCAAAAGAGTAAGGGTGATAAGTTTGGAAAGCAGCAAGCACATGTTGTATTTTTCATTCAAAACAAAGATTGAGTCCTTCTTTAAATGTAAAATGAACTTATGTGTGTGGATACATGTATGTATTATTTCCTGAGCAACCCGAGCTGCCAAATACATACTGTATATCCACACCATGACTACTCTTCTATTTTTAGCATACTAGCTCAATCAGAGCTAACATGGGTATGTTTGCCCCTGATCTGGAAACTACACCTCTAGCTGGAGTGTAGACACCACTCCAATAAGTGGTGTGACTGTAGCAAGTATAGACATGCCTGAGCTAGCTTTGAACAGCAATAGCAGTGAAGCTGTACAAGCTCACTTGGGACCCTGGTATGTACTCCATCAGAGCAGCCATGCGGCCGGCCGTGCTGCTGCAGCTTTAGTGCTCTTGTTATCTGTGTTACCTGAGCTAGCTTTGATCTAGTTATGTCTGCACATGCTGCAGTCACACCTCCGACAGCAATGTAGCACTGATGTTGGGCACAAATGTAATCCTGATAGAACTGGAAGAAGGGCACAGATTCTCTCATACCAGTAGTTTGGGAAAATTGTCACTAGATGTTAACCGTTGAAAAATGTATTTACTGGAAAAAATACACCTATAATCATATTTATAATTTGATATAAAGTGAATGAGCATCTCACTAGATCCCACAGACCAGACTAAACTGCTGTAACTGGTTTCCGTTTACTCTGGATATGATTTCAGTTGGGATTTGTCACACACCCCTCCGCCCCAACACACGTGCACGGACCCAGCCCTTTGCGTCTTTCAGCAATTATTAAGGAGAATGGTTAGTTCTCCTTTTGTAGCAGGGTTTTCAACCAGGGCTCCAGGTCAGATGGTTCCCATAATATAGTAAGTCCTCTATGTATCTCAGGCTCCAAGGCATGTGTTTGGAATTCCTTGTCTGTTTCATATTTTATTTTACATATTGTAATTTTTATGTGACTTATCACGTTGGTCCTTGGGAAAAGAATCAAAAACAAACACATTGTAAAAAGGCTTGCCAGTGGCAAATTATAGAGGTCAGGCTAAATGACCACGAAGGTCCCCTGGCTCTATAAACTATGAATCTATGGCATGTCTACACTGCAATCAGAGGTGTGATTGCAGCTCCAGTGGATGTATTTGCACTAGGTTTACAAGCACTAGTACAGCTAAAAATAGCAGTGTAGGTGTGACTAGGCAGGCGTCAGCACAATATGTATAAGTCCACCAGTACCCATGGCATGTACTTGCATTGCAGAAGCTGGAAGCCCCACATCTACAGTGCTAGTTTTAATCATGCTACCACAGGTATAGCTAGCACAGGTATTTCTACCCAACCTGCAATTGCACCTCGTACTGCAATATAGACATACCCTATGTTGTGTTTGTAACTGGTCAACACACCCCAATCCTCTGGTGCCTGTCGTCATATCTCTTAAAGAACACACAGTGACATAAAACTATGCAAAACAATCCCAAAGCCAGCACTACAAAGTCAATAGATATCATCCCCTCCCTTATATATAGAAACATTGGGTCCATCGCCCACCTCACATTCACAAGACCCTGACCCTGCCAAAACTTACACACGCGTTTAACATTGAAGTCTATAGCACTACTCAAGAGTGAAAATATAAGCCTGGGCATAAATCTTTGCTGGCTTCAAAGCCAGGTTTACAACATCTGCATCTCCGGCCATCTGTTCCTCATCCCCTCAGTCATGTCTCCCGGTGTCTCTTGCTACCCAAAAACCCTTCATATCGTTTAGTGCAACTGTTTGAAATCAAATATTGTATAACACAGTTTAAAAAGTGCCTACACTCCGTTTTCACTTCCTCCTGCAGCGTGTCTGCGTGTCTGCTTTCCTTTTCTGTCACCGTCTCATTTCACTCCAAAACAACTTTTCCTTTTTCCCTCTAAAAAAACTCTCTCTCTGTTCATTCATTGTGAAAATTCCTGGATCATCAATGGGTTAGTGTCATATTCCTTCCTGACCCCAATGAGTGATCATCTCGTCTGGTATCTCATCTCCAATGGTGGCCAGTAACAGATGCTTCAGAAGAAGGAGCAAAATACCATGGAAAAGGCAATGAGGAAATATCCCACTCACAAGCAAACGATACTAATCAATTTGCCTCATTAGTATCCAGAAGCAGTACGTGCCACAAGGTAATTGTAAAATGCATCAACAAAAAGTATTTCCATATATCTCTTTTACGGTTGCTGCCCCTTTAATTTTAGCTGGTGCCCTCTATTTTCTGTACTTGTATACCTTTCTCCTTGTATTGGGCAAGAGTAAGGAGTGCCTGACTGATCACTTTAATTGGACAAAGCCCACAAACATCTTGCAGCTGTGCACAGGTTTAAAGCCACATGAGACCCCCATAAGTCATAGTGTAAATAGAAATCAGCAGAGAAACACGGAGTATTCCTAAGGACCCCCCGGCATTTCAGAGACCAAACTGCTGGTTGTATTTTTTTTTTTTTTAGACAGCTGGAGGAATAAAACTCTAGTAAAACCAACTTTGGGGATATTATTTCCTATCTGTTATCCTGGCAGAGTGCTCCAGCCCTCACTAGATCTCACACTTTGGTGGAGAAGCCATGCTAGGTGGCAAAGCCTCACAGAATTCCTGGAGTCATCATAAAACAGGATGGAATTTGCAACATCCCTCTGGCTCTGGTGAATTCTTAGCGATCTCATTCTCCTTATTCAAAGCCTATGATGTATATGACTTATGAGGGAGGAGAGTACCCAATACCTGTCTGGTTTTAACTTGCACCCTGAGGAAAACCAGCAAAAAAACCCATCAGACCGTACTCCTGCCCTTTTAAATCTTCAGTGACCCCATTGAAGTTAACGGATTGCATGTGGTGCATATCTAGGCAGAATTTAACCCATCATCCTTGGACCATACTCATAAAAAGCAGAACACCTGGAGGATATCGCCTTGTCGTTTACATTTTTTCCAGTATGACAAAATATAGTGTGTTTGTTTTTACAGATTATTACAAGATCCTCATCCCTTTTCTGGTCCCTGCATATCACATAAAAGTGCTGGAGCAATGTGAAGGGTTTGTTAAAGCCCCATATCTTCCCTGGGCATAGGCATTGCAGGAGAGAGTGGTAATGCTGCTGTCAGAGGACCTGGTGTAGGAGCAAGCTTAGGATGGGGCTGGGGGTGAGAGGGGTGTGTCAGAGGCAGGATCGGAACATGCAGCACTGTGGAGACTCCAGGTAGCACTGCAGTCAACAGGGCAATCCTTTAGGGTAGGGGGCGCTCTCGAGAGCAGCTAAGGATTCGGCAGGCACAAAGGTGGCTTAAATACAGCTCAACCTGCATCCCCCTGGGCTGTGAGTTCTGTGGAGCACATGTAATACAGACAGACTGTGGTCGTCAGCGGGCAGGATCAAACCTGGGACCTCGGGAGCTTAGTGCATGAGCCTCTATTGCATGAGCTAAAAGCCATATGACTGTTAGCTAAGGCTCTAGAGCAGACTCATTAATCTCTCTCTAAGTGGTCTCGGAGCCACTAGGTGGGCCAGAACACCACAGCCAGGAGGTGTGTGGGTTACACACAGAATCTCACCTGTTATCATTATTATTATTCATTTATATTGTGGTACTGGCTAGAGGCCAACGAGGTTGCTGCCCATTGTGCCTTCCAGCCTCTCTCTCAAACAGGCCAATCTGTGGCCGGGAACACATGCGGCTTCACTTGTTTTTACTTTGTACTCAGAAAACTGCAAAAATCCATGTGGGTTTCAATTGGGAAGAATGGGGAAATGAAAGACATTTTGCACAGGGCTACTAAAAAATATTTTTGCAAGGAGAATTAAAAAAAAAAAAAAAGATTGCAAACCAATTGTTTGGCATTTTGTGCATTCCTAACGGCCTTTTCGAAACTCTGCGGGAACTACAATGCTCTACAAAGCCACCCAGAACTCCCTATAGCCTGCACTGGCAAAGATTTACTCATTCCTACAGTACTTGATTCATGAATATCTTTGCTTGTTTGGGTCCCACAGCGAGCTAGCTTTGCTGCTGGGAAGTGTCATTACTACATAGCCTTGTCCCACCTGTATCTGGAAATTCACTTTGACATGTTATTTTGTATGTATGGCCCATGTGGGCCCACAGTCAATGGCCTGTGTGATATGAATGCCAGCTGGCCTCCCCAGTAAACAAGAAAGGTATTTGCAATAGATATTTCATCTGTTTATAATTTTAACATGCAGACCTCAGACAGCTAGAGAATGTCAGCTACAGATCACCTAGTGTGCCAAATCCTGTTAGTTCTTGTTACCAAGGACTGGATCAATAGTGCTGTAATTCACGGCATTGACAGGATGTTACGGGAAAACATAAGATGCAAATGAACATGAAAAAGAACATTGTGGTCAGATCTCTGAAAAGGTCATTTTCCTTTCATTAATATCCAAATGTATTTTGACCCAGTTAGATGATTTCCCCCAAGTAACGCATGCATCTTGGAACCATTAGCAGATTTTCATTTAGAAATCCCGATCTAAACCACTAATGCATTTTATGGGTCCCTCCTGATCAGGCCTGGAAAAATGATGGCATAGGAGATCCAGTAACAACAGAACTTGAGCTTCCAGGCTACATGCCTCATCCAAGAATGGAACATCCAAAGAGGTACTGTGTTCCATGGATGCTGAATAAATACCTTTTTATCTAGCATTGTCAGAGTATGGAGTCTGTGGGATTAGAGAGTTTAGAGCTGTTTAAAAAACTAACTTTGTTTCTCATTCTTTTCACTGAAACCGGTAGCCTGCTATTAGCAGGTTCTAGCTGAAAGATGATAGGACTGGAGAAAGGAAGAGTCTGTGTTTTCTTAGGTACAACTTGCAACTCATACAAGATAACAAGATTCTGCAGAATTAGCAAAACTATGGGCCAGATTCAGAGTTAGTCTATAATGGTGTAAATCCAGAGTGACTCTGTTGACTTCTTTGGAATTCTCTAGATTTACAACAGTGTAAACGGAGATCAGAATCTGACCCAACTTGTATACTTAGCCTATTATATACACTGAATGCATTTCACATTAGCTAATAAATTGCTCCATCTTATGTCTCTTAACCTTTTGGAATGATGAATATTTGGAATGTATTTTGAATGGTCCTCTGCCAAAGTCTAACAGCTATCTAGAGATTTGAAATCAAAAGGATGAGAAATGGAAACCTATAAATTCCCCGTAGAAGAGGCAGGGTAATTATTATCAGAGCTTTTGAGAATTGGGGGAAATGAGTGATATGTTGGAATCTACACTGCGCAATATTGCATAATGATCTTCACTTCCATGTGATGAATATATTATCAAATAATTCTCCTTTACTGCCCTTAATCAGTCATAACTAACTGACACCCCAACCTGGAAGTCTGGATGATTCAAGGGATTGGTAATGAGCTAAAGAATATTGCTTTAAATTTGGTTCAGAGCAGTAATAGCACTTTGCCCTTCTGTTGCATTTTAATCTAAGGATCTCAAAGCACTTCAAACGCATACAATTTACCACACTCCTGTTAGGTGCATGTTATCATCATCCCCATTTTATGGATGAGTAAATTGAAGAAAAGAGATTTAACGACTCACCCAAAGTCACTTAGCTAGAAGAACAAGGGGTGGAAGCCCCAGCCCCCCTACTCTAACCACTAGGCCATGGTGTCTCAGTGAACAAAAGTCATGCGATGACTGTTTCATGGTCTATTTGCAGGCAGTCAATTAGCTCAGCCACAAATCCAGATCTTGGATACAAAGCCACCATCACAGTAGATGATGACATCACTTTTACGCTTGTCTCGTCAGAGAGGCCAACACTTGAATGGGCCAAAGAGGAAGCTATGCTCTCACCTTTGGCTATGGACTGTCTAGACATGTTGGCAGGGCAGTGCTGAGAGATTTATATTGCCATTTCCATGCTTCCTGTGTTCTGCTGAAAGAGAATTTCTGCCTCCAGGGCTGGCAATACGGCACCTTGGATAAATTTCATAGAGTTGGCCAAAAGAAGCCAATAATTCTTGTATGGGAAGATTTTAAAATTCATTTGGTTTGTTTTTCCAAAATTCCTTCTGACAACTTTTTTCATGAAAAAGCAAAAACTGAAAAAATTAACTATTTTTGGTTTTTAAAAAAATCAGTGTTTGAAAACCAAAAAAATGACAATGTTAACAACAAAAACCTGAAATATTTTAGCAGCCAATAAAATGTAACCAATGTGTTCTCTCTCTGAAGGTAAACATTTCAATGCCCCATGTGTCAACTATCATACAACCACTGAGCATCTCTTGTGAATGGTCATTATATCAAAGCAGGATCACTTTATTCGAGATACGGAAACCAGCAGAGCTGTATGTTTCCCACACCAGTTCAGTTCACAAATCTCTCCTACCACACTTCCAGCCATACGTTTGAATGTCTAGATTAGGGGCAAGAAACAGAAGCTAAAGTCAAATGTATTTAAATATCAGATTGTTGTAACTATGCAAGGCCACAAAAGGGAATAAACAGAATAAGTCCTAGTGCTACCTAGAGACTGAAAGATGCCACCAAACTGCCCAAAGATAATCTAGTGCCCTGGCCTCACTTAGGGTATGTCTACACTACCTGCCGGATCGGCGTATAGTGATTGATCTATCGGGGATCGATTTATCGCATGTAGTGTAGACGCGATAAATCGATCCCCGATTGCTCTCCCGTCGACTGCTGAACTCCAGCAGTGCGAGAGGCGGAAGCAAAGTCAACGGGGGAGCCGCAGCCGTCGATCCCGTGCCGCGAGGATGCGAAGTAAGTAATTTTAATTCGATCTAAGATACATCGACTTCAGCTACGCTATTCTCGTAGCTGAAGTTGCGTATCTTAGATCGATCCCCTCCCCCTCCCCCCAGTGTAGACCAGGCCTTATATCCACCAAAGGCCAGCGTGGCGGGGTAGTCTGTCCTTTGAAGGCACTACTGGCTAATGGTAAGTCCATCCTGCCATCTGGCATGGCTCTTTACGAGTTGAAAGGTCTCATTGTAGACACGAGGACCTGGGAGATATTGGAAGAGAGGAAGCAGTCTTGCAAGTAAGAAGTGTTTGGGAGGAAATCCCATTATTGCTTCTTTAAGAGTTGGAGCCTTGCAGAAGGGGCGGAGCAAAACTCCCCTCTCACCCAACCAATCAGGGATGAGCTGGGAGAAGGGGACCAGCATAAATACTGCAGAAGACTGCTAAACCCTCTGAGCCTGAGGACCAAGTGGGGCTGGCTGAGGGAGAAGCTGGCTACAACCCAGCTCCAGAAGGACAGATGGGGAGCCCTGGTAAGGAGAGGGACAATAATTGCTTGAATGACCCAGCTCCAAGAGGAGGGCTGGGGCTTCTGCCATAAGGAGAAGTCACGGAGACTGAGAAATGACCATGAAGGGACTGGGAACAGAGCTTACAGGACAGGCTTCAGGGGAACCCTAAAAGCCAGACGCACCTTTTGTTTATTTGGGACTTTTTGTTATGGACCCTTTTGTATGAGGTTTTACAATAAATCAGCCTCCCAGGAGGGTATTTATTGAGTCAAGCATCAAGATGGCCTGAAGTGGATTTATTGGTTTCCTGAGAAGGGAAACTGAGGCAGGGAATCGCTGCATCGCCACACTAACTCAGCTGGGGGCACTACAGGGCAGGCATGCCCTATGACAGGCAGGGTCTTTTCTGTGTTTAGTACCTTAACCAAACGCACATCAGGCAGATGCAACAAATCAGAGATCTAGACCGAGATGAACATAGAAGGCCAGTTCCTCTCTGTGCAACATCAGTGGAGTTACTCCAGGGATGAATTTCATCCAGTGGGACAAACTCAGCGGTGGCATAAATGATAAGGTAAGGGCCACATGCTGGGTATAGGGTGGCTAGAAACTAGGTGTCAGTGACAGTGTTGGCTTGTACCAGCTCAGCATTCAGGAGGTGTGCAAAATGAGTGTCACTGAAATGCCAACTTAGTGGAAAGGTTACTAAATACCTCCATTTAACCTGTGCGACAGGCCAAGGTGGGCATGCCATTCATTTTTTAAGATTACCAAATGGCAGAGGTTCCCTTGAGGACCTGATTGCTAGAGCATCTGCACACCATATTTGTGGATCAGATGCGGATACAAACTTTGTATCCACACAGGGCTCTCCTGGTTCCTGACAGTCATTATTGTCACTGCCTGCAGGGAGCGCAGCATTTGTGCTGTCAAGACCTCTGCCAGCTGGGCTCAGAACCAACTTGGTTTCTCATAGATAGCCTTTGGGACTACACAACCAGTCACACCCTAGGCCTCATCTTTGGGCTGATCGTAGACAGAGTGTACAATGCTATTCCCCCTTCTGTCCTGTGCAGATCACCAGCTCATTCAGGTGGAAGGCCGAGCTGTTCCTGTCTCTAGGCAAGAAGGAACCACTGTGGTGGTCTGCTCATGAAAGCACATCATGGGCCCTTTTTCTTTCCCAAATGTTCTTAGGAAAATCCTACCCAGCCAATAGGCCCAGGGGGACAGAAGAACCAGTCAGACACTACAATCACTGTAGGATGGACACTCCTTCCTCTCACGGCAACCTCCAAAGCTCTCGTATGACCCAATCAGAGAAGTGGGAAGGGGCATCAGCACAGGCATAAATAGGCTTTGCCAGAAGGGATTCTTACAAGTCAACATTCCTGCTGTGGAGGAGACAAAGAGATCTTTTTTTCCACCGTCGCTCACTGCATCACACCCCACATAACTAACCCAGACTGAAAATCAAGTCTTCAACCAGCAATGCTTGTCCTGAACTCCAGAACCCAGCACCTCTGTTGTGAGGAGCTACCAGCCCACTTCCCTGAGATCACCCACACCTGAGATGGCTTCTCTGGACATCAGGGGCAGCAAGCCAAGCCACGCCTGGGCCCAGTAACCTCTTCCCTCCAAGGATTTGGTCCATTCATGCTTAGGAAGCACTAATAGAAATCTGAGCCATGACCTACCACTCCGGGCTAGTGAGAGAGGTTAGAGAATTTGGAACCCTTCATAACTGGGATCACCAACCTTTCCTTCGAAGAAGGAAATCTGCCTCCTGCCTTGAAACATGAATTACCCTGAGCAGAACTTAAGAAACCATTACTTAATGTAGTTGACTCACAAATTACTGCTCGGCGTCCCTCCCATTTCTGAGCAAGCTAATCAAGAAGCTAGCAGAGAATCAACTTCAAGTCTACCTCTCAACTGCCAATAGGTAGAGCCCTGCACAGATACAAAATTTGTATCCACGTCTGATCCGCAAACATGGGCCGCGGATATCCACAGATTTGCAGGTCTCTACTAATGGGAACCCTATGAGACAGCTCCAGCCTTTTCCATCTTGACTTTCCTATCCTTCTTCTCTGACTTTCTCTGTGAATTTGGGCAAGTTATGGCACTGCTCTGTGCATTAGTTTCCACACCTGTAGATTGGGTATATAATACTTGCTTCACAGGGGCACTGTGGGGATTAATTAACTTTTGGACAGTTCCTGGAACATGCAAAGCCCTGTGTAAATGCAAGGTGATAGTGTTTAAAAAACTGGAGAGCTGATGGGCCTTAAATCCAGTCAGGAGAGGACCCTTAATACAGAATTGGCCGTCTGATCCTGAAATAGGGTTTTTAAAATGCAGCTCGTTAAGTGTGTGCTGGAAAAACAGAAAAGCATTTTCCACACAGAAGAGGACATCCAAGAAAAGCCCTTTTGGACTGAAGTTGGCAAGGGGCTGCCGAGCATTTATCTTTGGCATAGAATGTGCTCTGTCAGGGGGTTGTAACTAACAATACGTTGAAAAACATGCCACAGACTTCCACTGTATTTTATTTGGCATGGAAGGATTAGTCCTCAGCACAAAGTATTTGCAACTGGCATCAGTTAAATGAGAAATTACAACCTTTAAAAGATCTATTTATCATCGGCTGCAAAGTACGGAATTTGCCGTGCAGATTATGCACCATAAACAGCGCACTCACATACTCTGCTTCAATGTGTTTGGCAGCGAGCAGCTAATTTAGGATGGACAGTTAAGAAGTTGATGTTTAGTGCCCCTTCTTCAGAGATTTTGCAATAAATTACTCTCCTCAACCCCACTCCTTCAGTTTCTGTGGCTGACAAATTCAGAGCATTTGGATCGAGCTACAATCAGGCTGATATGTGTTTTAATTTTTCCTTTTAGAATAGCCTGTCAGAGGTAATCAGCAATCTGATAACCAATTCTTGCCACTGGCTCCAGCCAGGCTGCGAACTAACCCCCTAGCGACAAAGCAACATTAAGCCTCTTTAAGGGGTACATTATTTAAAATGCTGAATACGTTGGGTTCTGATTTCAGTTCCAACAGTGGCAATCGAGAGTAACTCCAATGCAGTCTGTAGGCTAGATTCTCACCTAATGTGAATCAAAGTCAATGGAGCTATGCCAGTTTACCCCAGCTGAGAGACTGCCTCTGTATGTTTCGGTTTGAAGTCAATAGAGTTGTTTGCTCTGGATTTACACTGGCATAAGGGAGAAAAGTTTTGCCTTTAGTAACCAAGCATCTTCATACTGGCACAAACTAACTGAAACCACCTGACTACCCAACTGCACTGGAAGTCTCATGAGAAAGGTCTTTTTCAGGGTATTCCCTAGAGCAAGGAGAGGCCAGAACATAAGAACAGTCATACTGTGTCAGACCAAAGGTCCATCTAGCCCAGTATCCTGTCTTCCGACAGTGGCCAATGCAGGTGCTTCAGAGGGAATGAACAGAACAGGTAATCATCAAGTGATCCATCCCCTGTCATCCAGTCCCAACTTCTGGCAAACAGAGGCTAGGGACACCATTCCTGGCTAGTAGCCATTGATGGACCTATCCTCCAGGAATTTATCTAGTTCTTTTTTAAACCCTATTATAGTCTTGGCCTTCACAACATCTTCTGGCAAAGAGTTCCACAGGTTGACTGTGCGTTGTGCGAAGAAATACTTCCTTTTGTTTGTTTTAAACCTGTTGCCTATTCATTTCATTTGGTGCCCCCTAGTTCTTCTGTTATCAGGAGTAAATAACACTTCCTTATTTACTTTCTCCACACCAGTCATGATTTTATAAACCTTTATCATATCCCCCCCAGTTGTCTCTTTTCCAAGATGAAAAGTCCCAGTCTTATTAATCTCTCTTCATACGGCAGCCGTTCCAGTCCCCTAATAATTTTTGTTGCCCTTTTCTGAACCTTTTCCAATTGCAATATATCTTTTTTGAGATGGAGCGACCACATCTGCACACAGTATTCAAGATGTTGGCATACCATAGATTTATATAGAAGCAATATGATATTTTCTGACTTATTATCTATCCCTTTCTTAAGGATTCCCAACAGTCTGTCTGCTTTTTTTGACTGCCGCTGCAGATTGAGTGCAGAAGATATGAATAAATGAAAAATAAGCATTAAAAATTTTATCCAAACTCTTTTGGCCCATAAGAAGGTTCCTCTCAGGTTCGGGGTGAGTGTTAGGAGAAGGTTTAGATGAGCTGTTCATCTGTCTGCACTGGTTTGCCCACACTTAATGGAGGAACCTACAGCCAGATCTTCAGTGTGTGTAAAGTGAAATCAGCAGAGGTGTACCAGTTCATACCTGCTGAAGAGCTGGCCCCTAGTTTGCAGCCAGTATTTTCCAGACTGAATACCCCTATCACAAGCTTTGTCTCATGCAGCCTGATGACCTCAAACTGTGTGGCACAAGACTAAAAACAAGCATCTTCAACCACTAGAGAAGGGCAAGGGAGCTGCATTTTTTAAAATGAGAATTACCCTTTCTGTCTGTGAGGTTGCATGTGCATGTATGTCTGTTCCTGTAGCCTGGCCCATCCCCCATCGATCTGCATCCCGAGGGACTCCTCTCAGAAGGATGTTTCCTCCACAGCATCCTCTCCCTACCTGGTCCCTCTGGTGGTGCACATGGGGCTCCATGAGGGGCTTGAGGGTGACAGGGCATGGAGCAGAGGAAGTGCTGCATTCCATCCCCTGCTGTGCACCTGGGTTTCCATGTGGCAATTACCTTCCTCTGGGTGAGTTCTGTGGCTGCTACTGAACAGCCCCTGGAGGATCTTCCCATGTGCAACATAGATCCTGCAAGAGTCAAATCAGCCATGGAGAGGGGGACAGCTAAGAGGCAGATGTCCCTGCAGGACAGCTCCTGCCTCTTTGCAGAAGGGTGGCCCCTTTCCCACTGAGATCTGTGGGGCAGGGAGAAAGTGTGCCCCCACAACCCTTACCATTAGAGGTTATGCTGCTGAGAGCTCCACAAAGGAAAACCTCAAGGTTCTTTTAAAACACTTCTGATATTTCCGGGGGAAAGCGGGGGGAGGTAGATAAGTGTGTGTGTGAGTTAATCAATGAGCTGTCACTTGGTGCTATCCTTTTCCAAGAATCACACGACTCTGGATATCTCTAATTTTGTTAAATTAAAAGAGAGATCCAAGCCGATTCTCAGTCCAAAAATAATCTCTTTCCATTGGCTCTTGGAATGAACTCACAAGATGTGAGCCTGAGCTAAATTAAAGCTTTCATCCAGCAAACCCCAGGCCCTTTTCCTGAGTGGTAAATGTTCTCTCTCTCTCTCTGTGAGAACTTTACTGTTTCCTTCCTCTGGTGGAAACCACGCTCTGATTCAGAGAAAGCAGCTCATAACAACCTGTAAAGACCAGTTTTATTTGACAAAGACCCTTAATTTAAGCTCCTAGGTTGGGATATTTAAATGTTTATAGGGTTTTCAAAACAGAAAAAAAAAGTTTGGGGGGCAGGAAGATTAAAATGTTTTTAAAGGGCAGCTCATCTACCTCCAGAAGGGGAACATGTGCTAAAGCAGTATTTCTGCTGGAAGCACTCCTGGAAATTTGTAGGATTACAAAGAAAATAAAAAAGGGCCTTGTGTTATTTGGTCCTGTTTGAAACAGATTTTAAAATGCTAGCACATTCCACATGGCACCTGAATTAGCCCCTGATCTGCAGACTTACCAATGGGTTTAACTTTAAGCAAGTGAGTTGTCTCATTGACATGAAATTTAAGCACATGCGAAAGTTCTTGCAGGATCAGGGTGAGAGATATTAGCTGTGCTGCATCATGGCTATAATAATTCATTGCATTCTGGGCATTAATTGAGGGCACAGATCATCAGTTGGGGTAAATTGCTAAATTAGACCATCTCAGTTTAGGGCCCTAATCCTGCAAATGGGTGGCTCTGATTACAGGATGGAGGACATAGGAAGAAGAAATATTTATGGGTCATGGGCTCCTCTCAATGTGGCTGTATAATTCTCCATAGGGCCTATTCCCTTCTTGATAGGTTGCATAACTCCCATTCTTATTATGATTTATTACTGGTAACATGGCAGAACTATTGCTAACCCCAAGCATTCACAAATCATGAGTCAAGCTCCCAAAATCATAAGATAGGCTTAAAAATCATGAGATGTTTTAAAAAATAATACATTGAAGGTTCTTTTTATTGATCTCCTGCTCGTTTTTTTTTTTTTTTTTTTTTTAACTTTTAGTCTGCATTTGGGTCACATTTTCAAGCATTACTCCCCAGCTATGAAAGCTAGAGACTGATGTATTTTAAAAAAAAAATGAAAGCCAAGGTTCTCACCTATTCACATGGCTCCAGGAGCTGGGGCTTGAAAAAGAACCACCAAACACTGCAAGGCTCACAATAAAACAACAAGAGTTGGCAATACTGCAACTAAGACCAGGGCCCAGTTGCACCAGGCACTGTACATACACGTACTAAGAGGCAGTCTGTGCCCTAAAGAGTTTACAGTCTAAATAAGTGTAAGCAGAGTCAGGATGAGCTTTACCCTGACATCTGGTGGTGAATTGTGGCGAGTTGTGGAAAAGAACTTCAGAGGCTGATCTTGTTTGCATAGGCACACCCACCCCGCCTAGCATGAGCCTAAATGGTCATTTTGGCTGCTGTGGGATCCCCAGTTTCTCTGTTACTGGGGCAGGAAGAATAAAGTGTTGTTACCCTGATTATGAGAATCAAGGACAATGAAACTGTTTTATGACAGAGAGACTCGCCATCAACTAAGTAGCACTCGCTAGACAAGGGACATGGGTTCCAAAACCTGGTGAATTGAGAGAGTCTGCGGACAGGTATTTATATCTGATGTTATAGGCCCCTTTTGAGTGCCTGAAATATCAATTGCACTTTCTCCTCTCTCTACTGGGGAATATCAGAGCTAATTTTAATTCCATTAGGAGTCTAGTTACAGGCTGCTGAGCTGAATTCACTTTGGGCCAATGGTGCACCAGCACTGAGGCTCCCCTACTACAAGTTGAAATCACCAAAGAACTAAAATTACTGAGAGTTGAAATCACTGAGTGCTGTGGGGGGGCCTGAAGATATATTGCTGAGCAGCTGGTGGAGCAGAGCAGTTTGCGGGACGGCTGGAGCAGCTCACGGGACGGCCGTTGGAGCAGAGCAGCTGGCGGTGAAGGCTGCAGCAGAACCCCATGGAGAGGCGGGGCAGTTGGCCTCGGACCACATAAGGTGTCCCTTAGCACTGCTGTCCCCCACCACCACCACGGGCTGGGAGGTAAAACTCTGTGGATAAACTTTTGAACTCTGGGGATGCACTGACCAGGGACAGAGACTTTTGGGGTGTTGGACTTTTGGGACTTTGGGTGATTTTTTGGGTTGTTGGACTTAAGACCCTGAGAGGAAAAGGATACTGCCAAACTTACTTGGGGTGGGGTGGGTCTTTTGCTCATGGTTTGTGTTATGAATCCTGTTTGTGGTGTTTCCCCAACATAATGCCGCATTGTTTCCCTCCTTTATTAAAAGGCTTTTGCTACACTCAGACTCTGTGCTTGCGAGAGGGGAAGTATTGCCTCTTAGAGGCTCCCAGGGGGTGGTATGTAATTGTCCCAGGTCACTGGGTAGGGGCTTGAGCCGGTTTTGCATTGCGTTATTGAAACGGAACCCCTAGATACAGAACCCGGCCCTTGTTGCTGCCAACTCAGACGGGCAGAAGGGTTATATAAGCAAGCCACACAAAGAGTGGGACCCCATTAATAACAGTCAGTGGTTAGCTAGTTTAGCCAAATTTTTAATTTTCAGTGCCTAAAGTGCGCCACCTAAATCCATTTTTAGAAACCTGAAGCCAATGGAAGCACAGCACCTCTGAAAAATCAGTTCATTTATAGTTAGGTGCCTAAATATGGATTTAGATTATTAGCTTTAAGCAACAATATTTGAAAATGTTGGCCAAATACATAGTATTTTTCCTTGGGCAAATCCTGTAGTCCTTTCTCAGTTCTTATTCAGGTAAAGTGCCCATTGAAGTAGATTTTTAAGTTCATTCTGCTACCCATCAGTGAAGAGTCTCATGGTCACCATCAGAGCGGGGCCAATAACACCAACAGTCATTTGAATCTATTTTCCCCAACAATTGATGTAAAAAAAATGTATCAGAATGTTATTCACCTAATCAAACCATCAATCAAAATTGATCAAATAATTAAAGATATATTTGCAAATGATCTAGGCACCAGTTCAGAAAGATGCTTACGCACAAGCTTAACTTTAAGCACGTGTTTCGGTGCCCTTTCTGAACAGGGATGCTTCCCTGAATCAGGTCTTAGTTAAGGAAAAATTCATCACATAAATTATTCCCAACAAATATTTTGACCAACTCTACTCACAATATTAGAATCCCGGGAGCTGGAGAGGAAAAGCCCCTGTTAAATTATAGATTCCATCTCCTATTCGCTAATAAAGGAATTAACATTTATGAAATCTGATATTACATTTAATTTTAGCTAATGGGATTAGCAGTTCTGTGAATACATTGAAAGAAGCAAAAATACTCCTGGTGACTATCAATTAATTGCAGATCATGTACAAGTCGTATAATACAGTTATAGAATGTAAAGGTTTCCCAAGAAATCTATTTTTATTAAAATTACGATAGACCAAATGTTTCCTCTTAGTTTGTATTTCACTAACCTTGGTCGTTTTATTATAGAAACAATAACTATAGGTAGGCTTGGAAGGATTTGCTATGTATTGGTAAATGTCAGTAAATATCACCGTACACACACAAACTGATGAAAAAATACTTCCATTGATAATAATCAAAATGTACAGATAGGCAAAGTAAGAAAAATGCTGCTGCAGAACTTAAAGTTTGATTTAATAATATTTACTGTGTACATTGTGACGTGATCTTGACAATTTGTGTTTTAACAGTTATAAAGCCATATGAGTACGTAAGACAGTGATTCTGGGTGTCCCATATGTTGAGTGTCCAACTTGAGACACCTTAGCCTATTTTTGAGAGAGCAGAGGCTCAGGACCTTTAAGCTGCCTTAAGTTGGACACCCCAAATCACTAGTCCCATCTGAAAATTGTGGTCAGAACACTTTTGATCCCAGCTTTACTCTAGTGGGATAAATGCCATCTATACAGAGCTAGCTCTGCTGCTGCTTCCCAAGGGAGAACTTCCATTGTACTCAGAGCTCTGCACTGAGGCAATTAGATGTGTAATGCCACGCCCCTCAGTAACTCTGTCCTTTTAGCTAGATTGATAGGGAGGTGTGCAGACCTGTTATAGGTCAAGTCCAGCTAGGGATGGTGAAACAGCGCAGATTAAATAAAACAATCCTGATTCCCTGGAGTTTCATTCCTTACTTGAACTAAGCCTTCTGCCTCCCCCGACTTAAAAAGTTTGAATAACTTTTGCTGTTGTTTTTCTTTCTCGTTGCTGCCTCTGTGTATTCGGGCCGTAGCTCAGAGAAGCCATCGGAGGCTGCCAGGGAGCTCTTTTCCTGGGATTTTCAGCTCAGTGTTGTGGAAGCAACTGATCAAAGTAGCATCTGATTTATAGGGTACCTAACGAATTCCCCAAATACAAGAAAACTACACCCTGCAAAATACCCAGAATCAGAAAACATTATTGCCCTGCGATTCAAAGAAAACAAGCTACATAAATTAACCTAGCAGAGTCACTGACCCCTGTGCTACTCCAAACACAAGTTCCTCACCTCCACTTCTTGTGACTAGTTATGAGCCAATAGTCCAAACCACACTCATTGCAACTCCACTCAAGTCCGAATGAATTCTACCTGTCACCAGTTTGTTCACAAGTACATACCTAAGGAGTTTAGGGTGTGAAGTGAAGCCAGCGGAGAGATTCCCATTCATTTCAATGGGCTTTGGATCAGGCTCTTAGCACCCCGTGAATGCATATACAGTATATCCTTTCTTAAAGAAATCTCTCCATGATACATACATGGGCCCCCCATTGCCATAGGGCCTGACACCTCACAATCAGCAATGTATCTACACTCACAGCACCTCGGTGAAGTAGGGAAGTGCTATTATCCCCATTTCACAGATGGAAAACGGAGGCATGGAGAAACAAAGTGACTTGCCCAATTCACAAAGGAAGTCTGTAGAACCACTGGACTATGCTTCTTCCTCCATACTGAATTAAACTAGCCACAAATATTACTATGTTTTCAAATGGTCGTGACTGGGGCATATGAAAACCAGTTTCCTCCAAGGCTATGCCCTGCTCCTTGGAGAGGACTGTTTCCATGAAAACTTGCAACTTTCAAAGTTGAGCCATTTCAGTTTTTAGATCCCCTCAGGAGAAAGTGTATTTTTTCCACCTTCCTCTCAGTCAAAAGTCCTTCAACTGTTTTGGCTTGAACTTTTCCAAACTATTCATCTAGGGGCAGAGAACAAACCTGGCAAATTTCAGTTTCAAATACGAATGCTTCAGAAAGTTATGAGTTATTGAAAACTGGGGGACAGAAAGGGAGTGTATGTACAGTGCAAGTCCAGTTATCTGAAAATCCTAGTTATCTGAATCCAGGGTGTCCCCCATGTAACCCTAGTTAGTTAATAGCACTACCCTTTATCCAAACATCCAGTTATCCAAAAGTTTCCAATATCCTCCTGCCTATTCGGATAAACAGGAGTGTACTGTATCTGTGTCAATGACCCCTTTGGGTTTCTCAGTAGTGCACCTTTAAACTGCAGCAAAATGAGATCTATGCTTAATAACATACCAGGAGATTGGGAAGAAAATTTGAAAAGCACCAAAGTAACTAAGGTTTCAGAGTAGCAGCCGTGTTAGTCTGTATCCGCAAAAAGAACAGGAGTACTTGTGGCACCTTAGAGACTAACAAATTTATTAGAGCATAAGCTTTCGTGGGCTACAGCCCACTTCTTCAGATGCATATAGAATGGAACATATATTGAGGAGATATATATACACACATACAGAGAGCATGAACAGGTGGGAGTTGTCTTACCAACTCTGAGAGGCCAATTAAGTAAGAGGGGAAAAAAATACTTTTGAAGTGATAATCAAGTAACTAAACATTTCTTCCCCTTTCTTCCTGGGCTTTGCACTCAGGACAGTTGGCATCTGGCTGTCTGCACAGGCTGCCATATTGTAGAAATGTACCTGGGACTTTCAAAGCAGCCACAACAGAGAAGGCCTTTTCTCCCTGGAGAAACACCACGTGGGACTGTCCGGAGTCATGGACAAAATCAGGCCAATGGGGAATGCATTCCAGAAGAGAGCAAGAAACAGAGAGAATCCAAGAGCCATAACTCCCATTGGCTTCAGTGGGAGTTGGGTATGTGCAGGAGGAGCAGAATTTACCCAATGGTGATTTGCCCAATGAAATCCTATTGAGTTGGGTGTCTAACTCTCTTAGGCTCCCTTGAAAATCCTGGCCTAAATTCTTAAGCTTTCCACCTTCCATCCCACTTCCTTACGCCTCAGTACGCTCGCCCCTATTCCCACCACCATGCCTAGAGATCTGCATTCCCTGGGGCTCCTGTCCTTTCACCATCAGATAGCTGCTTACATCCTGCAGCCGGAGAATCAGGCTCTGGCAGACTAACAAACAATCCGCCCGCCGTAAGACTACAGTACTGCAGGAATATAGGGAGAAATCCTGGCTCCATTGAAGTCAATGGCAAAACTCCCATTGACCTCCCTAGGGCCAGGATTTCACCCTTAGGGTATGTCTACACTGCAGCTGGGGCGGTGTGATTGCAGCACGTGTAGACATAACTGATCTAGCTAACTCGAGTAACAACAGCAGTGAAGCCAACACAGCATGGGCAGGTGCATGGGTTACCCCTGCTTGCCCAGGACTCTGGGTACATACTCAAACAGCTGTGACTTCACTGCTAGTGTTACTCATGCTAGCTAGATCAAAGCTAGCTTGGGAACATCTGCTCATGCTGCAATCACCCCTCTGACGTACCGTGGGAGTATGTCTACACTACAGCGGAACAGCTATGACTATGCAGCAGTGTCGCTGGTGCACCATAGTGTAGACACTTCCTGCACAGTCAGCAGTGGGTTTTCTGTTGATGGAGTTAATCCATCTCTCTGAGAGGCCACAGCTAGCTCGATGGAAAAATTCACTACACTGTTCAGGGCATGAAAGCGACATAGCAAGGCGGGTTTAATTTTTAAGCATGGAACAGGCCTCTGTCTTTGTGAGTGCTCAGGGATTTACATATTTATCTGCTTCTCTCCAAATTAAAATAAGCCCTTTGGCCTCCTCTATCCAGGGCCATGTAGTCTGAGTCCAGCTTGGTTTTCACCTTAAATTAAAAGCACGGAGTCCTCTTTGTTGCCCTCAGTTGTGCAGTGTGGGATTTCCACACGGATCTGCCTATTAGTCATTCATCAGCAGTGCCCACAGTATCCATCACTAGTTCCTTATTGATGCTCATTTCAGGGGTATGGCATGTTGGAATAACACCCGCTTAATCCAGATCAACATTTCTGCACATCTAGCTAGATACTGAGCGTATCGGAGCACCCAATGTCCCTGAACTGTGAAGGTTCTAAGAAAACAGGACCGTGATGCAAACTGTCCCAATTAAACCATCCGTGGTTTCTTGGTTTCCCATTTAAAACCAACCCTGATTTTGCCCATCTCTTCTACAAATCTTGCTAAACACCCCTGTATGCTTTTTCCTTTGGAAAACACTACACTGGATCATCTGAGTCACTGATTAAGTGAGGCCTAGTCCAGGTTCACTTACTTAAAATCCAGCTTTCCCATCCCTTCAGTAAAGGGGTCACACATGTCACAACTATTCTGCCGAGTGACTAGTACAGGGGTACATCAGATGTTCCAGTCCCACTCCCACTGTCAGCTGAGTGTACAGTGCAAGGCACCTGGGCTGTTTCAATCCAGCCCCCTAGTCTTGGATAAGCGAGCTTTATGGAGGTCTCTCACATATTACATTCCTGCCCTGACTCCCATCTTGAAGGAGTGAACAGAACAGGGATCTGTCATGTGGCACTCCCAGCATGCCCTACTATTGCTTGAGTGCACAGTGCAGATCCTATGTCTTTTTCAGGTATCAGAGGGGTAGCCGTGTTAGTCTGGATCTGTAAAAAGCGACAAAGAGTCCTGTGGCACCTTATAGACTAACAGATGTATTGGAGCATAAGCTTTCGTGGGTGAATGCCCACTTTGTCAGACACACGAAAGCTCATGCTCCAATACATCTGTTAGTCTATAAGGTGCCACAGGACTCTTTGTCGCTTTTTACAGATCCAGACTAACACGGCTACCCCTCTGATATGTGGCACCTTATAGACTAACAGACGTATTGGAGCATAAGCTTTCATGGGTGAATACCCACTTCGTCAGATGCATGTAGTGGAAATTTCCAGGGCAGGTATAAATATGCAGGCAAGAATCATTCCTGTGCCCATCCCATCCCCATGAGTCCTGGGCAGTATGATCTGCTCCTTGTGACTTTTCAAAAGATCTGGAGAAGCAGTTAACCCCCAGGACATTACACTGTCCTGTCCTAAGCATCTCCAGTGCAGTTGTCTGTCTCCTGGTCACTCTGTAGTTGGTTGCTGTCCTAACTAGCATTGTTCTTCTATCTTTGCATTTATTCCCATTTAACCACTTTTAAAATGTGACTCTCCCCTCTGTCATGTTAAACAGCAAAAGGACAAACACAGGTTTGAAGCTGCTGCCTCATTTCTGTTCTCTCATCCTAAATGTCCTTTATTATCATCATTATTAGAGTGGATGACCAGGTCAACCACAGTTAAGGTCAAAACCATCTCTCTGTTTAAAGCTTGACTCATCTAAGTTCTTGCCTGCACAACTACTCAGATAGACTTGAAATTTGGTGTGCCACATGGGGCAGGGATAGTGATCCAAATTTGGGGTCATTTGGCCCAGGGGTTCCCAAGATTTTATATTACAGTGGCACCTAAAAGACCCCAACTAAGGTGAAGGTCACAAAGAGCTTATAGTCTAAACACTCAAGACAGACAAAGGGTGAGAGGAGAAACAGGCCCACAGTGGGGAAGTGATTTGCTCAAGGTCACATACAAGGTCAGCGGTAGAGTCAAGAAGATACCCCAAATCTCCTGAGTGCCAGCTCAATGTTCTTTCCGCAAGCCCACACCGCCTCCTGAAAGAGACCTTTACTAGTCACATCTTTACAGTGAGAAGCTTTTACCTGCTGGTTAGCCAAGTGCCAGTCTGTCTGGCCTCTTTCTTTAGCAAGTTGGCTGTCTGCACAGCACAGCCAGCCAAAGAACCCTCTAAAGAAATCAGTCAGTGAGGGCAGGTTTTCATACTGCTCGCTTATCTCAGCCTAAACTGTACACAGCTCAGAATGTTCTTTGTGAGAAGATGGATGGTCCTTGGGACCTGGGAGACCAGCTTCCCTGTCTGCCATTGATTTCCTGTGTAACACTTAGCCTCATTGGGAATGTCTACACTGCAACTAGACACTCACTGGTACCAGCTGCCTTGGGTTCGTGGGGCTCCGGCTAAGAAGCTGTTTAATTGCTGTTTAGATATTCAGGCTCAGCCTGAGCTCTGGGACACTCCCTCCTTGCAGGGTCCTAGAGCCCGGGGTCCAGCCCCAACCCGAGCATCTACACAGCAATTTTTAGCCCCACAGTCCAAGCCCCACGAGCCTAGGGTTACCATATTTAAAAAATAAAAAAAGAGGACACTCCACGGGGGCCCTGGCCCCGCCCCCGCCCTTTTCCCACCCCGGCCCCGCCCCAACTCCACCCCTTCCCCAAAGTCCCCGCCCTAACTCCGCCTCCTCCCTTGAGCGCCCCGCATTCCCCCTCCTCCCTCCCAGCCACACGAAAAGGACTGCCCGAGCGCTACCGGCTTCACGGTTTGCTGGGCAGCCCACAGACCCTGCGCCCCCGGCCGGCGCTTCCCCAGCGCAGCTGGAGCCCGGGAGGGGAAGCGCCCAGCTGGGGGCGCAGGGTCTGGAGGCTGCCCGGCAAACCATGAAGCCAGTAGCGCTCGGGCTTCCGGCAGCCCCCATGCCTCCGGACCCTGCTCCCCAGGCTGGGCACTTCCCCTCCCGGGCTCCGGCGGCTGTTGTGCTCCCTGAACTCCTGGGCTCTATAAGCGCCGAGCTGCCCAAGCGCTACCAGCTTCGAGCAGCCCCCATGCCTCTGGACCCTGCGCCCCCGGAGCCTGGGAGGGGAAGTGCCTGGCCAGGGGCGCTGGGTCCAGAGGCATGGGGGCTGCCCGAAGCCGGTAGCGCTCGGGCAGCTCGGCTCTTACAGAGCCCAGGAGTCAGGGAGCACAGCAGCCCCCGGCGCCCGCTCTAAGGTAAGCCAGGGAGTATTTTTCCCGGACATGTTCGGCTTTTTGGAAATTCCCCCCAGACGGGGGTTTGATTACCAAAAAGCCGGACATGTCCGGGAAAAACCGGACGTATGGTAACCCTACACGAGCCTGAGTCAGCTGAACTGGGCCAGCCATGTTGTGGGTCTTTTATGGAGGGGGTGTGAGGTCTGGGAGGGAGTTCGGGTGCAGGAGGGAACTATATGTCAGGGGTGGGCAAAATACGGCCCGCAGGCCAGATCTGGCCCATCTAACATTTCTGGCCAGCCCGCCATGACTCACATTTCTGTCTGGCCTCCTCTGCCCCCTCGCGAGCTCCGAGTCTGGGCCGCTAAAAATCCCGCAACACAGCAGGACGCTCAGGCAGGCTGCCTGTCTTATGTGGCCCCACACTGATCCCAGAAGCGGCTGGCTGTGGCTGGCACATCTCTGCGCGCCCTGGTGGGAGTGGGGGGGGAGGGGGAGGGTGGCGGCTCCGCATGCTGCCCCTGCCCCCAGCTCTGTCCTCACAGCTCCCATTTACTGGAAACCGGCCAATGGAAGCTGTGGGGGCGGTGCTCGCGGATGCAGGCAGCACACAGAGACCCACTGCCCATCTCCCCCCCAAGGGGCGCGCAGAGACGTGCCAGCAGCAGCCGGCCACAGCTGCTTCCAGGAGCAGTGTGGGGCCATGGCATACAGGCAACCTGCCTGAGCCCTGCTGCGCTGCCATCCAGGAGCTGCCTGTGGTAAGCGCCACCTGGCCAGAGCCTGCACCTCGCATCCCCTCCTGTACCCCAACCCCCTGCCCCAGGTCAGAACCCCCTCCTGCATGCAAACTCCCTCCCTCCTGAACCCCAAGCCCCTGCCCCAGCCCAGAGCTGCCTCCTGCACGCAAACTCCCTCCCTCCTGAACCCCAATCCCCTGCCCCAGCCCAGAGCCCCCTCCTGCACGCAAACTCCCTCCCTCCTGAACCCCAATCCCCTGCTCCAGCCCGGAGCCCCCTCCTGCACCAAACTCCGTCCCAGAGCCCACACTCCCTCCTGCACCCCAGCCCCCTGCTCCAGCCCAGACCTGCCTCCTGCACCCAAACTCCCTCCCAGACCCCGCACCCCCTCCATTAATATAGTAGAAATGTGCAGCCCGTGACGACTTACCAAAATTTGTGGAGTTGCCCCCCTGCGAAAATTATTGCCCACCCCTGCTATATGTTTAGCACTGTGAGGTGCACAGGTACTACTCTACAGTCATATAGACACAGAAGACAGACAGACCCTTAATATGCAAATCTCACTGCATGTCACTTCCTGTTATCATGGTTACATCCCATGTGAACAATGGACTTTTGGGTTTGCTGACAATTCTGGGGGGGGAAATTATACTAGTTTCAGGTGGAACCAAGAACGTATCGTTTCAACATTCCAGCAAATCAAAAAGTAAAAATTTCAGGTTTAACTAACCACTTCATTTTAACAAACTCAAAATGTTTTGTGTCAGTTTTGACTGCTTTTGATTTTTTTTTTAAATAAATGTAAAGGAAATTTTGAAATAAAAAGTTGTTTCAAGCCACACACACAAAAAAATCACAAGATTTTGTTTCACAAAAATGTCAAAATGAAATGTTTTGATTTTTTTCAGATTTTTTTAGGGTTTTTTCCCCTTTTTCAACCAAAACAATGCGACGAAACCGACACAAATTCACAAAATGTTTCAGTGTCGTTGCCGCTGCATTTTTCACTGAAAAACAGTTTCATACAAAAACAACGAGGAGTCCGGTGGCACATGCATCCGTAATTTTCACTCCATGCATCTGAAAAAGTGGGTTTTTTACCCATGAAAACTTATGCCCAAATAAATTTGTTAGTCTTTAAGGTGCCACCGGACTCCTCGTTGTTTTTGTAGATACAGACTAACACGGCTACCACTCTGATACCTGAGTTTCATACAAAGTATTTTGCCCATCTCTAGCCATAATTGAACTCAACCAGTAGATGGCACTAAAGTAATGAAAAAAATGGTCTCCCATTCTCTTCCTGTTCTTTCCCCTGTTCAAACATTAGCCCATTCTAGCAACCTTCCCTCTTGCTTTACTATCTAAAGGCTGAACATTAGTCCTTCATCTGGGATGGTATTGAAAAAGTTTTTTTCTGAGCTCTACTCAGAATTACATTCACAGCCTCCACTTCTGCACCAAGTCCAGTACTTTTCTACCAAAAAAGCAAACTCTCACGTGCAATTGTTACACTGGGAGCAATTTAACATAGGAGGGTGTGTTTGCTCATTACCTGTCTGTTGTTGGTCGGGATAAGCTGCGTCTTACATTCAGTTTGTAATAGCATTTAGCTTATTTGTGACAGGAGAGTGGAGGAGAACGTATGGGCTGGAGTACTTGTGAATAGGAAGCATGTGACCATAAGGACAGCGGTTCTGATTCAGTATGGTACTTGAGCATGTGCCTAACTTCAACCATGAGAAGCATCCCATTTTGTTCACTGCTTAAGTGCCTTACTGAATAGAGGCCCTGATCCAATCCCCACTGAAGTCAGCGGAGTCCTTCTAGTGACTTCAGTCGGCATTGGATCTGGCCCTGTATACTGTAGCCGTAGGGTGTCAGGGGCAGCTGGGGGGTGTGGGATTTTTTGCAATGTTTATTTATACACAATCCATATTAATTTCTCTGAGCCAAATTCTTCTCTCAGCTACCCTTGGGCAGCTCCGTAGCACTAGCTGACAGGTCCTTCTGGGAAGGACATTGCAAGGTCAAGCACCTTCTGACATTTGGGAGGTTGCTCACAGACATGGGGATGGGCTGGGTAGTCTCACTTTTAATCCAAAGATGAGACCAAACTGGCCCACAGAACTTGAACCCTTCTGATCTTTAGATCCAGGGCTGAATCCAAACCTCACCGCTCCAACCCGTCTCTACCCAAAGAATCTCCCATCTTCACGTATTACCTTCAGCCATCTATTTGCAACAGGAGCCTCCTGTACTGATCTATTTTAATGCACACTAGTTATATTACTGGTCGTTCTTTCTGGCCTGTTCTCCTGAGTCCAGCTCCACTCCATGACATCATACAGGCCTCTAGCAACATCAATGAACACCTTGTAAGGAGTCGGTGGCTGCACCTTGGTAAAGAAGTGCTCAGCCCAGCAGGGCTGCCAGGTATGCTGCATGTATCCTTGTATTTCCCAAGTTTGACTTGACAGTCTATTAAAGTAGTTTCCAGAGCCCAGGTCCAATCTGGTCCATTCCCCATCACTGCATGTGGCTTGGGCTTTTGCAGCTGTGCCCAGAGACCATTCATTCAAACCGATGAAACAGAGCAATGCATACCTGGCAGTCATGTGAAAGCAAGCACCTTTTCCCAGAATGCCTTGCATCCCAGTCATTTTGAACAGTTGTTCTGTTCACAGTGATGATGAGACACCAACCGGGTGCAGCAGCACTGAAGAGTTCATACCAAAGGAACGCAAGATAAGCCCAAACCAGAATCCAACATCAGCCCCACCCCACCCCTAGCCTCTCCCTCACCCTCCATTTTGGGAAAGACCAGCTCTGGATCTGTACATTGCGTCTCATACCTATTGCTATAATGGGCCAAAACCAAAATCCTCAATACAAACACCCTAGAACTTTTGGAAAGTTCTGATTCAAATCTGGAATCCCCCTCCATAGAGGAGATGCCAGACTGGGTAAGACCATAGGAAGTCAAGTATCCTGTGCCCAACAGCGGACAGTATCCAATGCTTCACAGGAAGGTGAGAAATACCTCGTAATGACCAGTCTGTTGTACCATGGTGAACACAGTTACCTTCTGGAACCCTACTGTGCTCAACTGGTGCCCTGAAACAGGAGCTGATTACCTTTATCTTACCCTGTGTACTATTTATCATTAGATGATAGCCATTATGAAAGCTTTTAGTAAAGCCAGTCACAGGGGGACTCACAGAAAACTCTTGACCTTCTGCTTCAAGTTCAATAGGAGGCTTGAGTCCTTCGTACAAGCCTTTTCCTTGGGAGTTCCCACAGCTCTCCAATTAATTGCTCTGTCCTCCCTCTCACAAGACAATTTCACACCCCAAAATTTTTTTAGCCCAACACTTAATAGATTAAATGATCCCTTTAATTCCTTGAATCAAGTAACTCTTCACAGAACACACACACGCACACACACACACACACACACGCACACAACTGTATAACTAGCAGTTTAACGCAGAAGGAGCCATTGGGAAAGTCAAACCTGCCTCCCTTTTGTTCCCAAGAGTGAGCTCCTGTTTGCTAATTCCCCTCCTCCTCCATGACTGTCAGCATGATTATGAAGTGCAGCAGTTGCCAGCTCCAAGTCAGCTGGTGGATTATCGTCTCAATAACACGCATGCAGAATGAGCAGCTGGGGCTGGACTGAAACAGCTGGAGAAAAGTGACTCACAGTGATTGCAATGCGCACACCTGGTCGCTCTGATCTCATTGGGACAACGGGGTTCAGTCTGGTGCGTGAGAGTCATACAAGCCCCAGAAAGGTTTAATAAGCAGCACCGGCCCTGAGAGGCCAGTAGAACCCAGGGGTCTGGTCCTCCACTGGCTTGGCAGTGCTGTGACACCACTGACTTCACTGGAATTACTCCTGATTTACACCAGTGGGACCAATGGTCTCAATCCTGCAAGGTGCTGAGCACTCCAGCCCCGATCCAACAAAGCTTTGCTTTAAACTGGTCCAAAGGACACTGGATGAGTCAGTGGAAGTGGTGGGAATAAGAATCAGGATTTCAGTCCCTCAGAAGAGTCCTATACTGACCAGCAGACATCATTCCCTCCCTGGTTCAGATCCTGTGCAGAATATTTCTGTCCAGGGAAAAGCAACGCCTTGATAAGCATTTCACGGTCGAGCCCAATAAAGTCTCTAGCTTGTGATGTGTCAGGCAAGGAGCCCCTAGTGCTGCGTTCCAGCTTGCAATGGCTGAGTGTCAAGGAGGACTCGGCACGAGAGGAGAATGGCGAGCGGCCAGGAGTAGGATTTGCCTGTTTTCTCAAGAAGAGAGTGAGAAGATGGCTAGGGAGCTGAGCAGGATTTGAAGAGAGGTAGGAGCTAGGAAGGCGGAGCAAGGTGGTTGGGGACTCTCCCACCCACTGAGGGAGAGACAAGTCACCAACTGAAGGAGGTGCACACCTGGGACTTCTTGATGACTAGTGATAAATCCAGGGAAGGCTCCCTTTGACTTAGGCCACAATCTAGTGCCCATTGAAATCAGTGGAAAGATTCCCACAGACATCAGCGGGCGTTGCCCAGGCCCTTATAGGCTGCTATGGCACAGATGGAGGAAGAGAACCACTGGCATACAGAGCAAGTCTCCATTTATGACAGAGCAAAACTAAAATGTCTGTAAAGATGAAGACCCTTTTTAAAAAAAAAAAACATGTATTATCCCCCTCAGCCTCGACACAACCCAATCAGCCAGAACAAAGCGAATTCTTCTTACTGGCCACGTAGGGCGATGATGATTATGGCACAGGGTTACCTAACCTAAACCTAGTAATGAGGGCCACGTTTTCCTTTCAGAGCCACTAAACTTCACCTGATACTTTGTTCAGCTGTGACACACAGAACCCTGATGGAAACCAACAACGGAAGCTCCAGGCTAGGCCAAGCTGCAGGGTTAGGACTCTAGCCTTGAAGGTAGAGATCCAGATTCAAATTCTGCTCTGCCACAGGTTTCCTTGGGAAAGTCACCTAGCCTCTCCGTGCCTCAGTACCCCACCTGTACAATAGCACTTCCCTATTACCAGGCTGGGGTAGATAACCATATTAAAGCTTGTGAGGTGCTCAGATGCTAGGGTAACCGGTACCAGATAAGTACCCAAGATATGTACACTGTGAAGAACAATTATAGTTACTGAGGGCTGTGACTTTTTCAGCCAACATGAGTTAGTTTGGGGTACTTCTGGGGTGAGTTTGGAGTATGTCTGAACCAAGTTCCAACTTGCACACCCAGGGGGAGTTTGGCATGAGCCTGGGGTGGGTGTTTGGAGTAGATTCCAGCAAATAATTTATCACAATAATTTATTTGATGATTTTTGCCTTTCCTCCCCTCCCTGCAGAGGCAATGTGTATGGGGAAGGAGGGCATGCGGGTCATATGTCCCCCAGATTTGCTGCTTAGGTTGGACTGAGCATGCTCAGTAACACTGCTGAAGCCAGCTGCCCTCACTCTGTGTGTTTCCCCCCCCACACACACAGTATTGGCAGGCACGGTTGTCTCTGCCTTCCTGTTTATGAATTGTCCATAAGCAGATTGCATTTTCTTCAAATACGGTTATTATTACTTGCAAAATAATTTCTGGGATTTTCCAAAGTGCCTACTGGAGCTAGATGCATTTGGAAATACCACCCTCTGCAAATTATCCTTTGCATGTAGTGGATTTGTGAAAGGTCTTTAAAGATGAGAACCATGTGGGCAATTAGCTGTGAATCAGAAATTCAAAATTCAACCCGCTTCCACGGGACTGATGTGATTGTTTTTGTTCCCCAGTGTGATGAAGGGAGATCATAGGATCAGTTTACCAATGTGAAACACTCATGATTAGGAATTGAGGATTTGATTCTGGGACCAATCTGCAAGATTTGTTTATATTTTTCCATTTTCAGAGACAATCCTGCTAGTAAACTTGTTTGCTAGGATATTTATGGAAAGTGAACACCAAATGGAGTGCGGACAGCTGAAGAACTGGCTTAAATTTCCAACTGAAAGTTCACAGCAATTGTTCTGCAGTATTATTTTTATTATAAGAATATAAGATCGGCCATACTGGGTAGACCAAAGGTCCATCTAGCTCAGTATCCTATCTTCCAACAGTGGCTGATGCCACGTGCCCCAGGGGGAATGAACAGAACAGGTGATCATCAAGTGATCCATCCCCTGTCGCCCATTCCCAGCTTCTGGCAAACAGAGGCTAGGGACACCATCCCTGCCCATCCTGGCTAATAGCCATTCTTTTTTGAACCCTGTTATAGTCTTGACCTTCACAACATCCTCTTGGACCACGACTCCATTGTATTGAGCAACCAACCCAGAATTTCACCAAAAACCCACACTCACTCCAAATTTGAAACCCTTTCTGAGGCTAGAAAATATTTAAATAACCTTTTTTCAAATTCAATAAGATCAAAAGCACCACAGTTACCAGAAAGGCAGTTCACACGGAATATTCAGCATGGCCAGAAGTGGGAAATACCAGAAATCTCATGTGAAATCTTGTTCATCTAAGAATTCCAATTTAATTTTGTGGACTCAAGGAATCCAGATAGTTCAGAGAAGATGCACAGAGATATCCATTTAGTTGCCTACTAAATCCTATATCTTTAGTGGCTTTCCCAGCATCACCATTAACAGGCTATACTGTATACTGTATACTGCAGCCGTAGGGTGTCAGGGGCAGCTGGGGGGTGTGGGATTGTTTTGTTTTGTTTTGTTCCATAAGTGAGTATGGAGTCTGGTTCTAATAAGGGAAAGACTGGGATATCTTCCCCTGCATTATCATCAGAGCTAAGTAAATAATGCAAAAAAAAAAAAAAAAAAAAAAGCAAAAAAAAAAGCTGTCTTTTGTTCAAACCTATAAACAAATTTGAACTGAATGTGTTTACTTTCTGCAGCCATTCCAGTGAACAAGTTTACTGGCAGGAGTGTTCACTGAAACCACAAATTGTAAGTGAATGTTGCAAAACATTCATAGATTTTGAGGCCAAAAGGGACTCCTAGATCTTCTAGTCTGCCCTCCTTTGTGACACAGGCCATAGAACTGAATCCAGTTACTTCAGTATTAAGCCCATTAACTTAAGTTTGACCAACGTAGCTCTTCCAGAGAGACAGCCAGTCTTGATTTGAAGACTTAAGAGATGGAGACTCCACCACTTCCCTTGGTTGTTTGTTAATTGCCCTCACTGTTCACCTTTTGTGCCTTATTTCTAATTTGAATTGGTCTGGCTTTAATTTCTCAGCCATTTATTCTTGTCACGCCTTTCTCCACTAGAGATATTCATGGAAAGCAAATTTCAAATTCAAAATGATAAGTATTTGCAAGGGAAACCTGATTCTAAGAGTAACACTCATCCTGTCCGAGAACACAAACATAGCACATTCCAAATCGAAACATTCTCAGTTCAAAGTTTGAGCTCTGGAATACTTGAAACACTAAACACATTAAAGTGTTCATGAACAAACCGAAAGCTCAGTGCCTCGTATAAGAAAATCATCATCTTCATCTACAGTGAGTGTGAGACAGAGAACAGTAGAAGTGATCACAACTTCCCACATTCCTAGCCATTATCAGTTTTCTATATGTTTTCCATCAGAGGTGTCTTGAAAGAGGACAAGGGAGTGGCTCTATGGATTTGGACTGGGAGCTTTTCATACTGGTGCTGGAGAAAGCCTGAAAGTAGTTGTCAGGGAAGCAGAGCGATCTAGGCTGGCATGGTCAGCAGAGCTAAGACAAGAGGTGATGGGATCAGGCCCCAAATTACACAAACAATACACATCCATGGAGAGAAAGGAGGATCGTGTGTCTAAGGCACTGCACTCAGGATCAGCTCCCATCTCTGCCACAGCCTTCCTGTCTGACATTGGGTAAATCATTTAACCTCTCTGAGCCTCAATTCCCCACTGTGTACAATGGGGATAACAATGCTCTCTGTCTCGCTTGGCTATTTCAATGGTAATCTCTTCAAGGTAAGGATGGTCTTTTACTGGGTGTTTGTACAGCACTCAGCACAATGGGACCTTGATCTCAGCTGGGGCCTCCAGGCGCTACAGACAGTAACAAAACCATCTCCCACATAAAGCACCAGTCCTGGCAGATCTCAAGGTCGTGTAGGAGATGGAGATGGAGTTTTCCTTCTTAGCAACTTTGTGTCTGTATCTTGCAAAATCTCTGCTCTTTCAGATTCTCTCTCTCACACACACACACACAGACAGAGACACACACACACACACACACACACACAGAGTTCTGGATCAAACAGTTGCTGTCCAGTTCCCCAGCGGTGATTCAGTCTCAAAGAATTTGTTTTCCATTTTCCCCCCCACATGCTTTGTCTTGTTCTGTCATGACATAATGCCTTCCTGGTGCCTCCTGGGCGCCTGACCTCACCCAGCACAGCAGCCTTCTGCATGTGTCCAAAAGGGAAAGAAAAATATCCCATGCTGGGAAAATGGCTCTCCTGTTTTGATGGAATAACAGGAGTACTTGTGGCACCTTAGAGACTAACAAATTTATTAGAGCATAAGCTTTCGTGGGCTACAACCCACTTCTTCGGATGCATCCGAAGAAGTGGGTTGTAGCCCACGAAAGCTTATGCTCTAATAAATTTGTTAGTCTCTAAGGTGCCACAAGTACTCCTGTTATTTTTGCGGATACAGACTAACACGGCTGCTACTCTGAAACCTGTTTTGATGGAGGTAGCAATCGGAGACTGATGCTCATTGATCTGCCTGCTAAGGGTAATCAGATCACAAGCTTCAGGGCACAAACTGATCACCACAGAGATCAGGAAGAAATTCCACCCTCCGCTCATCAAAATGAAGCATTTCACAATAGCGAAGTCCCACATCCTCTTTCCCTGCACAAAGACCAATGAAGCAGGCTTTGCAAAGGGGAGGTAGCCAAAGGGAATGCATCTATGGAGCTCCAGTGTAGGCTGTTCATCCAGTCTCCCAGCCCCCTGCACACAGAAGTGTTTAGCCAATGGGCGCATGTTGTCAAGGGTCAACTAGTCATTCCTTAACCACATGAAACCGAATGGAGCAGAGCCCCAAAGGATCTTGGAAATGGCCACCACGCTAGCTCAGCATGCTTCTTTTAGGTGACAAATCTGAGGAACTGTCCCAGATTGAGGTGTCATTAGAGGAGATTTTGGAACAAATTGATAAACTAAACAGTAATAAGTCACCAGAACCAGATGGTATTCGCCCAAGAGTTCTGAAGGAACTCAAATGTGAAACCGCAGAACTACTAACTTATCAGCTTCTGTACCAAATGACTGGAGGATAGCTAATGTGATGCCAATTTTTAAAAAGGGCTCCAGAGGTGATCCCGGCAATTACAAGCCGGTAAGCCTGACTTCAGTACCAGGCAAACTGGTTGAAACTATAGTAAAGAACAAAATTGTCAGATACATAGATTAATATAATTTGTTGGGGAAGAGTCAAGATGTTTTTTGTAAAAGGGAAATCATGCCTCACCAATCTATTAGAATTCTTTGAGGGAGTCAACAAGCATGTAGACAAGGGGGATCCAATGGATATAGTGTTCTTAGATGTTCAGAAAGCCTTTGACAAGGTCCCTCACCAAAGGCTCTTAAGCAAAGTAAGCAGTCATGAGATAAGAGGGAAGGTCCTCTCATGGATTGGTAACTAGTTAAAAGATAGGAAACAAAGGGTAGGAATAAATGGTCAGTTTTCAGAATGGAGAGAGGTAAATAGTGGTGTCCCCCAGGGGTCTGTACTGGGCCCAGTCCTATTCAATATATTCATAAATGATCTGGAAAAAGGGGTAAACAATGACGTGGCAAAATTTGCAGATGATACAAAATTGCTCAAAATAGTTAAGTCCTAGGCAGACTGTGAAGAGCTACAAAAGGATCTCTCAAAACTGGGTGACTGGGCAACAAAATGGCAGATGAAATTCAATGTTGATAAATGCAAAGTAATGCACATTGGAAAACATAAACCTAACTATACTTATAAAATGATGGGGTCTAAATTGGCTGTTTCCACTCAAGAAAGAGATCTTGGAGTCATTGTGGATAGTTCTCTGAAGACATCCACTCAATGTGCAGCGGCAGTCAAAAAAGCGAACAGAATAGATAAGACAGAAAATATCATATCCATGGTACACCCACATCTTGAGTACTGCATGCAGATGTGGTCGCCCCATCTCAAAAAAAGATATATTGGAATTGGAAAAGGTTCAGAAAAGAGCAACAAAAATTATTGGGGTATGGAACAGCTGCCATATGAGGAGAGATTAATAAGACTGGGACTTTTCAGCTTGGAAAAGGGATATGATAGAGGTCTATAAAATCATGACTGTGTGGAGAAAGTAAATAAGGAAGAGTTATTTACTCCTTCTGATAACACAAGAACTAGGGGTCACCAAATGAAATGAATAGGCAGCAGGTTTAAAACAAACAAAAAGAAGTATTTTTTCACACAATGCACAGTCAACCTGTGGAACTCCTTGCCAGGGAATGTTGTGAAGACCAAGACTATAACAGGGTTAAAAAAAGAACTAGATAAATTCATGGAGGATAGGTCCATCAATGCCTATTAGCCAAGATGGACAGGTATGGTGTCTCTAGCCTCTGTTTTCCAGAAGCTGGGAATGGGCAACAGGGGATGGATCACTTGATGATTACCTGTTCTGTTCATTCCCTCTGGAGCACCTGGCACTGGCCATTTTCGGAAGACAGAATACTGAACTAGATAGATCTTTGGTCTGGCCCCCATAGGATATTGTTTCTGTTTCCTGATTGGATGTTTCAAACTTTTCTTTTAAAAAGGAGACTACGGTGTAAGGAGAAGCAAATTACGAATAATCAGCATTACTGACTAGTGACCACTGTTGTTCATGCACAAATACCTTTGATCCCATGTGACTATGGGACATGGGAAAACCCACATATACAAAACAAACTATGAACAAAGATTCATTGCACAAAAATATTCATGAAGAATGACTAGCCATTGGAAAGAACATGACCAAATCAAAATCCATTGGAAATTCGAATGTATGTCAGCGACCTGCACTGGATTTACAGCTTCAATGAAGCTACATCAATTAACACCAGCTGATGATATGGTTCGCTGGTTTTACAGTAATCTACCAACTTTACAAAGTCAAATCCTCAGTGCCTTCCTCCAGCCCTCTCTGTAACTCTCACTGATTCTGGCCACCGAAACCATACCATGGTGTGATATAAGTGACCACACCTAACCAACACAACTCATATTCGGAATATCATATAAGAAAGGCTGTCACAGATCAATCCGTTGGGTAAAAATAAAACTTACCCAACACATGCTTAGTGAACTCAAATACATTTGAGGAAGTCGCATTCTATCAGCAGAGAAAGAGGGTATGTTTTACAGTAAATGATTTGCTGCAAATTACTGTCTCAGCTCCAGGAGAAGGACACAGGCTTATTTCTAGCTAAGAAATAACCATCGAGACACTGGAAAGTAATGACCAGCTTAGAATAATCAAGGGCCAGAGGAGAAACCAATGAACCTCACTGTGTCACTAATAATACCTGGCTGTTGTATAGCACTTTTCATTAAATCTCAAAGCATTTTCCAAAAGGAGGTCAGTATCATTATGCCCATTTTACAGATTGGGAAACTGAGGCACAAGGTGTGACTGGACATGTCCAAGGTCACTTAGCAGGCCAGTAGTACGTATAGGACCCTGGCTCCTAGTTCAACGATATATCCATTAGATCAGAGGTTCTCAAACTATGGTCCATGGACCACCAGTGGTCCACGAGCTCCATTCAGGTGGTCCGCGATAGTTCCCTCTAAGGTGCATGCCTGGGTAGCTGCACAAGGGCCACCCACTTAATTAGTAAAGCCATGCAGGCACATCAGACACAGGGACTCCTTTCCACTTGAAGGTGCAGTGCACAGGAAACAGAATGGTGAACTCCCCTTTCAGTTACCCAGCTATAGAAATATAATAGACCTGAGCCACACAATTTGATCTGGATTTCGAAACTCCTTCAAAGGCCACTGGGTTTGGAGCCAGGTTTTGGTTCAGTTCATTATAGAGAAAGGAGCCAACTGTGCTCAAAGTTTGAGGGCGCTTTGATCTTGGGTATGGATTTGGCCCGCTCTGCATCTATTCCTTTTTCCAGGTTCTCACAGAGAGGTGCCCACAATCAGCTCTATCCTTGGCAATCACAATGGAGAAGCCAAGGATTGAATGGGAGCCATGGAGACTGCACTGCCCTCTGACCCCTAGCAATGGGCCCTCCCTCCAGCTCAGGGTGCAGGCAGTGTAAGGGAAGCAACATACTGTACCTGTTCCATGGATAAACAGAGTCCTTCACTGTCCGACAATCTCTCTTCTACCCTCTCTTCTACCCTCACGCTATCTAGATTAATTCCACACAAAAAGCTCTGGTAAAAGGACACTAAGGTTGAGCAATTGAAAGCAACGAAAAGCATGTGTAACCTTATCTCCGCTTCCTTTGTGCCCATGCATTACAATACACCCTTTGCTTGCATGCTTACATACTATTTCTCAAACAATACAGTGCAGCAGGCCCTTCTTTTCCGCCACCTGCATTTCAATTTTGTGGCTACTTTCTTAAAAAGGAAACAAGGAAGAAAACAAACCCACCCCATAACAGGAACCAGGGGGTAGCACTGTGACCCCTATTCTGCTTCCTCACAAAACTCTCTGGAAGCTCAACTACTATGGCACTAAGATTTCTACAGTGAAGTCTTCCTCCATTCATGTCCATTACAACCCTCACTTAGGGCTCAGTCCTGCAACCCTGGCACATGGGAGTGACCTTAAATAAGTTATAGCTATGGATGGCACATGCGAGTAGCCCCATACACCTTCACATCTCTCCATCCCTGAAGCACACAAATGCAGTCCCTGGCCCGGTGCCCCAGTGAGGGGCAGTTCCATAGGGACAAGGTTGAGATGAAGTAAATGGAGCAACTCTGATTTGCACTCACTGAGGATCTAGTGCTCAGTGGTTTGCTAAACATCCCGTGGAAATGCTGCTCCATGTCCTAACATTGTCTTTTCAGGGGGAGTCAGTAGCAAGTCCCCACAAATATTTGGGAGCCACAGACCCTATTTTTGCTAACTTTCCATAATGACTTGCGGCTTGGGAATAATTTGTCCCAAGCTGTGACTTCCCCACTGGGTTTACAGATAAAAAGCAGCAGCTCTTCCCGCCTGAATGAGAGGAGAATCCCATATTGTTGTTCAGAATGCAGAGTGATAATGGTTAGAACGTTCTATTCAGGCCTCCACACATGAAAGGGCAAGGTCATTATAAAGATCCTTAAGAAAATAGCCCAGGCTTCCTGGGGGGAAAAGCAACTTGGGGCCTCACAAGGCAACTGCAGACATTTCTAAAATGTCAGATCCCAAAACTAACAGCAAGGGCTTGCCTTCCCCGCAGAGTTAACTGGCGTTCGAGCTCATCCCTATATTGAGGCCCATCCCCACACACAGATCCTGAGCTCTAGTGCAGTGGTACTTTTAAAGGAGTTGGCTGACTCCGAAGGGGCTAGAAGCTAAAACTGGGCTCAGCACAATCTGTCAAAACTGATGTGTAATGTGGAGGCAGGCTAGTGCCACTCAAGCACCGCTAGTCCTCCAACAGCACCATCCCACAATTCCCTCTGTGCATCCAGAAAGGACAGACAAGTTCTCCCACAATTCACTGGGAAATAATTCACAGATCCCACCAGTTTACCACAGTGCAAAGAACCATGGGATAACGTCTTAGCGTCGCACCCACATGAGGGCAGCACCAGTAGGGACACAGAGCTGGGGAGTTATTTCATAGCATGGCTGTTCTTACTCAAGCCAGGCTAACTTGAGAGGAGTAACTCAAGTGTAGATAGCTCAAATTAACTCTGCAGTGAAGACAGACCCAAAGAAACACTTCAGAAGGCAGCGCAGTCTCCCCCTGCTCCACACCAGCCCTTTTCCCTCATAGCATTTGTTCTTTCAAGTTGGCAGGGAAGATAACAGCAGGTGAACCAATAGCCCTTTACCTCCTGCTAGGCGGGGATGTTTACCATTCTGCATCTCTACCCAGGAGCCAAACCTCCTTTGGGAATTGTTTCTCTGGCAGGGAAGGAGAAACACAGTGATTCAACTTCGCCATGGGTCAGGTCAGATTTTATAGAGGCCAGAGTATATAATATTGTGACACACTGTAAATTACTCATGATGTGCTTAATTATGCAAAAAAAAAACTTTTCAGGAAAATAACCCCGTAACCCCCTAGGGTGTACTTAATATGTAAATCACAAATGATAAAGTATAGAATAAACAACAAGCAGCATTGAACTACCTGGCTGTAATCCCATCAAGAGGTTCTGGTGATGTCATAAACCAGGGGAGCAAATTTCAAATGGCCAGAAAATCGCAGAATGAATTCTTACCCTGTAATTCAGCACTTGCTTAGTCAATAGGTGTTTTAAAATCTCATCTTCTCCCGCACTTAACTTTTTTTGTTACACCCTTTCCCAGCTCTTCCACTACTCTTCTCTCATGCCCGTCCCCTCCATATACTCTGAAGCACCTCCAACATGACTGACGTAATCAGAACTGGTGCTGATTGTGGGAAACCTCTGTCAGTTAAGGGCCCAATTCTGTTGCCACTCTGAGCACCAAGCAACTATACAATCTAGGCCCAATTCTGAAGCTGCTACTAACAGGAATAGTTTCATTGTCTTCAGGAGAACCATTCACATGAGTTGGGGCTGCAGAATCAAGCCTCTGAATACTAAGGAATGAAATATGCAAACTTTGCACTCATTGAGCAGCATTTACTCACATTAGCAGTCCCACTGAAAGCAACTGGTGTAAGTCAAGCTTCCACAAATTAACCCTAAAATAATATTTTCCCCCAATCATTGTTTTATATATCATTAAATGGGACAAAATACACCTCCTCATAGTAGAAACTCAGTGCAGAACACAGAATGCTGACGGTCATTAAAGGCACTCTGTCAAATACCTTAGATAGAACATTTTGGTTTTATAATTGATTTCAAAATCTAGTGTTAGAAATATTTTCACTGCATTTGTTTGGGGTTTTTTAAATAAAATTCAGTAAAAAACTTTTTAAATTAAAAAGTTGGAAACTTTGTGCTGAAGTATTAAAAATATAAACACAGCAGGAGAACTAGGACGTGAAACTGATTATAATAAAAAAAACAATGAGGAGTCCTTGTGGCACCTTAGAGACTAACACATTTATTTGCGCATAAGCTTTAGTGGGCTAAAACCCACTTCATCGGATGCATGCAGTGGAAAATACAGTAAGCAGAATATATATTATAGCACATGAAAAGATGGGAGTTGCCTTCATGTGCTATAATAGATAGATAGATAGATAGATAGATAGATAGATAGATAGATTCTGCTTACTGTATTTTTCACTCCATGCATCTGATGAAGTGGGTTTTAGGACTCCTCGTTGTTTTTGCTGATACAGACTAACATGGCTACCACTCTGAAACCTGATTATAATAATTTGCTCAGTGCACAAGAAAACAGACTTTACTTATAGTACTGCAGACAGAGAACACGCTGCTTTGTTCAGCTAATCAGTGACTCTCAACCTTTCCAGACTACTGTACCCCTTTCAGGAGTTTGATTTGTCTTGCATACCCCCAAGTTTCACCTCACTTAAAAACTACTTGCTTATAAAATCAGACATAAAAATACAAAAGTGTCACAGCACACTATTACTGAAAAATTCCTTACTTTCTCATTTTTACCATATAATTATAAAATAAATCAATCAACTTACTGGAATATAAATATTGTACTTACATTTCAGTTAAGTCAATTGGACTACTCACCTGAACAACGATTACTCAGATGAGTAAAGTTTGTAGGATCTATCACCTGTGGTTATTAAAATGGAGGTAATTAATGTTTTAAAAATAATTTTGGTCTAAACCTAACAAAGTGGAAAGGATTTTTCTCATTAACTTCAATAGGAGCAGGATTGGACCCTGAATTTCTATTTTGACAGTATTCCTTTGGGGATGCCCAATTACATTCAAGAGTTAAATGCATTGACCGGTCTGCCTTGTTTACATGGTCTGTAACCTGTTGATGTAACCAGCCATCCATTTCTGTACAATTTCCATTTGCCTACTGATTACAGAAAATAGGAAAAAATACTGACGGCTGCTAGTTCTAGTCAATGTAAAGTCCCTAATTATTTTTTCCTATTTTTTGTCCCTCCCAAGTCCATAAACTCCACATCTCTTGGGAAGAACCCTGAGTTTTGAGAATAAAAGATGCTAAAATCAGGAACACTAAAATAAACCTTTCCAAAGAAAGAGCTTGAATGGGATCTCTGGATGATCTTTGCCCCTTATCTTGCATCTGCTGTCTGTGCATCTCACCCAATCCATAAGGCAAGTTTTCATTCATATAGCTTTGGAGAAGTGAAGCCAAGATAGATAGATAGATAGATCTGTCCTCTAAAACAGATCTGATTTTTTCAGAGAAGGAGAAAAGATAATTCCATTATCTCCAGTATATTTTTCTTACCTTAAAATACTTTTAAATTCTACCTTATAGGGATGTCTGCTGCCCCAGGACCATTATTTCAAGGTCAAATTGATCACCATATTTGGAATCACAAAAAAAATTACCTTCAGCAAGGAAGGAACCATCTGATATTTTTGGTCCTTTTCCTGCAGGAATCAAACCTTTGAGTTTGGGGGACAATCATTGTCTTGCTATTACTGTGAGCTGATTTGGGCATTAGTGGAAATTAGTTATTCATATCCATACATAGGTGTACAGTTAGGCAACAAAATATTGTCTCAACTTTTTTTTTCCCCAATGAAAATCGGCTTTTTGATGGAAAAGGAAGTTCTATGCAACATGTCCATTTTCATCAAAATATTTTGGGTATTCATCAAAAAATGGAAGTGCAAAAATGTTTCAGTTTTACCCTCCCCCCAAAAATCTGGTTTGGGTTCTGAAAATTGAAACATGATTTTTGTGGGATTTGACAAATTCCCTCCCCCCAAAAAAAATTCTAAGAAAAATATTTGCTTTTGTTGATTTTTCACTAGGAAAAAAAATCATTTCCAAATTAGCCCTAATCAGGAGCAAGCAACTTCCAACCCCAGGTAGTTTTTGATTGTCACTTTCCTGTCTGTCTCCCATAAAACAATCAATCCCTGAAGGACTGGGATAATTAAAGGACACAGCTGGTATTTCTAACCTTCCCCTCTGCCTAGTTCATAGGAATACTTACTGTGCCATTTACCAGTGCCAAACATGGCAATGGATAGATTCAATCCCAATTCCATTTACCTTTGGTGTGATTTGCTCTGCAAGGTAGAAGAGCCCAAATCAGAACAGCTTTTTACTACTGTTTATCTGAAATGCAATCTGAACGGCAAAATGATGTCTTGGGTTCAATTTAAATTGTATGTTAAGTCTTTACTAGTAACATGTCATAATAGTATCCTTGTGAAATACATCCCTGTAGGGGCTTTTGGATTGTGTAGGAATAAAGTATTGATTATTAATAATTAACAATAATTGTGTTTGTTGTTCTTATAGATTCTAAAGCCAGAAGGGACCATTGTGATCACCTAGGCTGATCTCCTGTATATCACAGGCCAGAGAACAGCCAGAAAATAATTCCTAGAACAGATCTTTCAGAAAAAAACATCCAGTTCTTCAACTCCTCTGTATTATTGTACATTGCACTTTATATTATTATGCTCCCAGTCCTGCAGTCTTTATTCATGTGAATAAGAGCTGAAAGATTGGGCCTTTGATTATTACTGTATTATTATTTCAACAGCAGATCCAGCTGGCCACTTTACTGAAACTGCTGTGCCTTTACATTATCAGATTTTGAAGGCAGGGATTATATTCTCTGTGTGATCTATGTTGCAGGTAGAGCTGCGCTGTTAATCAATTTTTCGGTGTGGGGGCTGAACTTAAATATTAAATTAAATTAATAAAATCATTTGGGGTATACCTGAAAAGATTTTTTAATTTGTTTATTTTTTGGTGAAGCAAAAATGTCAGAAACATTTTACTTTGAGTTGAACAAAATGTTTCATTTGACCCATAACAAAACATTTTGGGGCTTTTTTTAACCTTCTTAAAAATTATAATTGCAGTTAAATTTGAAGAAAAAGACCCTTTTGAAACAAAAAGTCAAAACATTTCAATTACAAAAATGTAGAAATAAAGCTTTTTGACTTTGTCAGAATTTGTTTGTTTGTTTCTTGACTGAAACAATTTGGCAATTTCACGACAGATTCAAGAAACCTTTTGGTCCACCCAGATCTGCATTTTTCTGCAAAAAATAGTTTCAGTTGAAAAATTATGCCCTGCTCTAGTTGCAGGTTATAAAACAATGTGTATGGCTACAGGGCAATATAAATAATTATGGAAATGCTAGTAGAAATGCTATAGTTAAGGCTATATTTGTTTTTTCAGTTAAAGTGGAGTTTAAGTAATTTTGTTAGGAATGTAAACAGATGTTAATTGTAGGCATAATTAACCCAATCACTTCCAGGGAGATTTAATTTTCTGGATTATTACAAGTAAAGCTTTTTAATTATTTAGAAGTCAGAGGGAGTTAAAAATAAGCTTTTTTGAAATATGGTGTTTAACTTTTTTTCTTCTAAATTTAAAAATGGCTTTAGTTTTAAATATTAAACTTTAGATAGATTTCAGTCTAAACAATACCTACCATAGATTGTTGGGTTGTTTTTTTTAAAGAAAAAGGTTATTTATATTATTCCTCATAATCATTTCTAGTTCCACTACAAGCTCAGATGGAATAAAAATTACCCAAGCAAATGGTAACATTTGCAACTTTACGTGTTAAATCACTGGTGTATTGGAATTGTAGTTGTGAGCTCTTTTGAGAGGGAAATACGGATAATCCCCATCAATGCGAAACAATGATGGGTGGTTTGGTTGGGTGGGTGGGTGAGATATGTATTTGCAGAAGGAATGAGTGTTCTGTTTGTCCTCAATTGGGGGGAGTGTTTCAGGGAGAAGATGCAAAGACCTAGTGAATCCCTTACATCTGCTTCTCAAGCTGGATTTCCCAGGAGAAGAGAAGCCCATTCCTCTCCGCATTCACCCAGACCACCACTGACACATAGCTCCAGCCCTTCAGAGAAAGGACTCCTCTGCAGGAGCTGGAGAAGAGCAGCCCCTCCTGATTCCCACTTCTCGGTAGGCCTGATCCAACTTTCCCTGAAGTCTTTCCATTAACTTAAATGGGAGCTGGTTCAGACTCCAGGGATTTGCCAAAGTTCTAACGGTCTATTCTCCAATGTTTCATACCTAGGATGAACGCGGCAGCCAGATCTGACCTAAATCCAGGTGCTCCAGCCCCAGAGAAATGCACAAACCCTCCTCCAGGCCATGTCTACAGTACAAACTTTGGTTGACGCAAGTTATGTCAATGTAAAGCCGCCGTAGTTAGTATATCGCTTGTGCGCGTGCATACTAGGCTACTTGTGTTGGCGCTGCATATACTCACCAGAAGTGCTTGTGTCGCTGTACAGTGTGGTGCACCATGGGTAGTTATCCCAGCGTGCAACTCACCACCATTCAGTGCACTCTTTTTAGACATTTTGGCAATGCCTGATGGGGCAGAAAGGAGTCACACGGGTGTGAATGGGAGCAAGGGGTCAGCTTCCCAGCATGCAGCTGTCTCCATCCCATCATGTCATCTAATTCCCATAACTTTTGCATCTTTTTAAAAACTCCTATGAATCTTCTCAGCACTCCTCTGACAGAAGCATGGCGCCTGCACAGCTCTGCACTATTGTCATAAGCATTGCAAACACAGGATGCACAATCCTCTGTTATTTGCAGAGCCTTACAAAGAACCAAATCAGCAGGGAATATGATTTCTTGGAGGATAGATTGCTGTGGGACATTCTGAGAACCAATTCAAGGTTGCTGGTGGTGTTCCTGAAGCAGCTGCAGATGGTGGAACACCACTTCTAGCCTGAGAAACAAGCATTTACTGGTGGGATTGCATTGTAATGTAGGTTTGGGATGATGAGCAGTGGCTGCAGAACTTTTGGATGTGCAGGGCAACATTCCTGGACCTGTGTGCCAAGCTTAGCATAGCCTTCTAACACAGGGACACCAAACTGAGAGCTGCACTGACAGTGGAGAAGTGAGTGGTGATTGCACTGTGGAAACTTGCAATGCAAATTGCTATCTGTCAGTGGCAAATTATTTTGGAGTTGGAAAATCCACTGTGGAGGTGATTGCCATGCACGTGTGTAGGGCCATTAATCATATCCTGCTATGCGGGACTGTGATGCTTGGCAATGTGCAGGACATAGCAGATGGATTTGCAGCAATGAGGTTCCCAAACTGTGAGATAGCAATAGACGGTATGCATATCTCAATTTTGGCTCCAGCCCAACTTGCTGCAGAGTACATCTACATAAAGGACTACTTTTTTATGGTTATGCAAGCACTGGTGCATCGCAAAGGATGCTTCACCGATATCAGTGTTGGCTGGTCAGGGAAGGTGCATGATGAGTGCATCTTTAAGAACACAGGACTGCTCAGAAAGCTAAAAGCACAAACTTTCTTTCCTGACCAGCGGTTTTCCATTGGTGATGTTGAAATGCCAACAGTGATCCTGGGGGACTCAGCCTACCCCTTGCTCCCCTGGCTCCTGAAGTCATACACCAGCTGTCTCAACAGCACCAAGGAATGATTCAACTGCCAGTTCAGCAGGTGTAGAATGACAGTTTAATGCACTTTTAGTAGATTGAAGGGATGTTGGTGTTGTTTACTCACGAGATTTGACCTCAGTGAAAAAAATATACTAGTAGGTATAGCTGCCTCCTGTGTCCTGAATAATATCTGTGAAGCAAAGGAAGAAAAGATGCTTCTGGGGTGCAGGGCGGAGGTGGAGCAGCTATCTTCTGAGTTTGAACAGCTAGACACAAGGGCTATTAGAAAAGCTCAGCACAGAGCTATAAAGCTCAGGAAAGTTTTGAACGAGCACTTTAACAGTGAGCCACAGTAATGCATTGCGATGTACTGTGCTCTACTGCCCAACAGCCTTGCTGTTTGGGGTCAGTTAGAAACTGTGTGGTCCTTGGAGTATATCTATGAATATAACACTGTCAATGCACCTATTAATTTTGCAGTGCTTGCTGTGCATTTACAATAACACTGTGTTTTTCACTGATCCTGTGAGTTGTGTCACTCTGTTCAGTAACAAGTAAGTGGGTGCGTTCAGAACTTCTAGGCACTCTGCAGCATATGTTGTGATGAATTATTTTCCAAATAATAAATTTTATTCAGTAACAAAACCAGCACAAAGAAAAATCTTTGCAATTTAAAAGCAAATACATTAAAAACTTAATAAATTAATGGAACAGAACAGGAGGAAAAAACATTCACATCCATTTTACTTATGCATACATCAACCGCGGCTCTCACAGGTCGGTGTATGTGAAGCTTTGGTTATCCTTAATGTCCCTGGGTGCACTGGTAAAAGTAGGGATGCAGACCCTGATGCTATATGGAATGTTGAGGGGGATATAAGGAAGTGCTGCAATGGAATTCTTCATGGACTGCAAAGGGAGGCAAACTTGGGATTGTTGAACTTGTAGGTCCACCAGAGTCTGCAGCATCTGTGTTTGCTTGCAGAGAAGCCCCATTATGTCCTAGTATGTCTCCCTCTCCTTTTCCTGCTGGGACTCCTGGGCCTTTTGTCCTGTCCACTCTTTCCTTCTCTGGCTGTCTGCAATGCTCACCCTCCAGGACCTTAGTCTGATGCAGCCCTTGCAGGATCTCACTGAACATGTCATCCCAAGTCCTCTTCTTTCTCCTCCTTATCTGGCTCAGGTGTTCTGCAGGTGTGGAGGGAGAGCCCCTCAAGGCCACAATGGCAGTAGCTGCAGATAAAACACACACAGGTACCATTGTCACTATAATTACCACAGAAAGCAAAAGTTAAAATTCAGAACTCCCCTCCCTTCCTCCCCTAAAGTTTTGAACAGGACACGCTTATTGACACTCCTGTTTGGAGTGTTTGTGCATGGCACCATTCACAGCACCTTGGAGAGTATGGCCCACCAAGGGTGAGGGGAGGGAATTGCTCAGCTGCATGAAACTATGAGCACAGGGCAATGGTACTGAATACTGGCACCAGCAGTGGTGATTTTAGCTGATCTCTCAATCCTGAGAATAACCAAGGCACAGAGAGCACAGCTGCTGCTGGCATCCTGAAGATGCCTGGGCCAGTAGCTGCTAGCCTGTTTACTGCAATGGTGTCAGCCAAAGTTATCGCTGACTGGTGTGGGAAAGTGTCCTACCACGGAGGAAGAAATAAGGCTGCCATTGCAGAGTATCTCCATGGAAGTTTCATCAAGATCTGTCAGGAGGATTCAAGGGACATTCCTGTGTACATAAACAAACTGCTCCACATGGTCCATTCCCCGCCCCCCCCACACACACACCTAACTCTACAGGGGAATGAAAAGCAGACAGCAACTCCATCTCTCTTTGCTGTACTGCTACCTCTTCTAGTGTGAGTAAATTAATGACAAGGTGATAGCTGTGTTCTGTTAAATTGGGGGTGCCATCAGTACATCATTGTAATGGGGAAATACAATTACACACTTACCAGAGATTCCTTCCCTTGCATTGGGCTCTCCCGTGCGCCACTGCCAGGACTGACTGGACTGGAGTATCAAACAGGGCCTGGCTTCAGGCATAGCTGGACCCCCTGGTCGCATGTCCTCTATCCTCCTCCACCTCCTCGTCCTCGCTGCTCATGCTAGGGGCCTGTGACTCAGGCTCCTCAGAGGTATTCACGGTGGTTCGTGAGGTGGTGGTGGAGTCTCCGCCAAGGATGGCACGCCGCTCTTTGTCAAAGCGGCAGGTCTGCAGCTCAGCACCAGACTGACTGTTGGCCTCCCTGGCCTGCCACATTTCCTTTGCTTTCATGCAGTACTGCTGCTGATCCCTGTTCTATCTCTTCTCCTGTATCCCCCCGGCAATCTGCTCATAGATGTCCACGTTTCTACAGCTGTTCTGTGGCTGTGCCTGCACACGGGCCCAGGAGACCCAGTACCTCCTGTCTGCTCCAAGCCGGAGCGCAGCTGGAGCATGGCCAGCTGGGCAACTGCACACAATGGAGAGCTGCTAGGTGTGCTCACCAATCTGGGCCATCAGGAAAAGGCATTTCAGAAATCCGTGGGGCTTTAAAAGGGAGGGGTCCTTCTGGTCTCGGTGATGTTGGGCAGTGGAGTTCACAATTGTGACCAGAGTGGTCAGTGTCAGGCATTGTGGGACAGCTGCTGGAAGATTGTTAAGATAGACAGAAGTAATGCAGTGGCTACATTCATGCTGCATCAACCTCAGTACATCAACCAGGGCTCAATGCAGTTCAGGGACATGGTGTTACTGTGTCACCATAATGGGGCATTCACATCACACCAATGGGAGACGAATTAGACACAAGCACAACTAGATCGATGCAAGGCTGCTCATGTCGACCTAACTTTGTACACCAGGCCTCAGTCTGATTCTAAAATCAGCCAGCAGCATAAGCTCAGATACACCCGACAAGGAGAAAACAACAGCCCCGGACTCTGGGGAAGCTCAGTTCTTCAGTATCAGCTCAAAATGTCACCCTATCAGCTGTGTTAGTTTAACAGCTTCAGAGGAGTTTACTTTGGATATAAGGGCAAGAAAACCCAAAAGCTGGTTTTCAGTGTTTTCCCAAGTCTCCCTCCCCAAGTCTGGTTTGACTCAGCAAAACACGTGTGTGTTGATAACATTGAGATGTAAATAGTCTCTTTTTTCTGTACTTCGAAATCTGCTGATGAGAAGTGCAATCCCAGAGCTAGTTAATAAAATAAATAATAACAATAACAACAACTTTGGCTTTGATTTTGGTGTGGAAGTTCAGACCGACTGGGGATATCTGATAGATGATTTTTGACTTTCAATTGAAAATAAGGATAACATTTTGTGGGTAAACAACATTTGCAGGTTACAATTGCTGTATTTACCTTCAATAAAACAAAACACAATAACACGCGAATACTAAATGATTACTCGAGTTTGCCTCATTGGAGCTGAAGAGTTAGTACACTGATCTACCCTGAGCAATGTCTTGATGGAATATTACAACCTCTTACACCCTCATCTCAGGGGCTGCTGCTATATCCACCCCAGAAAGCTGCCAATTCACGGGCAAATCCAGCTTCATATTTTTCTTCCTCAGAAAAAGAAAGAAAGTCCCTTTTAAATCGGATTTCAGAGAAAGCCCTGGAGCTCAGAGTAGTCTAGAGAAACTTAAGGCCTGATCCAAAGGTTGTTGACTTTAATAAGATTTTTACAAATGCACTTTGGATCCGGCTTTTCCAGCAGAGCAGGCAGCCCCCATGCAATGCACACAGGGGATCCTCAGAGGAGTAACCAGCGGCAAGTGCATCGCTTACCATTTCAAATTGGGGGCTGACACTGTGCATCTCCCTGAACGGGAAGCGAGCTCTACTAAGCGTCCGGAGAAATGGTGCAGCAGTAGTGAGGGGATACAGCAAACGCGCGCCCAGCTAGCGAGCTCCACGCAGCAGAGACATATTTGCATCAAAGTGCTTTAGCTAGCAGGGCTTTTAGGTCTGTCCTCTGCCCCCCGCCCGCCTCCAGCAAACCTGTAAACCCAGGCGACTGGGGGTTACGTACAACAGCCCGTTATAAAGTAGCACGCGCCTGGAAATGCTGTTTTAAAGGAAGGTTTCTTCTTCTGCAGGGCTGTTAGGCACAAACTTTTAATTACTGGCATGTTGGGGGATGGGGGTGAGATCACCATGTTCACCCCCTCAGTTCTTAGTGTTTTTTTAAAAGCCAGAGGGGAAGGTTTTCGGGACAGCCTAAGGGATTTCGGTGCATTAGTCACTGACTTTCAGTTGGGACTTGAGCGCCTAAATCCCTTAGAGCGTTTGAAAACCCTCACTCCGCGATTCTTTATTCCTTAGACACCCCAAATGGATTTCAGGGCTAAATCCCCCATCGCCTTACGGGAGTAAAGGTTGCTCACAAAGGCGTCCCGCAGAAGTCGCTGCGGGTACTTTTGCTGCGAGATCGGGCCCTCCACGGGAATTCAGTTTCTTTCTGAAACGATCTTATGTCACCGGATCGGTAACGAGAGGTACAGAACTAACACCAGTGGCTTTATTCAGATCCGGCCACCTCTAAAATCAAATTCGATTTTTTTTAACAATTCCCTGCTCTGTGCTGCTGCGCTAGATAAAATATGAGCAGATCCACGCAACCTGGATGCATTTGAGCTGGGTACATCCACTTGTTGGTGTGGTTAAGGCTAAGCAAACCCTTTTTATAGCTTCAGGAGGAAGAATTTCAGGAGGAATAACCCTACAGAGCTAAGGAGATTTTTGGACCACACAGTCATTAGGTTACATTAGTATACATACAATTATTTAAAACCAAAGTGTGTAATTTTTTTTAATGCCAACAATAGCAAACGAAAAGGTAGCAGATTTGGTAAGAAATGACAACGTTAACTATGGAAATGTTGGGGCCGTTGGAAGGATAGATAGATAGATAGATAGATAGATAGATAGATAGATAGATAGATAGATAGATAGATAGATAGATAGATAGATATTCTTGTTGTTACTGTGGGTTTGTCTATTTAATGTGTAAACTCTTGCAGATTAAATAGCAAAGACTAGATGCTATTCCAAATGGAAAAACTCCTATCGCAAGTCACTGGAGCCAGGATCTGGCCCAGATCTCCAGTCCCCGTTGGCGTTCACAGGAGTGTTGTAAGGATTGACTGACTACAGAGATACTAGACTTTTAAAAACTCCAGCGACTTTTTAGCGCTGTCAAAAGCAGGGCTGGCTGGAGGTTCCATTGATCTGGGGCGGGGTGGCTGGTCTGTCTAATCCCTGCCCGCTTTGTAAATGTTTGGAGACTGGCTGGAGGAGGAAACGCAATCCTTATCCAAACAGTCTTTTAACCTCCAGTTCTCTCTGCCCCGTGAACGCTTTGTATGAGCCTGTCATAAGCCTTATTAATGACCCTTGTTACTTAATCTGAAACGGGGCTCCTAGCAAACAGACAAGCCTCTTGCCGCCGCACAGAACGGATTTTGAAAAGCGTTTTGGTCCCAACCTAAATTCAGCTCGCCGAGTTTCTCTCTCCTGCACCGAGAAGTCACTACGGCTCAGCTGCGTAATTTACTTGTTTGGCCTCAAGATTATATGACACGCGCCCCGATTTCAATGTCTCTCTTGTCTTTTCTTATAGCAAACGAGAAATAAAGTGGAATATACAGAATGTTAGTCTGATTATGTCGATTTTGTACCGATAGGAGTGTTGGTGGAATAGAGGTGTTTGTAAATCCTATCGGAAACCTGGGAATGTAAGAGCTGAAATTCAGATATCAGCCTGGTTATTTAGCACAAGTATCAGAATGAAACCTGACATTTCACAGTGTATAGTCAATTCTTCTAGGAGGCCAGATTGGGGAATTGTTGGAATAATCCCTGAAATAGACCAGCCGCGTTCCATTCGATTCCATTGCTTCTCCCGTACGGAGCACTCACTGCAGTCCGGGCATTCAAATTGATTTAAGGGTCCTGATTTTGTCAGGGGCTGGGTCCCTTCCGTGTGGGATCGGTGGATCTCTGTCGTCCCAATCTCTGCCCCCCTCATTCGCCGCGCTCCTACAATAGAGTTTGGGGTTCCCGGGGAGAGAGATTGGGGTAACGCGCAGCGGTTGGGGACAGAGTTGTAAATCCTCCTCCCCCCCCCCTCCCATTCGGGAGTCCTGCAAAGCGGTTCCTTGCCACATGAGCTGTAACATTTTCCAGGCTCGGGGTCTATTTGCTGCTGTGTTCGTTCTCCACCCTTCAGTAAAAATTTAACAACTGCCACGATCTCACAGCGCCATACATGTGTTTGATAAGCTTGTTTGAGAAATAGGCCTATAAAATGCAACCTCCCAGCAACTCGTTACCATATTTGTGCCTGTCTGTTGTTATTTGCCTCCCTGGGTACGATAGTTAAGCAGATACACTGGGAACGTGCTACATTGTTTCATGCTTTGGTTAGATGGTTACTGGAAACCAGACAACGTTATTTTATGTTTTTAATTTAACTATCCCGAATGGCGTTTGCAAAGCTGTATGGAAACATTCAAAGAAAGTATGACACCACACTAAATGAAGTTGCCAGATATAAATATTCCATCAGGGCCTGATTTTTCACTGAAGGCAATGGGAATGTTAGCACGGTCTCCAATACAAGCAGGATCGAGCCTTTAATAACAGCGGCTAACGGAAATACCCGTTGGGGGATAAATGATGAGCTTTGTCATTAATTATAACACGCTGGGGGGGGGGGGGGGTTAAAACGGATCGGGGCTTTGAAATCTGCAGGAATGTTCTCTGTATAACCGACCAGACATGGCGAAATTGGGAGTATGTATGCGAGATCCGTTTGTGCGTACAGGAGAATTTCTCGCCGCTGTAGAGGTTGGTATTTGAATGTGCGGTCTGCTAGTATGAGCCATGTGATCCGAAATTAGAAAAGATTTTGAAATAGTATGGAGGTGAATAACAGACAAATTATAAAGTGGGCTACATCGCATTTATAAAGCAGATCTGTATGTTGTGGCTGCTTCACATCGTATGTCAATTTCCTAGAGGAAAATAATGCATCTGAGGAATTTTATTCCTAGGTAATAAAGCATTTATCGCACAGTGCGGACAACGGTTCGTTCTGCTGGATTGGAGCACTACATGTAATCTGGTTTCTTTGCAAGAATTCCGTCTCAAAGCACAAGTCCCGCTCACTGATGCATTTATTCTTGTACCTCAAAACGATCCCTGCTTTGGGAGAAGTCATTTCACTCAAGGTGTCAGTCCAGGAGAGACTCAATTACGATTCGTGCAGTCCCTGCGCTCAGATGATTAATATCTTCCCTTTAATCCCTTTCTTCATGACTAATCGATTTCTCCTGCCAGGGCTCCGATTTGTTTCTGTGTCTTGGTAGGGGGACGAACAGCCCGGCCCCCACTTCAGCCTGGTGTCTCTAATTGACTTCTAGTCTACCTTTTTTATGGAGACATGTGTTTCTCACAAAGCTCTTATTAGGACAAGCTGCTTTCACTAATTGAGAGTTACAGAATGCGGAAGGCAGGCTGATTTTTCAGATCACCAACTCCAGAGGACTCAGGGAAGGAAAGGTTCCCTGCACACTCTGCATCGGGTCCCTAAGATCAGATAACCAAGGCAAACTAGTCTCCTCCTCAGAAGATGATACCATTTCTAACTCCCGCAGCGCATCGCAGATCCCAGGGAAGCGCCAAGAAGCACGTGAAAGGCTACCTAGGGAGAGATCCTGTACCAGACCTTGCGCGCCACGCTAACTCGCCCGAGCAAAGCTTACGCACGTGGGGAAGGGCTGCCGGACTGAGCTGTCTGAGGAGTTATTCCGCTCAGCCGGAAAAGCAAGGCACGTGCAAGTGCCAATTAGGAAGCTGATTAATTGTGAACTGCTATGTCACATATGATCAGTACCATGAGCTTTACGAATTCAACTCACACAGTCTAAATAAATAAATAATTTAAACCCTCCCAATTAGAGGAAAAGCAACACAGGAACAAAATTAACCCACGAACTGTTTAAAGCACCGCCTCAATGAGAGCTAACGCAACTCTTTTAATACCGACAGCAACATTTTTTATAAATGTGCTGGAAGATCCAGACGGAAAAGTTATGCACGCGCAAAGCTCGAGCGGGGGGACACGTGTAAGGACACGTAGCTACACATGGCTCAGCTTTCTCGTGTGTTTCACTCGCTCTCTGCCGTCTGGCAATGAATTCTCGGACTTAGGGGGGAGATTGGTATAGAGGGACAAGGCCTAAAGCCCTCACCAGGCGGCTGACTAAAAGGATATTTTAAATCTATCTGATGTGGGCATAAGGAAAGCTGCCCCCGGGCGTATATGGTCAGTACCTAGCCTCCTTCCCTGTGTTGGTGCGTGCAGTTTACCACCAACGCCCCACCGCTAGAATCGCCCCCCGTTAGGTAAGCCAATATTAACATGACCCCCCCCCCTTGGCCGCCTGCCTTAGCCATGAAATAGCAGAGGACTGAGAAGAGCTCAGTATGTCCATTTCTGTTGTGCTTCGCAGAACTTCTGAAAGATCCTGTCTACTGAAAAGAAACAACCACACTTAGGTCTGGATGGATGGTCTAGAACAGTCATGTACGCCTGTGGGAAAAGCAGTTGGCTTTTGCAACTCTACGCCCGAATGGGGTCTTCTGTACTCTTCTTGTTTCCAATGTTGCACATCAGTCAAATGCAATGTTTGTAAAAGTTGCATTTTTTTTCATTGACTTGCAAACACGTCCCAAAGCGAACGTGGTTTGTCTGGGTCGCAAGCTCACACGGGAGCAAAGCTCCTCAAGCCTGTAGCCCCGGGCTGGTGGGCAGAAGGGGGAGCCTCGTGCAGGGATGGATAGGGGCTGGGGGATGCACCCGTGAATAGCGGAGCCAGCCGAGTACAGGGCGCACTGCTTTGGGGGTTAGCTTTAGTCGTGTGGCTGGCTTCAATGCATCTCTCCGCGCGGTGGGGATTGCTGGGGCCTCTTTCAGCAGGAAAGGCGATCTGTTTGATCCTATCAGAAAGGTGCAGGAGTGTGGGACTATTTCTGTGATCCCTTCCCCAGCAGCCACAGCCCTCCTGGCTCCGTTACAATCAGCGATCTCGCCTGGTTCATCCCCTCAAGCCAGACACCCGCCGCACTGATCGCTTGTTGGCCTGCCCCAGTGCTGCCTCTGTACAGCGCCTAGCACAACGGGGCGCCACCAGGGCTCCTGGGGCAGCCCTAGAGTAAATAGTGGCGCTACCTGCGTCTGAGCCATTCCCTTTGAAAATAACAGGGATGGGCATTAAGGCAGCGTCAGGACCCTGTGGCTGGGATGCCCCGAGATTTAGTCCATCAGCCCTTAACCCAAAATCCCCGGGTTAAATCCATGCTCAGTTCCACCCGGGGCCGGTAGGGTGGCTCTGCCGGGCAGATAAACGAGGCGCTTCCGGGCGTCCAATTCAGCAAAGGGGGAGCGCTGATTAAACCGGCTCCCCAGCTCCGGCATGCCCCCCTCACGTCCGAGTTGGCCTGGCAGGACTGGAACCGCCTGTGTCTCAGTATTAAACCCCGGTTCATTCAATCGGGCAGTGCCGGTAAACCCAGGCTGGAGCGAGCGTTTCTGGGCTAGCCGGCTTCGCTCCGCCAGCAACCCCCCTCCACTCCCGTAGAGACTGGAATCTAGATTGAACGCCGAAATCCCGATCCTGTTCCCAATGGCAAAGCGCCCCGGAAAGAGCCAGCAAGTAGCAGCTACTCGCGATCCGATCCTGCTCCCACTGGAGTCAAGCAGGGATCCGGCTCTTAGGTGAGAGCAGAAGACTAGGAAATCCATCCCCACCCGCTGGCTGCCCCTTCTCTTCGGGCTTCAAACCCTCTTTGGAAAGCGTGTTTAAAAATAAGGTACTTTGTCCTGTATCTAGAGTGCCAGAGACATCCCCTAGCTCCAGTTCTTTCTCTTAGAACCATCCCACAGAGCGTTCTGACTACAGATGACCTGGGACAAAGGTTTTTAAATCAGCATGAAATAAAATGAAGAGCTCATATATTAAAACTGGCCAATATGGGAGAAGAAATCCGTATCTCCCACTTTAACGGGGCATCTGCTTTTTTAGCTATTTACTACGTAAAGGAGTAATGATTTATTTTTATTTATTTTTCAGAATGTACTAGGACAGTCAGGTTTTACTCACTGAGGGTGGAATGAAAAGCCAATCTCCTTCTCTAGAGTAAAGAGAAATTAAGAAGAAGAAATTATAGTAAAACTAAGCATCCTACCAAGGCAAAGTCTGCAGGTTTGTTCCTTTACATTTCCACTCAAATTTAAATACACATTGTTGGGACCCAGACATATAATTCTCTTTTTAGTGAGTGAGTGAGAAGACGGGGAAGGACGTTCTTTGTTTTTGGTGTGATATCTTAGCGATGTATTTGTGTATAGTTGTGGTGCTTGTGTTGGGGTGGATGGGGGAAGGTATCTGCGACCGGTGGCTCCAAGGCCCTGTTTCCAAACCACCACCACGGCAAATCCCAAAGATTTATTAAAACCCTTCGGGTTCCAATAAGTATTTTTATTTTATAGTTCAACTTACAAGTCTTCTTAATTAAAGACCGATTCGGATTGAATCCGAGCTCTGATTACTGATCCCTCTTCAAGGACAGTCATTGCCAAGGGTGGAAAGGTGTTAGAACCCCGGTATGCGGCTTTAGATGCTGATTTCACTGCTCCGCCAGCCCCCCTACACAGCGCGGTGTGTCTGCGCTGGCTCCCTGGGTACCTAATCCACATGCGCACCCCTGCTGCAGCCACCCCCTGTGCGATTAACAACCGTGCGTTCCTGGTGAACACGTCTCCCCAACCTCTCCTGCCAGACGCACACGCTCCCTCCCCAGCCCAGCCGCCCGATGTCCAGCTTGTGGCAGACACCAACGCCTGATTTCCCGGGACCATGTAGCCGTCCACCACCAGATACCGGCCCCTCTACCTGATCCAGCAATAACTGCAATTGCTCACTTCCAGCCGGCCATCTCCAAGCCCTTCAGGAGCGCAGAGCTCAGACTGAACCCCCAACCCGACTCTCTCTTTCCACGACAAGGACAGTCCCTTTCAAGCCCAGTCTTCCCCCAGAATATCGATCCCTCTGCTAAAGGACACAGCTCGAGCTGTGGGATAGTGTCATTATGGCAGTCTCCTCCCCCCCCCCAAAAAAATTAGTTTGATCACAGGCTGTCCCCTGCGCGCTACCGCCTGCTTTATCTGCGCCCCTGCGCCGCGCGCTGGGGAGCCCCGGTCTCACTTACTGTCCTGCTGCGGGGTGTCGCTGCCGCTCGTTAGCCCCGGGGATTCCAGCAAGCTTCTGCCGGCTTCCCCTACGCTCTCGTCCGCCTGAGCCGCCACCATGTCTCCGGCTTCCTCCAGATCCAACAGGTGACTGACGGAGAAGTTCTTTTTGGCCTGTAAGTTGTCCAGGTTGCTGGGGCTCTCCAAGCGGGTGGCAAGGACGGCCTGTCTCTCCATGATGTGGGCATAGCTGGAAGTCATGGTTTCCCCCAAGTCTTAAAGGAAAAGTGCAGGCAAAACAGGAGAGAGAGAGAGGGGGAATTCAAGGGACCCTCCCCAAAATCTCAGACGCTGTCCCCGCAGCAGGGGCGCTCCCTGGGCTTCCTTCGACAGGTTCCAGGGGGAGAATCCGGCCTCCCTCTGCCCAGTTCTCACGCGAAAGTGACACAGAAAGCGAGCGAGCGAGAGAGAGAGAGAGATGGAGGAAGGGGATGGGGGAGGGGGGCAGAGGAATCGAAACGTGTCTTTCAGGAGAAGCGGCGTATTCCCAGGCAGGCACCAGCAGCAAGAGGCTTGTCCCGGCTTTAAACCATCTCCAAAAAAGCGCGTTGCCCCCTTTGCGCTCCTGGCGAGTCTCGGGAGTGACTGAGGTTTCAGGCCACGGGTGCTGATGTCTTGCAGATGTACTCGCGAGTATTAACTCTCACCGAAAGGAAGACGTGGGTTTTCAGGAGTCCAAGAGAGCCCCCCGCCCTCCCCTGGTCTCGCCCTCAGTTGCTCTCCCCCACCCCTCTCAGTTGGATCAAGCCGCTCTCTGGCACTTCAAAAGGGCCAGTCTGGCACACAGGGGAGACTTTGCAGGGAATATATGAAAATTAGAGACCCAAGGGAGGGCAGCTCGAGACTTAATAGGGGCCTGTAATTACGTGGCAAAGTCTTTGTGCTGTTTCTGACGTTTTACAGACCCCTCTTCTCCAGCGCAAACTCTCCCTTCACCACCAAAAACACACTGATTAAGAACTCCCCTCCCCCCTTCGCCAACATCTGATGTAGCGAGCGAGCGAGCGAGCGGGGAAGACCCTTTGCGTTTCTTATATAACGATCGAATTATCTCTCTCCCCCCCTTGCAATAGGATCTCTGGCAGAAAAGTCAAACTGAAAGCCACAGTTATTTCAAACAGGCTGATTATTTTGCTTCAGCATTAACTCCTCCTGATTTGTTTTAAATCTTGTTGGAGACTCTCATTTGCATGTTTTGATAACAGCTGCAGGGGAAACTTTTGGAAACAGTCCATGTCCATTCCAATCAAGTTTTCTCCTATTTTTTTTAACGTTTCCTGCTGTTCCAACCGTTTGGCTTCAGGCTATTAAGAAAGAAGAGAGGAACCCAAACAAGGGGTTGGATTTAATATACAGATATTTGAACCAGATAGTATATTATTAAATACAAGCATCAGCAAGCAACTATTAATGAAAGTTAATGGATAGGGCGATCTGTTTAAGATGTGGGATGCATATTTCAGGAGCCTTCATTCAGCAACATGTGGGAGAACAGGTCTCCTTGCTGTTAGAATCCATGGAAATAGGGGGGTGGAAGAGATTATTTAAATAATTAAAACCCATTCAGTAACTGAACGATCTACAGATCAGATCAGGACAGATCAGAAATCATTAAAGCCGCAGAGAGAGTAGGCGAAGGCATTTAACTTGAACCCAGATCCTTAATTCCTATCCAGGCAAAATTCCCTTTGCCATCAACAGGGCTTGTGACCGAGTAAAGAAATGGGCCCATAGACTAGGAGAGCTGTGTGGAGAAATGGGAAAACGTCTGATTCGTTCAATTAGCGCTCAGCCAGTTCAGAAGTTTTCGTGAGCCCTGTTTTGCAGAAAGATGTACTCACAAACTTCTGTCCTCGACTTGAACAGTCGAACCAAGAGAGAGGAGCGTCTGATATGCCCCCAAGTGCAATGCTGTAACAGCTTGAATAGCCTCATAAGGGATGAATTACTGCATGGACGGCAGGTAAAATATGACGTGCTTATTTGTAGAGATTGCGGCTCGCGCTCTCTCTCTCAAAAAAAAATCTTTTCCATTGAAGAGGGGTCAGCGAGGAGAAACAAGAGGGTTGCGTGAGTTTTGAGTGAGGGAACTCCCCAGGAGAGAGAAAGACCCATGTGTTTAAATGGCCGGAGCCTGGGCTCCAAGCTGCCATAGCCAGCCCAGAATTTCCAGCCCCCTGATCTGGGAAAAGAACATTTGATGCCATCAAAGGGCTGCAGATTGAAACCAGATGTGCTTTCCTCGGCTCTTTCCATGCATTTAATTAAGGAGCCGGGATAGAGGAGACTTTTTCATCATTAGGTCTCCCCCCTCCTCCTCCCAAAGTTTTCCCTTCCCAGCCTGGAGCGCCCAGAGCTCTGCCAGCGCCGCGTTTTTTCTTTGCATGGACAAATCCGCGTTAGCTAGAGAATCCGCGGACCTGTGTGTGCGTGATTAAATGCGTGTTTGGAATCAGTGTGTGTCCTTGGGGGAGGGGAGGTTGGAGGGAATGTTTTTCTGTGTGTGTCCGTCTGGAAGCACAGGGCAGAGCGTGTCTGTGTGTTGAACACGAGTGTCTGCCTGTGTGCCTAGATTTGTGAGTAGGTGTGTTTGGACGAACGTGGGGCTCTGCGCGTGGGTGCCTGTGTCTAGCTGCAGCTTTGTGTTTCCCTTACTTGAGTCTGCCTTTCAGGAGCCAGGTAGCTAGGCACACCCCAGCCAGCTCCCCAACGCTGAGCCCGACCCCTGCCTTTTCACCGACGTGCTGCTGCTTTCGCTTTGAATTTGGCTCCGCTTTTCCATGCCTGGCCCGGCTGCTGGTGCGCGCGGGTGCTAAGGAGTGGTCGGACAGCCCAGTGGTGCGGGTTTGCACGCGAGGTGCAGAGGGGAGGTGGCGTTACTGTTCCTGAGGGCAGCCCGAGCTGCCCCGGCTGGCCACGTGGGGCAGCAGAGAGGTCGCGCGTGGGGGACACGCGGGCCGGGACAGCAGAGGGTGGGGGGCAGTATCCCGGCTGCGCTAGGTCCAAGCAGCTGAGCCTGGTGCACCGGGCGAAGGGGTTGAGGTCAGAGAGCCAGCGTGGGTGCTGCGAGAAATGAGGGACCCCTAAAGTACGGGGAGGGGGGAGAGGACACTGGAGCTTCCCCGCGCCGGGTGCCTTCGGGATGAATTCTTGTCGCCTCCACCCCCATGCCAGGGGGAGCTCACCCCTGCCTAGGGCCGGCAGCCAACCCGTGACCAGAGCAGATGCACAGGACCGGGACACCGAGCCGTGGGCTCCATTCTGCGATCCTCGGCCAGACCTGCAGGGTCAGCCCCGCCCGCAGTGCCTCAAATGGGAAGGATGCGGGAGGAGGGCTGGTTTGCAGTTGGATCTGAGTGATGGCATGTCCAGTCCCCGCGCCCAGCCCCATGGCTCGCTCCTATCTGTATTTACAGGGGACTATAAACCGGACCCAGCTCCGCGCAGGGATTGGTCTGAGGCCTGTAAGACCTCCCAGGGCTCAGAACCAGCCCCAGGTGACCCGCTCCCCACAGTCAGCATAACAAGAGCTGAAATGGGGGCGATTTTCACGCCCCGCCGCGCAATTAAATACCCCCACGCGGGAGAGGAACAAGACGATTCTCCGAAATCTTCATTAATCCCTCAAACAGCTGCTTAGGCGAGTTGGGTTTATTTAACCCAGCTCTTTGCAACAAGCAACCAGTCGGGGGAGAGCCCGCTTTCCCCGGCCCGCCCTTTAAAGCAAGTAGGGCTAGAGACACCCAAATCAGCCCAAGGTTTCCCCAGTTTGTGATTAGAGAGGGTGGTAAATAAAAGGAAAGAGAGAAATCTAGGCGACGGATTTATCATCTAATCTAGGAGAGGGGCGTGGAATTGCACAAAGGCCAGAGAGGAATAGACAAGAAATTAGCTCATTTCATGTGTACCAAAGCAAGCCCTGCAGATATTAGCGGCCAAAGCCTCAGCTGGGGATCAATGGGCATTGGGCACAGGCCCTTTGACTTTCACAGTGGCAATTCACGCGAGCTGCCCAAGAGGGATGGAGAGAAGTATGGGAAGGAGGGACGATCCGGTTTAGCTGTGCGCACTGCCGGAGTTAAGCGGTGTGAACGGGAGCTGAAATCGGGGCGGGCGGCAGGAACGACCCCGCCTGAGATCGCTGCTCCCGGAGAGTGGACGCTGCTAGTTGAACGCCCCGAACCGGCTGGGTCCCAGGGAGAGGCCCTAGTGCCTGCTGCGTCCTAGGGGTGGCTGAAGATGGGGGGCTGCTGCGATCTCTTCTCCTAAGAGGCCATCACCCCCTTCAGCTCAGCCCTCAGCTCGAGACCACTTCCAGCCCAAGCGTAGCTGGAAGGGAATCCGAACAGCCCCCGCCCCCCGCGGCTGCTGAGCGCCCCCCAGTAGGCAGGAGCTGGGGTTCCTGCAGCGCCGTGGGCAAGGCACAGCACATGCAGCGTACCTTAAACACAAGCCGCTTCGGCCTGAGCCCCGCCGGTGGGAAACCTCAGCGGGCCAGCCAGAGACTGGACGGTTGGGCTGGCGCGCGGGCTGTCGTGTGGAGAACCAGCGAAGGTTTCCTTAGGCTATCTCTGCCGGGCGTGGACAAGTAGCGGGGTAAAATGTTTGCACGTTGCTACCATAAGTCCAAGCCTGCAAAATAAATGTGCACGGTGCTTTGTCAAATGTATGTTTATCATGGTAAGAACATGCAAAACGTTTTACATCGCCCCATAGACATGTATATGGTATGTTGTGTATCAGAGTAACATGTAGCATACATACATGTAGATGTTATGTTATTGTTTGCATATTACTATGACAGCATGTATACAATAAACTTGATGTAGCTTAGTGAGTTGAAATGTTTGTATGTTGATACCATAATATACAACGAGGTGTAGATTTAATTTTAGTGTACGTTGTATAGGTAACATGCAAACCTTCTACCTCATTGAGGCACATTTATTGCATGTTATGTATTTTACGTGTTTTCACCACAGCAGCTGACAATACAAGTAAATATAGCTATGTAACATATTGACCTGTTATTACCATGGCACAGGTACATGCAATAATTAAATGTACATACAATCAATGTCAAGATTGTTTTTTATTCGGGATTTTCTGCCCATATTGCAATAAACTATTAAGAACTTTGTCCTGCGTTCTACACCAAAACCCTATTCAACGGGATAAACACGGTGTATTAATTCATATGAATTTAATATTTGCATTGCAACAGTACCCACCTTTTTTTTCTTTAAATGTAACCTATATGCCTATTATTTTTCCTTCGCGTGTAACTGACTATAGATTAAGCTTTTCAAATCTGTCTGAGCAACAAAAATGAAGCCTTTAAAATGGAAACATTAAATTCCAAAAAACAACTTTGGAGATGTGAAAGGAATGTTCTCTCTCAAAACTTTCCAAAGGAAGTGTACAAAAATAGGAGTAAATAAATGGAAAACAGCACCCTTCAAAACTAATAAGCGTGCAAAGGAGCTATTTAGGCATCCCATTCTTTTCACCTGTCTTCTGATCCAGTTCATGAAAATAATTCACAAACCCTTGGCAGCTCAGTTATTTTGGCTTTGGCTTGTTTCTCTGTGCATGCATCACAACGTGGAAACCAATTATTTTGCTGCCTATAATCTAGGTCTATTCCATCCCCCACCCTGCCTGCATTTCTTATACACCCCAGCCCTGCCCAGGGGGTGCTGCAAAGCTTGCCAAGGGCTACAAACTGTAGTTGGACCAGACAAGCAAATTTCATCTCTCTCCTTATCTCTCTAGTTGGCTGCTGTGGATTGAGGGGAATGAATATACGGCGGTAACTTTATAGTCTCAGCCCACAGACCTAATTACAAATGTAATCTGGACCTCTCCAAAAATGAGCCTGATTTCTTTCCTCTCCCTAAACTTTAGCCATTTCTGCTGATTTGAGTCAAGGCTAAAGCAAACCCTAGAGTAGCTTAACCTGTCTGTTTCATTTGCATTTTGTTTGCGGTGTGGTTGTAACTATGTTGGTCCCAGGATATTAGAGAGACAAGGTGCGGGAGGGAATATCTTTTATTGTAGTAATAAATCTTTAACATTTTGAATCTCAACATCCACTGTTATTAAATAATTGATTCTTCCACTATCTGGCCCCTCCCCCTAATTTCCTACAACTGAACATTTAAATAGATAAAAATAAAACAGGTTTAAAATCCGTAATTCCACATAAGTGTGAACATTTGAATAGATACAAATTGAAAAACATGCTTAAAATAAACAACAATATTATCTCATAATTATTAAACATTAAAATTGAATTCTGCCAAGATTCTCCATAATACATCAGAATAAAGCTGCTGGCCAGGCACAATGATATCAACACATTTTACAAATATTAATTGACACAAGTTCCCTGTGGGCCATGCAGGTGGGGGAAACTGAGGCAGAGAGCAGTGACCTGACTTGCCTTCAGTAAACGAATGAGCAAATAGCAGAGGTGGGAACAGAACCCAGCTCTCTTGACTCCTAAGCTTTAGCCCAAGACTATCCTGCCCCTGCTCCCTGGCAGTATGGATAACATAACAGGATTTATATGGTGTTATTGAACAATGACACCGCAAATGCTGAAATAACATGTTATTTCAACACTTGCCTGGTCATGAACCTGTGATTTCAGCACTTACTGACTTATCACTAGCCTGCTTCAAGCTGAACACGTGATTTCCCCTCCTTGTGTTCAGCTGCCATCTCGCCCAGAAAACACCTAAAACCAGGGGCAGGGCTTTGGCTGCATGTGGTGTGTGTGTGTGGGGGGGGGGGGGGGGGTGCTTTTCAAATGCAATTGACCAAAGGAGGTGTATGACACCAATTTTCACATGGGCCGGGCCCCCCTGCCCTGCAAGTACCGCGCAGTGGAAGTTCCTGTCTCATGGGGCTGTGCCTGGGCATTGCCACATGGTACGAAGGGTCATGGCGGTGACCCCATGGACCATATCGCCACAACACTCAAATTTGGTCAGGATGGACAGGTGGCTGGGCCTCTGTCAGTTGAGCGGGGTGGACGATTCACTGTCCAGTTCACCACTCATTCCCACCACTCCTGGGTTGTAAAAATCCAGCTCTGCCTAAAACCCTTCCTCCAGTCCTGGACTTTCCATTCATTCTTTTCTGGAGTCCACTTCTCCTCTGTTCATATTTCCCAGACTGCTTTTCTGGTCCTTTGGCTAATGCCTTCATGCACCACTAGATCAGCATCTGCTGGCCTTGCAAAGTGCAGGTCCTACCTCTTTCTTGGCGTTACCCATCTCCCACAATCTTTCCCAAGACCTATACTGCTTCAGAACATAAAAGAATCCTTCAGCAAAGACTAAGCACCTGGATTAGTACATCCGCTCACTCATTTGGGCCTACATCTTAAAAGATGTCCTGCAATCCTTGCCCACTCTTGACTCCCAGTGGCATTGATGCAAGCAGGACAAGATTCCACCCACCCTGGTGTCACACGGCAGAGACGGAGGCTCCCCCAAATAATTGTTGTCCTGTCTGGAGTCAGATACTGTAGGGCTAATCTGCAGTCAATTTTGCCTGTCCTCTCTCAGTTGTCACCAGTGAATAGTGGCCTGGCTCATATTTTTACTAGTACCACTGACCTAAGTTCCCTGGAAGCTGCGCGGCTGCACAGCAGCCTATTTAGCACCACGCAGGCGCTCAGGGAATCTGCCTGGGGATCTGCCGCCCCTCCCCCAGCCCCAACCTAGCCCGGCCCCCAACCTGCCGTGGCCGGGGCGCCCAGCCTGGACTCAGGTGCAGGCAGAGCAGCCCAGCCCGGACCCAGGCGTGGCCAGAGTGACCGGCCCAGACCCAGGTGCTGCTGCGGGGAGAGAGAGATGGGGAGAGTCCTCTCTCCCCTCCAAAGCCCCCTCCCATGCCCCAAACTCCTAATCTCCAGTCCCACCCCAGAGCCTGCACCCCTAGCTGGAGCCCTCAACCCCTGCACTCCAACCCTCTGCCTCAGCCCTGAGCCCCTCACCCCCAGCCCCAACCTAGCCCGGCCCCCCACCTGCCATGGCCGGGGCGCCCGGCCCTGCCGCGGCCAGGGCAGCCCAACCTGGACCTGGCTGTGGCAGGAGCGGCCTGGCACAGACCCAGGCATGGCCGGGGCACCCCTCCCCCAGCCCAAAGCCAGCCCTGGCCCGGCCCGGTCCTGCTGAAGCCGGGGAAGGGGTGCCTATCCTGCATCCCCAGCCCCATAGCTGCCGCAGCAAGGAGAGGCACCTCTTCTCCCCAGCCCAGGTGCTGCTGCGGGGAGAGAGAGCTGGGGGGAGTCCTCTCTCCCCTCCATAGCCCCCTCCCATACCCCAAACCCCTCATCCTCAGTCCCACCCCAGAGCCTACACCCCTAGCTGGAGCCCTCACCCCCTGCTTCCCAGCCCTCTGCCCCATCCCAGAGCCCCTCATCCCTGACCCCCACCCCAGAGCCTGCACCCCCAGCTGGAGCCTTCACACCCCAACCCTCTGCCCCAGCCCTAAGCCCACACCCCCAGCCCCAGCCCTCACCCCCTGAACCGAACCCTCTGCCCCAGTAGCCAGTGGCAGTGTTCCCTCTAATTTTACCCACCCATGTGCGGAACGAATTTTGTTATGTGCACCAATATGGAGGTGATGTGCGACACCTCACCTTCATATTGGTGCACATAACAAAATTCATGTGGTGGGGGTGAGGCCGAGGGGTTCGGAGTGTGCCCCTGATCCCTCTCCCACACTCCGAACCCCTCGGCCTCACCCCCACCACATGAATTTTGTTATGTGCACCAATATGAAGGTGAGGTGTCGCACATCACCTCCATATTGGTGCACATAACAAAATTCGTTCCGCACATGGGTGGGTAAAATTAGAGGGAACACTGCCACTGGCTACTGCAATTCGCTCCTGACTCCCCTTTCCTCCTCCCCCATGGTGAATTTGAGTCCATCAATAACTCGTGGAAAGAAATGATATATCTAGAGTCACCCGCACGGCATACCCTGCTTAAAACATAAGGCCTAGATTTCACTTCATAAATTACAGTCTTTTATAGCGCATTATTTGACAGTGTGATCTTAATGAAAAGGAACAAAAGTGATATATTATTGCAAAAGATGAGGTCAGAAGGATAACAATATACCCTGCCTTGATTTTGGAACACAGAATTGGAGCTTTCTGATTGGCCATTGGTGATGTCATAGCCATGTCTATAATGCCCATTGACTGGTCTAATTCCTGTATTTTTATAGACATAAATTCCATTTCAAACCAGCAATAAGATACACTCCAGGCAGTGCACTTGTCAAGTAGTAAAAATGAGCCCTCCTGTTTTATGACACTACCTGAGGTGTATTATAATCACTCAGAAATGCACTGCTCACTCTTCTTATTGTTTAAATATGTGCTTCTAGGAGACTGTGGCTACACTTGGTTGGGAAAGATTTTTCAGTTACTGCAGACTGTAGCTAAATGACTTTCAAAGTCCCTAGCTTTGTGGGTCAGGCAGGCAGGATAGCAAATACAGAGAGCTTTGGAGACTAACAAATGCAAAAAAAAAAAAAAAAAAAAATCACGAGAAAGACACTGAACCAAATCACAATCATACAGTTTGAAGTCAGTGCACCAGAGTCTGGGCAGAAGTTTACGGCCATGCAACCCCAGGAAGGCTGCCTGGGTTTTGTGGTTCTCTGTGTTTGTATCCCCTTTTTTTGTTGTTGTTCCTGGGTGTGATCCCAGAGCCCTTATGTAATTCTGCCAATGTCAATGGGACTCGCCACATGTTAAAAGATGCAGTCAAGCCTGTAGTCAATTGGCCCTTTTCTAGTAAAGCACTTATGTCAATGGATCTACTCAGGTGCTTAAATGTAAGCGCATGCTTACATGCTTCACCGGATCAGGGCCTCGGGAGTCTTTGGCAGAGCCAGGAAATGAACACAGATCTCGAGTCCCAGGCCAGATCATAGACTATCATTGAAGATTATCATCCCTCTTTTAAGCTGATTGCCATAAATATTGTACAATAATGGCACAGTAGTCCTGTTTTACTGTAATTATTCCTGTATTGGAACAGGGAGGGAAACATTTTTTCCCTTTCCTTTTCCAGGTTAAATCCATTTTTTAAAACTCTATAAACTCTATAAACAGATTTAATGTTGGTGAAAGGTGCTGGATTAACAGGCCCGAGACTGATGTCTTTTGAGACTCTTATCCTCTTAATAGATTGTGTTTTAATATAAAAAAAAAGATTTCACAGTGCAGTTTTAGATACTAGAACATTTTCACTTGCAGACTGCATTAGTGATCTCAATCTGCTTGCTGTGAATCTGAGACTGATGCTTCAAAAGCTACCTAAATGACACAAAAGACTACAGATTGATTTGGATAGACTCATGCATGGAACACACTTCAAAAGTCAACCACACCTGGATGTCTCATATGAATACAATGAAGACGCTGTAGAAGAAAACTGGAAAAAGTTTAAGACAGGAGTCATATAGCCACTATGTTGGTACTAGGAGAGAAAGGATGTGATGTTAAGCAACCCTGGATGACTAACAAAAGTGTAACCCTAATAAATAAAGACAAGAATGCAAAGATAGAAGTGAGGAATACAAAAAGTTACACAAATTCAGAAATAATCGTTGTCCTGTCTGGTTGGCAGCACTTCAACTAGGGAAGAACTTCAGAACATACTTGCTGCTGTGAACAATGGCAGCAAGAAATACAGAATAATGATCAATGTTACAAAGACAAAAGTAGGGTAATAAGCAAACAGAGCAATGCACAAGGTAGGCCACATCTATACCTGGAGGGTCAAGTGCTGTAATAAATGAATAGTTTCCCCTACTTAGGGAGTCTAATAACATCAGACAGAAGATGCAACAAAGAAATTAAGTGAAGGATACAGCTTATAAAAAAGTGTATTTGACAACTTGAAAAGACTTCTGGGTTGTCCCAGAAAATTAAAAGCATGCAGCTACACTAGATTGCTGAAGTGGTCAACCCTCCTGTATGGATGTGAGAGCGGGACACTTACAAAGGAATAGAGATGACTCAGAGTGTTCAAGTTTTGTGTTCTAGAAGAATGTTAACAATTATCTGTTGTTAGCCAAAACTACAAATGATGAGAAGGATGAATTTTAAAAGAGCACAACTACCTGAGACCCTAGGTCAGGAGTGGTCAAACTACAGCAGGGCTTTGGATCTGGCCTGCGGGATTGCCACCCCCATGGTGCCGCGGGGCTAAGGCAGGATCCCTGCAGCCTCTGGGGATGGCAGAGGGCTCTGCGCACTGCCCTCGCCTGCAGGCACCGTCTCCCACTGCTCCGATTGGCCGGGAATGGGGAACCGCGGCCAATGGGAGCTGCGAGCAGTGGTGCCTGCAGGCAAGGGCAGCGCGCGGAGCCCTCTGCCTCCTCCCCCCCCCGGGGTTGCAGGGACGTGGTGTCGGCCACTTCCAGGAGCGGCGCGGGGCCAGGGCAGGCAGGGAGCCTGCCTTAGCCCCGCGGCACACACTGGGCTGGAGCCTGCACCCTGAACCCCTCCTGCACCCCGCACCCCCAACCCCCTGCCCTGAGCCTCCGCCACACACTGCACCCCTTCTGCACCACAATGCCCTGCCCTGAGCCCCGTTCTGCACTCCACATCCCCTCCTGTGCCCCAACCCCTTGCCCTGAGCCCCTTCCTGCACCCCGCACCCCCACACACACATCCCGCACTCCCTCCTGAACCCCAACCCCCTGTCCCAGCCCTACATTCATGGCTCTGCATGCAATTTCCCCACCCAGATGTGGCCCTCGGGCCAAAAAGTTTGCCCACCCCTGCCCTAGGTAAAAGACTAACATCTTAGAATGGACACACAACTCGCCAGTCACAGAGCCACTCAATTCCAGCACTCATACTATCCATCAAGATCACAGGCAAACTAGGAAGAGGAAGAAGGAGAGCTAGTTACACTGGAATCACCACCAGATGGTCTGGTATCCCAAGGAGAGCAGAAGTTTTACATGTCTGTCATGACTGTGAAAGATGATGGTCGACAACCTCGGCATTGGCGATGTCACTTGAAGATCCTCTTACAGCTAGACAAGAAGCAGCACAGCTCAGGCAGTGGTAGGGGAAACTTCCCACTTTCTCCTATCCTGTTATTACAGTAGCACCTCCAGACCCCAATGGAGAGTAGGACCCAGTTGTGCTATGGGTTGTACAGACACATAGTGAGATAGTCCTTGTCCCAAAGAGTTTACAATCTATATAGATAATAGGTGGAAGAGGAAGCAGCAGGAAATTGGCTTGCTCAAGGTCACACTTTCCCAAGGGAAAGCCAGGGCTAGAACCCAGGTCTTTGTATTCCCTGTGTAGGGCCTGACCCACTAGACAATGCTGCCTGCAGAAAGTGCCAGGAGAAGGGGCAGATCACTCTTCATGGCCATGGTATCCTGTCGTTTAAAAGGCTGTAAAATTCTTCTATTCTTCCCCCTACTTAACAGAAATCATATTACTGGTCTGTACTCTTAGGTCTTAACCCTTTGAGGTACTCAGTGCCTTCTGAATGTGATCTTCAATCCCCATTGCTTTCCAGGGGCTAGAAAAATATTTTAAAAAAATGTCAGCTGAGATTCTCACATAATCACAGGGCTCCGGGAGCTGGGACTTTAACACCCTCCTCCTCACCAATGATCAAAAATCACAAGAGATGGTGACACTGTGAATACAGTACCAGTGTGTGAAATGTGTCTGGGTGGTCTCAGCCCAGCCTCCAGCAAGAAAGCTGCCATTACAGCGGACAGCTAGCTAGCAGCTTCTTCAGCAACCTCAGTGGTGCAGCCAAGAATTAAATGGGCTTGGAATCATCCCTGTAAGAGACTGACTCTGCCAGGTGCCAAGTGCCTCCTGGGAGGTATTATCTTCTACTGAAGAAGTCATCTGGCTTGTGTGATCTCTAAAAGTGGTCGCTGTGGTTCAGAACTGTGGCATATTGACATGGGAGGATTTGCTGCTATCTGTGTTATGTCTGTTTTGTGGCTATCCAAAGGGCTTTAGTCTCCAAGGATCTTACACCTGCATTAAAGCAATGTTAAAATAAAATACCCCCCCCCCCCATACACACACATTTGTCTCTTCCGCCCAAAATTAAGGCGGGAGAGCATAATGGATTGTTTCCTAGAGGTTTCAACAAAAGGGCTTTTAGTCAGGTATAAGACACACTTGATGCAAAGCAGTAGAGCTGGGCAGGGGGGAAAGGGGAAACATAGTCTATCTATGCCAATATGCACACACACATCTTAAAGCCTCAACACAGACTGATCTGTCCATTGGAAAACAACTGTGATGGGATCTCTGTATGAAAGAGCCCAAATCCCGAGGACTTGTTGTCCCATTCAGCACTAAGAAATGCCCGGGTGAGGAGGGGAAGGCACACAAAACACTGCTAAAGCAAAGGAGCACAAGTTGGGAGTGGTTACTAGTGGGCCCAACTCCCATTGAAGACAATGGGAGTTGGATGAAACCCGAAACAAGGAAGTGCCAAAACAGGAAATCTGCTTCTTTATGACAACAAGCAGCAGAGGGGACATAAGCGTGGCCTCCCTATTGGCCACTGTCTAGCTGCTGGAGTGTGGATCAGTGCAAGCTGAGCACCGATCTTGGCCTGAGATGATGGGCCTCTTGATTTGCCATTGGTAGTATAGTCAGCTGGCAAAGAGCATCAGAGACTTGGAGTAGAATACAAGATGAGTGTATAAGTACAACCTAAGGGGCTCCAGTACCCAGATTACACAGGAGGCCTGATTCTAGCTCTCATTGGGCGGAACCTTACTATGGACTTCACTAGGGTGACTTATGTAGTAAGTTACTACTCAGCCTGAGCAAGAGAGGCAAATTCCCACCCTTACTTTATATTTCTGATTCAGGTGAGCATTGAGCACCTGATTCTGCCAGCCTCACTTGCGCTGAGTCAGACCCAACTCCACAAGGAGTCTCCCTGAAATCAATGGCACAGTGAGGTGCTACTTGGTGTGAGAAAAGGGAGCAGAATTAATCACGTTCCCATTTCACTCCAGCTTCCCATTTCACTCCAGCTGCTCTGCGTATTCCCTCTGGCTGAGACCTGAAACTGACTTGGAAGCTTTCTGCAGCAGAAACCAGAGTTTGGATAAGCCAGCAGTTTAAACAGTTTTTATTACCAGCCAGCATTGCAAAAGCACTCAGGGGTCATCCAGAAACTTTCATCAGCACCAGGGGTCACTGGATAGCACTTTGAGACAGGAGACAGGAGTAGTGGGGAGGGAAACCAAATAAATAAATAAGTGCATTTAAACCCCCACTTCAAGTGATCTATATATTTAAAGAAATCAGTGTTCTTTACAATCAGAAACGCTAAAAGAGCTGTAATTGCCCAGCAGGAATTACAGACCAACTGCAAATTTAGCCAAGAATTTTATCCACATACATTTTTTCTCCCCACCCTTCACAATTGGAGATGAAAGTTTGGCCCTGTAGTGGCTTTCAGACTGGATATCAGATATCGCTAACCCTGAAGGAAGAAACCTTCCCACCAAACCCCTCTCGCCGACAAAAAATGCATCCCATAATCAGAGCCCGGGCAGACAAATTGGCACCAGTGCTTTTTTTCTTTTTCCAAGCGAGGACTAAGCCCTCAGAGTTTAGTCACAACTTACAAATATTTGGGGGTATTATATTGCAAGGGGGGGGGGAAACAGAGGAAGGTAACTCTTAAAAGCTCAGCTTTCACTCACAGAAAGCGAGTTTATGCTTCTCCATAAATCTCCGGTGTAAGTGGCCATTAAAATAGCATCTAATTTAATTAAAAATCTCTTTTAAATGCTCATTTGGACCTTGCAAATGAATGATGTCATTTGCAAGCTATTAATGAATTGAAAAGGAAAAAAAAAAAAATTTTCCAGTGCATTTAGAGCTCTTTTAAAAGCAAATATTTAAATACCAGGGCCCTAATCCAGGAAAACACTTCAGCACGTGCTTAATGTTAAGCACGTGCTTAAGTGCTTTGTTGGCTCAGAGCCGAATGCATACTTAGATTTTAGGTCCCAATTCTGCAAAGACTTATGAATATGCTCAACTTTACACCCACGTTTAGTGGGACAACTGACATGTTTCAAGTTAAGAAGTACATGCATTAAAGGTTGTGGATCAGAATCTTAGATTGCTAACATTTGGCAGACCTGGAACTGAATTTGGTTTAAAAAAAGTAGTAGTACTTGCCACATTTTTTTGTGTGAAGCTGCTCAATTAGACGCAAACACAACTAAATACCAGTCTCAGAGTGGGATGGGTGAAAATCCATCTCACAGTTTTCAAATAATAATTAGGTATGTTTTTAATTAAGAAACTATTAACTGCTTCAGAACTGGATGAACATGCATGGTGTGAATTCATGTTAAAGCGGGACTGACGACGTTAACAACGCCCAATGCTGTGGGTTCATCTTTCAAATAATAAAACGGGAAACAAATAATGTATCCCAGGCTCTCAGAAATCTAATCCATCTTTAGGCCTATGGCTGCAAAGTTTGTTCAGTAATTTATTAGGGGTCCAAACCAATCCTTGCTGAATAGCCTTGTAGTGTAATAACTATCAGCCTTGTTTGTTTTTGTAATGAGAATAAAACCACACTGCTTTATTTCTAAAGTGGATAATTTAATTCCATTGTAATGAACACACTAATTGTCCAGACTGGCCAGGGAAAAACTTCACAAACTTTGCAGAGAGGTCGGAGGAAAAAAAGAGTGCTCACACACCCAGCATCATTGAAAGGTAGGAATTTGCTCTCTGAGAAAAAATGCTTAACACAGAAGATTACAGCTACATTGTTATTCCAGTAGCATCTAGAGATCCCAACCAAGTTTGGGGGACCATGTTGTGCTAGGTGCTGTATACACACACAGTGAGAAACAGTCCCTGCCTCAAAGAGCCTACAGTCTAAATCGGCAAGACAGACAAAGGATGGGAAGGGAAACATAGGGGAAAGTGACTTGCCCAAGGTCAACCAGCAAGGTGGCAGAGCTGGGAACAAACCCCAGGTCTCCTGACTCCCAGTCCAGTGTCCTATCACCCTCTGTCTCCACATCTGTGATTATTTCCCAGCAAGGTACAAATATCGATTTCCCCCACTGTCAAATGAAATTCTGTCATTTCTGCGTGTATTAGGTTAATACTGGACTATCAAACAATTACAAAAATTAATAGCAATTAATCGCAAGATAAAAAATTAATTGCAATTTTAATCACACTTAAACAATAATAGAATACCATTTAGTTAAATATTTTGGATGTTTTCTACATTTTCAAATATATTGATTTCAATTACAACACAGAATACAAAGTGTACAGTGCTCATTTTATATTATTTTTTATTACAAATATTTGCACTGTAAAAACGATAAAGAAATAGTATTTTTCAATTTACCTTATACAAGTACTATAGTGAAATCTCTATTGTGAAAGTCAACTTGCAAAGGTAGAATTTTTTTTTTACATAACTGCACTCAAAAATAAAACGAACAATGTAAAACTTTAGAGCCTACAAGTCCACGCAGTCCTACTTCTTGTTCAGCCAGTCGCTAAGAGAAGAAGTTTGTTTACATTTATGGGAGATAATGCTGCCCACTTCTTATTTACAATGTCACCTGAAAGTGAGAACAGGCGTTCACATGGCACTGTTGTAGCTAGCGTTGCAAGGTACCAATGTGCCAGATATGCTAAATATTTGTATGCCACTTCATGCTTTGACCACCCTTCCAGAGGACATGCTTCCATGCTGGGAGAAAAACATGTAGAAAAACCATCCAAAAATAGTTATAATAAATTTCATTTGAAATTCTTTTATTGTTTAACAGTGAGATTAAAACTGCAATTAATTACAATTAATTTTTTTAATCGCGTTAATTTGCTTCGAGTTAATCACTTGAGTTAACTGTGATTAATTGACAGCCTTAGTATTAACCCTTCTCCTGTGACACAGATTAAAAGAGTCTCTCATAGTTTGTGTTTTGCTGGTAGATTTCTCTTTCATGCAAACTCCAGCTAAATCAGCATTCCCTGAAAGTTACAGTAATTCTCCATTCCTGCATCCTTTGCTTTAACCTCCTGAAACCTGGATGCAAAAAAGATGCGGTTAAAATACTGTAGGATAACTCCCTTTAGGATCCAGGATTCTTTATTTCTGATGGAACCCATTTGCAACAAAAGAGGAAGGGACTGTAGATATGGGTGGGATGAGGTAGGAAATGTTGGGATGAAAATGACTAGGTAGGTTCCTTACTGCTTCCTGAGTAGAGCTGGGTGAAATTTTCTGGACAAATAGTTTATTCAATGAAAAATGCAGATTCAGTCTACCTGAGGCTATTTTCAAATTTGACATGAATAGTTTCAACCAATCACAAAAGAGCCAGAAGAGGAGGGGGAGTTACTGTATATTCCTTGCCCCACCCCTGTACCCTGCTGTAACCTTTAGTCCAGAGGGCAGGGCACTCACCTGTAATGTAGGAGACCTTGGTTCAAATCCCTGCTCTAGAACAGACTCAAAATGGATTTTGCTGAATCACCCACAATTTTCAGATTCGGTTCCACCCAAACCCGAGCATTTTTTGCCCCCAAACCTGGTACCGAACTGAAAAATCAAGTTATTGACTCAGCTCTATTGCCTCCATAGAGCACGGCAGGATGGGGCACTCCAAAAGAACTTATTTCTTTCCCTTGCTGAAAATATCCCTGCTAGATTCTCCAGGACCCCCAATTGCCTGAGTATCAATTCAACATTAGCAGAGTGTTTGTGCCGAAGTAACAGACTAAGGGGGCTGATCACCAGATAAGCACGTCCAATACAATCAATTACACAACAAGCTTTCCTGGGGAAAGTCGAGCAATTACAGCCAGCAATAAATAAAGCCTCTGGCTGTCAGAACACAGGCAGTCATTCTTTCAGGCTTTTCTTGGGGGATACACTTAGCATGCTGATGTGATTGAAGCTGCGTTTGACTCGGAGCTAAAGCCCAGATGCACCCAGATAACATTTTCATTTAACATAGCCAGCAGTTCAAAGCTGAGGTGTTAGTTATCTGATTTGCAGCCAATCAATTGGAAGTAAAATGCAGTGGTCCATACAGCTACATCGCACCACAGCCAAATTCTCTTCTCTGCCATGTTCTCGAGTGAGACGGTTTCCATATGGATAGGAGTGAGGGAATGTGACAGGGATGGAAGGAGGAGAGAGGGCAGCATTGCTTAGGGGCTGATCATGTCCCCATAGGTGTTGAATCAGGCCCATGAGCTCAGAACCTCAACTTCCAGCGAAACCAAGCACTGGGAGGTGCCTAAAGACCTTTGAGGATCTGGGGCTTTATTGCTAGTCATGGCTGCAGTGAGTCAGAGCTTCTAGCCCTTTAATCGCTTGAGTTGCCTTTACTCAGGCAGCAGTGAAATCTCATTGACTGGAGTGAGTAAGGGAAGACAGGGACCCCTGATTCAGCACATGTCTGAGTGCTTTGCTGAATGGGCACCTGGGTTCCTATATGGGCCTAATCCAAAGCCCACTGAAATCAACAGGAGTCTTTCCATCGACTCCAATGAGGTTTGGATTAGGCCTTTATAAGCTGCTGCAAGCAATTTTCTTTCTAACTAGACTTCCATATGTCTAAAAAAAAATCTGCCGAGTGCTGGAGTTTGTTAGAGTAAATCTGTGCTTTATTATTCAGCTCCCCCTTTCAGTCAAGCCCCCCTTTTAGTTCCTTGATCAGGCACTTCCAGGTCTCATTTCACTCCCTCTCTCCAAGTGCCTTTCATTCTAAAGCAAATATTCTCACTGCAACAGACTCCACCGTGCCCCACGCCCCCAAAGAATTCATTTTACTCTGCAGGGAATTTTTATACCTGGAAATTATTGGGAAGAGAAATGGTTTCGTGTGTTAAGGAAGGGGGGTGGGGCAAATCTAGAATATTTGAGCTGAAAACTTAGCACATGTTTCCAAACTGGTATGGCTGGGCTAAAGGGTCTGAGCAGAGGTGGCTGAAAATGTTCAGGAGAAACTCTGATGAATATTCTACCAGAAAAGGCTTTTTGATCATTTGTAGAAGGCAATTTCCCTTTTCATTGACAAAAACCCAAATATTTAAAAACAAAAACAAAAAAACTTGAAACCAAGCTTTTGGCAACTGAGTTTTTTTAAATTGAAAATTTGATGGTTTACAAATGAAACTGGAGAAACGTAGATAAAAAAAGAACATTTTTCAGTTTTGTCAAAAAAAGTGGGGAAAATAATCCATTTCCTTACCTATATGTTGGTGACAGTCATTTCGGTAAGCGTTCTATTTAGGAAGCTGCATACTGTTTTCAAAAGTGACTTAGAGACTTAGGAGCCTGAATTCCATTGGCTTTCAATGAAACTTAGGGCCAGGTTTTTAAAGGTATTTAGATCATAAATACCTTTGAGGATCTGGGCCATAGGAACCTACATTCCATTGAAAACCAATGGAATTCAGGCTCATAAGTGGCTAAGTCACTTTTGAAAATGAGGTTTCTAAACCACTTGGACATTTGACCATTTTTCTGTTTAGCTCTTTGCCTCAGTTTCCCTCCCTCTTTCACAGGGCTGTTGCAGGATAAAATCCATTAGTGGTTGTTATAGGAGGCTCAGATCCTAGAAGCAATGTAAGAGTTTCCACTGATGTAAATGATGACTGTAGGGCAATAAAGAATCAGATGCAATGCTTTCCCTTTTAGAATATATTATATATACACATGCCCCTTCCTCACCAACATGACTGTTTTTAACACAAAAGAGGTAAAGAGAAGAGATTTAGTGCTCATTAGAACAAATGTTGCACTGTGCCTTACAGATTTCAACATGTCTCATTAAAATTGGTCTTGCAATTTACATATCCTTTAATAAACCAAGCTTAAGATGCATAAACATTGCAGCGGATATAAATTTTAACTAAGTATGTTGAGGGGGGGATACTAGAACTTTGTGATCAGTAAATTGGACTTCATCAGTGGTTTTCATATTTATTTGATTTTGGAGTTCCTCCACTAAAGCTGCAAGTTTTGTAGCATTTAAATTATAAAGTGTGAAATAAAATATTATATGCCATCAAAATTCCTCTTGAAAAAAGACCCAACTAATTAATGTCTTTTGGCTTCGCACACATTCTTTTTTTATGAATTTTCACACTGGTGGGATATTAGAGGCAGGATTAGGAGTTTAACAGCCTCACAGACGTGCGGCATTGGCAAAGAACTCGCTTCCCTTTGTGAGCTAGGAGCTTGCCTAGCTGCTCTCCATGATGTTTTCAGACATTTTCATGCCACTGGAAAATAATCCTTGACTCCTGCTTGTTTGTTTTCTGGAAGTCGCTGAATAAAGTAAAGACATTTCCTGCTATTCTCTATATTTTTCACTTTGGAGCAAGTTCATCTACTGCTAATGGAGTTTGGTCCATGCGCTTCAATGGGACAAGTATGTACAAAGTGAACAGGCTCATGATTAGTGAGGGCTGGATTGCCCCCTCCACAGTAATCTCGCTGGGAGAGGAGAGTAGATTACAGAGTTGGTTGAAACTATATTAAAGAACAGAATGATTAGACACACAGATGAACATGATTTGTTGGAAGCAACAGAGGGTCCTGTGGCACCTTTAAGACTAACAGAAGTATTGGAGCATAAGCTTTCGTGGGTGAATGCCCACTTCATCAGACGCAAGTAATGGAAATTTCCAGAGGCAGGTATAAATCAGTATGGAGATAACGAGGTTAGTTCAATCAGGGAGGGTGAGGTCCTCTGCTAGCAGTTGAGGTGTGTGAACACCAAGGGAGGAGAAACTGCTTCTGTAGTTGGACAGCCATTCACAGTCTTTGTTTAATCCTGATCTGATGGTGTCAAATTTGCAAATGAACTGGAGCTCAGCGGTTTCTTTTTGGAGTCTGGTCCTGAAGTTTTTTTGCTGTAAGATGGCTACCTTTACATCTGCTATTGTGTGGCCAGGGAGGTTGAAGTGTTCTCCTACAGGTTTTTGTATATTGCCATTCCTGATATCTGACTTATGTCCATTTATCCTCTTGCGTAGTGACTGTCCAGTTTGGCCAATGTACATAGCAGAGGGGCATTGCTGGCACATGATGGCACATATCACATTGGTGGACGTGCAGGTGAATGAGCCGGTGATGTTGTAGCTGATCTGGTTGGGTCCTGTGATGGTGTTGCTGGTGTAGATATGTGGGCAGAGTTGGCATCGAGGTTTGTTGCATGGGTTGGTTCCTGAGTTAGAGTTATTATGGTGCGGTGCGTGGTTGCTGGTGAGAATATGCTTAAGGTTGGCAGGTTGTCTGTGGGCGAGGACTGGCCTGCCTCCCAAGGTCTGTGAAAGTGAGGGATCATTGTCCAGGATGGGTTGTAGATCACTGATGATGCGTTGGAGAGGTTTAAGCTGAGGACTGTAGGTGATAGCCAGTGGAGTTCTGTTGGTTTCTTTTTTGGGCCTGTCTTGTAGCAGGAGGCTTCTGGGTACACGTCTGGCTCTGTTGATTTGTTTCTTTATTTCCTTGTGTGGGCATCGTAGTTTTGAGAATGCTTGGTGAAGATCTTGTAGGTGTTGGTCTCTGTCTGAAGGGTTGGAGCAGATGCGGTTGTACCTCAGCGCTTGGCTGTAGATGATGGATCGTGTGGTGTGTCCGGGGTGGAATCTGGAGGCATGAAGGTAGGCGTAGCGGTCGGTGGGTTTTCGGTATAGGGTGGTGTTAACGTGGCCATCGCTTATTTGTACTGTGGTGTCTAGGAAGTGGACCTCCCGTGTAGATTGGTCCAGGCTGAGGTTGATGGTGGGGTGGAAGCTGTTGAAATCATGGTGGAATTCTTCCAGGGTCTCCTTCCCATGGGTCTAGATGATGAAGATGTCATCAATGTAGCGTAGGTAGAGAAGGGGCGTGAGTGGACGAGAGCTGAGGAAACGTTGTTCCAGGTCAGCCATAAAAATGTTGGCATATTGTGGGGCCAAGTGGGTGCCCATGGCGGTGCCACTGGTCTGGAGATATATATTGTCACCAAATTTGAAATAATTGTGCGTGAGGATAAAGTCACAGAGCTCAGCAACAAGTTGTGCTGTGTCATCATGAGGGATACTGTTCCTGACAGCTTGTATTCCATCTGTGTGTGGGATGTTTGTGTAGAGAGCCTCTACATCCATGGTGGCTAGGATGGTGTTTTCTGGGAGGTCACCAATGATGGGGCGTCATCTCGGGCATTGGCACTCTCACTGCAGGACTGTCTGGATATGTGGACTCCCTACTCAGACCCTACGCCACCAGCACTCCCAGCTATCTCCGTGACACCACTGATTTCCTGAGAAAACTACAATGCACTACAATACAAAAACCTGTAGGAGAACACTTCAACCTCCCTGGCCACACAATAGCAGATGTAAAGGTAGCCATCTTACAGCAAAAAAGCTTCAGGACCAGACTCCGAAGAGAAACTATTGAGCTCCAGTTCATTTGCAAATTTGACACCATCAGATCAGGATTAAACAAAGACTGTGAATGGCTATCCAACTACAGAAGCAGTTTCTCCTCCCTTGGTGTTCACACCTCAACTGCTAGCAGAGCACCTCACCCTCCCTGATTGAACTAACCTCGTTATCTCCATACTGATTTATACCTGCCTCTGGAAATTTCCATTACTTGTGTCTGATGAAGTGGGCATTCACCCACGAAAGCTTATGCTCCAATACTTCTGTTAGTCTTAAAGGTGCCACAGGACCCTCTGTTGCTTTTTACAGATTCAGACTAACACGTCTACCCCTCTGTTACATGATTTGTTGGGGAAGAGTCAACACAGCTTTTGTAAATGGAAATTGTGCCTCACCACTCTATTAGAATTCTGTGAGGGTGTCAGCAAGCATGTGGACAAGGGTGATCCAGTGAATACAGTGTACTTGGACTTTTAGAAAGGCTTTGACAAGGTACCTCACCAAATACTCTTTAGCAAAGTAAGCTGTCATGGGATAAGAGGGAAGAACCTCTCATGGATCAGTAACTGGTTAAAAGATAGGAAAACAAAGGGTAGGAATAAATGGTTAGTTTTCACAATGCAGAGAGATAAATAGTGGTGTTCCCAAGGATCTGTACTGCTCAACATATACATAAATGATCTGGAGAAGGGGGTGAACAGTGAGGTGGCAAAATTTGCAGACGACACAAAATTAGAGTTACAAAGGGATCTCGCAAAACTGGGTGACTCGGCAACAAAACGGCACATGAAATTCAATGTCGATAAACACAAAGTAGTGCACATTGGAAAAATACTCCCAATCCTCATTTAATACCAGGCACTCAAGTTCACCCATCTTACTATTTAGACTTCTTGCATTTGTATACAAGCACTTATAAAATTTGTCAATATTTAGCTCTCTGACTTCATGTGATATAATTGAATGAGAATCTTTTTTGCTTGACTGTTTGTTTTCAGTTCCTAATTGTATTTTACCAACTTCTATCCTCTCCTCTTTACTAGGATATAGAGAATCCCCTTTAATAAATTCTCCCCTAAGGGATGTGTCTGACTGAACTGTGCGCTCCTCCGTACTGGCTTTCCCCCAGCCCTTAGTTTAAAAACTCCTCTACAACCTTCTTAATTTTACATGCCAACAATTTGGTTCCATTTTGCTTTAGGTGGAGCCCACCCTTCCTGTATAGGCTCCTCCTTTCCCAAAAGGTTCCCCAGTTACTAATAAAACAAAATCCCTCCTCCCAACACCATTGTCTCATCCAAGCATTGAGACACTGCAGTTCTGCCTGCCTTATTGGCCCTAAGCATGGAACTGGAAGCATTTCAGAGATCGATACCATGGAGGTCCTGGACTTTAATCTCTTACCTAGCAGCCTAAATTTGGCCTCCAGGATCTCTCTATATCACTAGTACCTTCATATACCATGATCACCGGTTCCTCCCCAGCACTACACATAAGCCTGTCTAGATGTCTTGAGAGATCCACAACCCTCATACCCAGGCAATTCACCATGTGGTTCTCCTGGTCATCACAAACCCAACTATCTATATTTCAATGATCAAATCCCCCATTACTATTACCTGTCTCTTCCTAATAACAGGAGTCCCCTCCCCCAAAAAGTTGTCCTCAGTGTGAGAAGATACCAGGACTTCATCTGGAAGGAGGATCCCAACTATGGAATCATTTCCCTCCACTCCAGTTTGATCGTCGCCTTCCCTGAGACAATGAACAGCACAGAGGCGTCAGACTAGGGTTGGGACCGCTCTACTATATCCCTGAAAGTCTCCTCTGTGTACCTCAGTCTCCCTTAGCTCCTCCAGTTCAGCCACTCTGGTCTCCAGAGCCTGTACACAGTCTCTGAGGGCCATGAGCTGCTTGCATCGAATGCACACACACACCACCTGCCCACTAGGCAGGTAATCATACGGTACAATAAACTGGATAGCCCACTCTGCTGCTGGACTTCTGCATGCTCTATTTTGCTCTTGCAGGGTTGTTTGCTCTTTTGGGGGGAGGGACGTTTATTGGCCTAAGTTTAGAAAATGTGTATTAGGTGTATCTGGCTCTCACCCTTCATCTCTAGACTCCTTGTTTGCTAGCTCCTCTGGTCACTTAAGAAACTCCTCTGGTCCATCAAAAGATAGCTCTATCAATGGCTAGTAACCAAGATGGTCAGGGACACAACCCCATGCTCTGGGTGTTTCTAGCATCTCTGACTGCCAGAAGCTGGGACTGGACAATGTTGGATGGATCACTTGACAGTTACCCCCTTCTGCTCATTCCCTCTGATGTATCTGGCACTGGCTACTGTCAGAAGCCAGGATACTGGGCTAGATGTACCATTGGTCTGACCCACTATGGTTGTTCTTATGTTCTCTTCAGTCATTCCAATGGGGGTGGAGGGAGATAAGAGTTTTCCCCTCTCATGGAATCTCCCGTGGAACCCACTCTCAAGCCTGGTGAATCCCCATATATCCCAGCAGATCCACAGGTGCTGAGGGTCATCCACACAAAGGCTTTGATCCACCATGTCAGCTCTGGGGCCAGCATGTTCAGGGTCTGATACTGGCTGTGGCTACCTTTCTCCTTTCCTAGTATCCTCAGACACCTGAGGTCAGAGAAGATCAGTCCTAGCTGCTCACTACAGCATTGCTCAAGTTGCTGGGAAGGGTACGATATTATCTGGAGGGATCTGAACTCCATTAAAGACAGGGAAACCATCCATACCACCCCTTAAAATAGGTGGCAGAATTTTAACAAGGGGCACCTGGGAGTCATTTCCAGCAGATCACTGAATTATTACTGATAATTAGCACCTATCCAAGATCAGGGCCTTAGTGTGCTAGGCGCTGTACACACATGACAGAAGATATTCCCTGTCCCAAAAAGCTTGCAATCTAAGACCCAGATCCTGCAATTCAGATTCTGGGCGCTGTGCCCACAAAGAGGCTTGTTGAAATTCACATGGCTCCATGCAGGCCTAGCAATCATGACATCTCTTGCAGGACTGGGGCCTAAATCACGGAGCTCTTTCTGTTAGACCATACTGCCAGTGATAGGCATGCATGCACCTATTCCTCCGAGGGGTGCGGAGTTGATGAGCTGTCTATCAGAGAGATGGGAGGTGCATGGGCTGAGAGCTGCTCCACTGGTTATTCCTCTGGACACGTAGAGGAGGCCAATTTCCATCTTGAGTGCAAACTCTACACTTCGGCAGCCGAGCCACATTCAAATCCTAATGCTGGATGTTTTAGTGCCTGGCTCCTTTTAACTGGCACATGTTAAGAGCTTTGAATTAACAGGTGCATAAAAACTGTCAAAAGCCACTTAAATCTCAAGACAGTCTGTCAGTCGGATTAAAAAATATGGTGTTATGTAACCACATTCTCTCAACACTTGCAGCATATTACGGCATGACAAAGCCAGGTGCCCCTTCCTCCCACCAAAAGCTGCAATTTTTAATCTTCCTCTTGGGGAAAAAAAATAAAAGAGTAGACTCCTGTCAGGGAGCTGTTTCCTTCTTTCCCCACCAAATGTAGAATTCTCCCACCAAAGTTATCCTAGCCTATGGTGCAGGATGGACAATAATCAGTTCTATCATGCTGATGGGTGGAAGATCTCACAACACCCAGAGCTAGAGTTGGGGGCTCCAGGCCATACAAAAGGGGAGATTTCCAGCTTTCCCATAGGAGACACAGTACTTGCTTCTAAGGCCAGACAGTCCTGGGAAATCAGACTTTCAAGTCAGGGTATTTTACCCCCTCTCAAAAAGCTATTTTACATCATTTTTAGAGGGTTTCTTAAGATGTATTAGTTACAATTTTTCCTCTCTGCCTGAGTCCTGTTCAGCTGGACTTATGGTAACAAAAGCTTCTGGCTTCCTAGGGGAAAGGATGCAAGACATAGTTCCAGTGGAATTTTCAAACTCTCTAAAACTTACATGGCAGATATGGAATACATTATGGAATGGTGTTGTACTGGCCTTAGATTAGAATGACCGGCCTTCCCCACTCATGCCTTTGACATGCGCGTAATGCAGCTAACTCAAGTGAGTGCTAACACAATCCTTCTTACCACCCCACATCATGTATTCTCTCATGCTCTCTCTAGTAAGGGCCAGCTGGGCTATCAGCTATCAGCGATTCCATCTCTGGTCAATGGAGCACCAATCAGAAGCCTGAAATGTAAGTTGGCTTGATCCAGAAAATTTCTGAGCAATTGTTGGGAGGGAGAAGGAACAGCTGGACAAAAGATGAAAGGAGGAAGTTGTCACCAGAGGTTTTCAGCAGAAAGGTTTGAGTTGAGTTACTGACTTGTCCATCTGCTGCTGTGGATGTGGAAGTCACCTGCTGAAGAGTGACTGTGGTCATTTTTGTTTCAAATAAGCTGAAATAGCGCCACAGATTAAGGCCAGAAGAGACCATTATGACCATCTAGTCTGAGTCCTGAATGAAACAGGGCAGAGAACCTCAGCCAGTAAATATGTCTTGTCTCAATTTGTGGTGACTGTGCCTTCAACTCCAAGAGACTCAGGTGAGATTGGATCATTTATGATGGCTGGTAAGACACACTTCTCATGGACATATCTGAGAATAAGGTAGGATAGTTGAAAGCAGTCGCCTAACTCTGTTCCCACTGGAGCACCGCTCCACAGGCACAGATCAAACAAACAATCAGTATGTAAGCACCTGGAGGATAATAGGGTTATAAAGAATAGCCAGCATTTGTCAACAACAAGGATAAATCATGCCAAACCAACCTAATTTCCTTCTTTGTCTGGCCTAGTGGATGGAGGGAAGCAGTAGACATGATATATCTTGATTTTAGTAAGGCTTTTGACACAGTCCCAACATGACATTCTCATAAACAAGTTAGAGAAATGTGAGCTAGATGAAATTAATAAAGGGAGGGTGAACAACTAGTTGAAAGACCGTACTCAAAGCGTAGTTGTCAATGGTTTGCTGTCAAACTGGAAGGGTGTACCTAGTAGGGACCCATGGGGACAGGCCTGGGTCTGGTATTGTTCAATATTTTAATTAAAGACTTGGATAATGGAATGGAGAGTATGCTTATAAAATTTGCAGATGACACCAAGCTGCAAGGGGTTGCAAGCACTTTGGAGGACAGGATTAGAAAGCAAAACAACTTTGACAAATTGGACAATTGGTCTGAATTCAACCAGATAAAATTCAAGAAAAACAAGTGCAAAGTACTTTACTTAGGAAGGGGAAAAAATCAAATGTACAACTGGCTAGTGACAGTGCTGCTGAGAACGATCTGGAGGTTATAGTGGATCACAAATTGAATAGAAGTCAACAATGTGATACAGCTGCAAAAAATGCTAACAATTCTGGGGTGTAGTAACAGGAGAGTCTTATGCAAGACATAGGAGGTAACTGTCCCGCTCTACTTGGCAGTGGTGAGACCTCAGCTGGGGCAATCTTCCAATTCTGATCATCACACTTTAGGAAAGATGTGGACACATTGGCGGAAGTCCAGAGAGCAACAAAGATGATGATAGGTTTAGAAAACCTGACCTTATTTCACCAAAATCCCCAAAAGACCAACCCAGATCACAGTTTCGGATATCCCAGTTCATAGCAGGATGGGATAAGCCATCTCTGATATTTTCAGTGTCTTTTTAAAAAAATCAGTCTTTTCCATTTTTCTATTTGGCCACTGTGCTTTTAGGAATTCCTGGTTTTAGTTATAGTGTCTGTTAAATGTTCAGAAACTTCAGTTAGAGTGTCATATAAATCATTATAGTTTTATTTTCCATGATTAACATAGTCCTGTGACTACTTCTAACATTCCAACCGTCTGAAATAAATAAGAGATGAAGAAATGTCCCCAGTATTCGTGTAGACAACCTTCTATACGTCAATAGAGCTCATAAGCCTCAGATATCTATAGTCAACCCATGAAAAAAAGGTAATCCCACAACGGCTACTGCACAGTTGTACAACTGGGGTCTGAAAGGCAGGTCAGTCTAGTGGATAAGGGCAGCAGGGTTCTATTCCTGGTTCTGCCACTGGCCTGTGTCTCTTCTTGGGCAAATCACTTCCTGACCATGTCTAGTTTCCTTTCCCCACCTTTTGTCTGTCCTGAAAGTTTTTGGGGGCAGGAAAGTGTACAGCACTTATCTCAACTGGGGCCTTTAGGCGCTAAAAGGATACAGATAATAAATAGTAATAAATTAAGTAGATATGACTCAAAATACACAGGAACTGATATGTTGAGTAAGGAGGAACCAAGTCCACATAATTCCTTTCTGGAGCAGGAAACTGCACTTTAAGCACTCTGTGCCTCAGTTTCCCCATTTATAGAAAATAGGGGTGTTGTGAGGCTAATAATACTTAATACCTTTATAAAGCACTTGGCGATGCAAAGGCGACATGTGCCATGGAAGTTTCAGGGAACATTTTCAAAGCACTGTACACATAGCAGGAGGTTGGTAAGTAACTGGTACCCTTATTTTACAGCTAAGACCAAAGACGTTAAGGTACCTGCCTAAGGAGATAAATTGAATCAGTGACAGGCCTGGGATGGGAACTTGGGAGATCTTAAGTCTATTTCTTTGATGCCTATTAAATGAATTAGTTAATAGAATTGATCTTATATAGAGCAAGTTTTTTGTCAAACATACTGGACCCAGCATTCTCAGAAATACAGTGGACCACACCTTAATAGATTTCCTTGGGCTCCTCCATTGGTCTCTACCTACCGTTGTCTTATATTAGAAGTTCCTTGGTGTAGGGACCATCTTTTTGTTCTGAGTTTGTACAGCAGCTAGCACAGTGGGGTCCTGGGCCATGACTGGGGCTCCTGGGTGCTACTGCAATATGAAGTATTTACTAATTGTCATCACCAATTAGTAGCAGTAGAGTGATTGGCAGACACTTCCATTCTCATTCAGTCATGCAGGCCACTTCCCCTTCCACTCATGTTTGGAAGCCACTCTATTAGCTGAATAATGCATGATTTCTCAAACACGCCCTACCAGCTGTCTAGCTGATGAAATAATGCAAAAGTTACACATCAGATAATTTGTTTGATAGCTATCAAAGCTGTAACCTGGTTAATAGGATTCAAACAGCCCTGTTAGTTCATCTTCCCAGCATGCTTCAAAGAGGGCCATGTATCTACTGTGACGGGGCAAGACCAGATGGCTATAGGAAAGTAGTGAGAAACAGGTATGTTAGCCCCAGGCTAAACAAATCCCTGTTACCATGGTAACAAAATGGCCATTGCTCCAGGTTAATCAAGACACCTGGGGCCAATTAAGATCCTTCCAGAAAGCAGTGGTGACAGCTAGGTTGATTGGGACACCTGAAGCCAATCAGGGGCTGGCTGAAACTAGTTAAAAATCTCCCAGTTAGTCAGGTGGGTGTGCATGTCAGGAGTGGTAGGAGGAAGTTGTGCTGTTGGAGAGACTGAGCAGTACACACCATATCAGGCACAAGGATGGAGGCCCTGAGGTAAGGGTGAAGTGGAGCTTGAGGAAGTGGGGGCTGCTGTGGGGAGGTAGCCCAGGGAATTGTATGTGTCCTTTTTCTAAAAGGTCAGCTACCATAGCTGATACTATTAGGGTCCCTGGGCTAGAGCCTGGAGTAGAGGGTGGGCCTGGGCTTCCCCCTTTTGTTCCCCCTGATTAATCACTGACTGAGAGACAACAGAGACTATGCAAGGGAGGATAGCTTCTCCTCACCTCCCTCACTGGCTTATGATGAAAATGGCTCAGTAGGCTGTGAGCCTTGCCTTTAGAGAGAGAAGGGCTATGTGGAGGGTCAAAGTGAGCCTCTGAGGCTAATGAAATCTGCCAGGAAATGTGGGACCCACAGAGGCAAGGACAGAGCTTTGTCACACTATCCATTGGAAACCTAACCCCTAGTGCTCAACACCACTACCTGTTGGAACCCTAATCAAGACCCTAGAGCCTGATCTTTTGGTTACCCTTTGGAATACTAACCCTACCCCTGGGCTGGGGAGCTGAGCCCTTTGAACCCCCAAGCCCAAACACCTACATTTTGAAAACCCTGATCCTTGGGCAGAGAGCCCTGCCCTTTCAAACCCCAACCTTAGAGTCCTACCCTTGTGAACCCCACCCTGCCCTTTGCCTTAACCCTAAAGACTATCCTGACCCTTGGGCCAGGAAGCCCCACCCCCAGGAACCCTTACCCAAATCCTAAAAACCAATCCTTTGGAACCCTACTCCTAGAGCCCTATCCCTGAGCAAGTCTGTCATAACTATAAAGGGAAGGGTGGCAGCTCTCCTGTGTACAGTGCTGTGGAATCCCTCCTGGCCAGAGACTCCAAATCCTTTTACCTGTAAAGGGTTAAGAAGCTCGGGTAACCTGGCTGACACCTGACCCAAAGGACCAATAAGGGGACAAGATACTTTCAAGTCTTGGGGGGGGGGAAAGGCTTTTGTGTGTGCTCTTTGTTTTAAGGGGTTGTTTGCTCTTGGGACTGAGAGGGACCAGACATCAATCCAGGTTCTCCCCATCTTTCTAAACAAGTCTCTCATATTTCAAACTTGTAAGTAAAAAAGCCAGGCAAGGCGTCTTAGTTTTACTTTGTTTCTCAACTTGTAAATGTACCTTTTACTAGAGTGTTTAACTTTGTTTGCTGTACTTTGAACCTAAGACAGAGGGGGGTCCTCTGAGCTTTTTAAGTTTAATTACCCTGTAAAGTTATTTTCCATACTGATTTTACAGAGATAATTTTTACCTTTTTCTTTAATTAAAAGCCTTCTTTTTAAGAAGCTGATTGATTTCTCCTTGTTTTAAGATCCAAGGGGGTTTGGATCTGTATTCACCAGGAGTTGGTGAAAGGAAGGAGGGGGGAAGGGTCAATTTCTCCTTGTTTAAGATCCAAGGAGTTTGGATCTGTATTCACCAGGGAATTGGTGAGAGGTTTCTAAAAGCTTCCCAGGGTAGGGAATGGTGGCAGCGGACCAGAACTAAGCTGGTAGTTAAGCTTAGAAGTCCTCATGCAGGCCCCTACATTTGTACCCTAAAGTTCAAAGTGGGGATACAGCCTTGACAAAGTCTTACAGGGAAAGCTAGTTTCTGCTAATACTCCCACCTTTGCTGGCATCTGCCTTCCTTGCTTAGCATCATCTGGCACCCTGATAGGCAGAAGGTATCATGTGATTTTTTTTATGATGAAAAATCGCTGTTGCTAAATATTTTGATTTGAGAAAAGCAGGAAAACTGTTATTTTGGGAGCTGGGGATGGGGTGGGGGGATGCAAAAAAAAGCAGCAAGTGGAGGCAAAGTGGAATCCCTGCTGGGAACCTGGACTAGCTCTTCAAACAATGGTAAGATTTCCTGTTATACAGTGTTATAAAAACCCTGCAGATGAACAAGATCTCTATACGCAGAGCTCTGGGCCTGTGTGCATCCCTCTCCCTGCAGTGAAGATAACCATCAAAACATATTGCATGCTCAACCTCCTGTGCTGAGAGGATCTTGGTGTGTTGGAGACACAGCTTGTGCGATGCTAACAATACCATGGATATATGTACATGCAAACCCAGCACAAATATGAGCTAAACAAAAATCCTTAGATGTGGTGCTTTATTTTTTTTAAAGCTGGATCCAGATCAGTATTTTGGAAACCGGAGCCCATCCCTGCATGGAGAAAGTTGACAGCCCCAGACAAGCCTGTTTCCACAAAACACATGGAAGATACTTTTAAGAGTAGGATGCCTGGATTAGATTAACCGATCCGTAGATCTAACGCTATGCTGAGTGCTGGCAGGTTACTCAAAATATTGCTAAGATTGGCACGTGTATTTCATGTCTTTCTTGCACACGATAACAAGATGAGTGGATGAAGGAAATGCAGTGAATATTTTGTGTCTCATTTTTAAGTAAGATATCTGATGCAGTCCCAAATGACATACTGGCAAAGGACTAAAGAGGGCTGGATTCACAGATGGCTACAAAAATTGAACCCAGACAGAAATTATGAATGGTCCAATATCAAGCTGGGAGAAGTCAGCAAGTTTGTTCCTTCAGGGATCTGTTCTGGGTCCAGTACTATTTATCATAATCATTAAATGACTTGGACGATGGAGTGAAGCATTCCCATATCAGATTTGGAGCTCAGAGGGATCATAAAAGCTCTGGCGGATAAGAGAAAAATGCAGTGTGGGTTTGCTACATTGGAGAAACGGGCTGAAAGCAAAACTAGAGACAAAGTAATTCAAACACACAGCACAGAATAGGGGAACTTTAGGTAGGCAGCACCACACAGAAAGGGCTTAGAAAAAGTTAGCGGGGAAGATAAATTGCTTGTGAGTCGATAATTGAATGCTGCTGCAGAAGAGGCAAATGCTGAGTTGGAGCACAGCAATAGTCTTCTAGCTAAAAGCAGCAAAGTCATTTGTACAATCCCTAGCACAATGGGGAGGGCTGTAACTGGGATTCCTAGGCACTATGGTAATACAAATAAAGATAATCACAGTAATAGCCCCCTATTGGTGATACCTGATTTGAAGTAATGGGTTCAGCTCTGAGCAACTTGCTTTAAAAAAAAAAAGAGAGAGAAGAGCAGCAAAAGCAATACAAGGTTCAGTGGGGAAAGAACTATAAGGCAGGTTAAGGGAAGTTTTGTTTTACCTCATCTTCCATCCCCCAATTTGTTTGTTGCAGCCCTCGTTGTGTTTTGTATCCACTAGGCAACACTGCCTTCTATTAGTCATTACAGAAATGCTGGTAGTCAAGAAACTTGGGTTCTACCCTGGCTGTGCCTGTGACTGTGGGTGGGACCACTGACACTGTGGAATATGGGAGACCATTTATATTGTTAATACCAATATTATAAAAGTGCAATGAATTGTGACGAAGATGCCATGTAAGAGGTCAGTGAAATTGTTATGATTTGCCAGGTATGATCATCTTGTTTACGTGTTTGTATCACCGTTCTATTGTGAGCTATAGATATGCATGGTATCTGTATTTCCAAACTTGTGCTGTGTTTCTGGGTGACGACCCCAGACAGATGGTATCAGCACTGCCTAGCCTGTTCGATGGCCAATCAAGGGTCATCAACTGTACAATAAACCCATTGAAAGGAGCCAGAGGATACACCTTGAGTCAGCAAAGTATATAGGGGCATGCCTATGGACCGAACTCAAAGGCTTTTCCATGCCACGTGCTTGTGTTTGGGACACAGGAAGTACAAGCCACATGACAAAGGATATAAGACAGCTGCATCATCTCCATTTAGTCTTCATTCCTGCTTCTTACCTCTGGAGCAACTTCTCTATGAACTGAAGCTCTGAACAAAGGACTGAATGACCATCCAAGCTGTGGATATGTTCCAGAGGGACTTTCAAGCCAGCAAACCCACCAATGCTGTGAAGAACCTGATATATGGATTTTGAAGTCTTTTAGCTGTATTGATTGCTTGACCATTTAACAACCCTTCTTGTTCTTTCTTTTATTATAAAGCTTTAGTTTTAGACACGAAAGGATTGGCTGGCAGCGTGGTATTTTGGGTAAGAGCCAAACCAATATTGGCCTGGTAATGAGTGGCCCTTTGGAGTCAGAATATTTTGTATAGTGCAGAGTTTTTAAATAACTTCTCACTGTGTGACGTTGTGCAGTCTACATGGTTTTATAAAAACATGATAATAAGTGAATATAATGTAACTGGGATAGTTTTATAAAAAAATTAATAAGTGACTATAATGCAAATGGGATATGCTTTGTGCAAAAGGTCTCTTGTAAGGTATCATTACAAAGCTCATAATCTACTGAGTGTGATCATCCTATTTGTAGAAATGTACCACTCTTGTATCTAAAACTAGAAATATAAAATGTAACTCTGAGGGCCTATTGTAATTATGTAAAGTGTGGGCCATTAATGATGGTTTGGAATCTTGATGACTCCCATTGTCTGCAGATGGCTGTTTACCTCTGAGTCTCCCTGTATATGTGTGTGCTGGCAAGTGAGTAATGAAGTCTTGCAGTGACATGTGATCATGTCACCTGAACTGGAATCCATCTTTAACCTGGTGCTTTTCCAGTGAGGGGGGGTGGAAACCCAGAGGGACAAAGGGTTCCCGCCTTATGCAAAAGATATATAAAGGGGTGGAAGAGAAGAGAGAGGGAGAGGAGCCATCATGGAGAAACCCCTAGCTAACACCTAAGCTGGAACAAGAGCTGTACCAGGGGAAAGAATTGTGCCCAGGCCTGGAAGGTGTCCAGTCTGAGAAAAACTTACTGAAGCATCTCTGAGGGTGAGATTATCTGTATTTAGTTTGATTAGGCATAGATTTGCGCATTTTATTTTATTTTGCTTGTGACTTACTTTGTTCTGTCTGTTACTACTTTGAACCACTTAAATCCTACTGTCTGTATTTAATAAAATCACTTTTTATTTAGTAATTTACTCAGAGTATGTATTAATACCTGGGGGAGCAAACAACTGTGCATATCTCTCTATCAGTGTTATAGAGGGCGAACAATTTATGAGTTTGCCCTGCATAAACTTTATGCAGGGTAAAACGGATTTATCTGGGTTTAGACCCCATTGGGAGTTGGGCATCTGAGTGCTAAAGACAAGCACACTCCTGTGAGCTGGTTTTCAGGTAAACTTGCAGCTTTGGGACAAGTGATTCAGACCCTGAGTCTTTGTTAGAGCAGACTGGAGTGTCTGGCTCAGCGAGACGGGGTGCTGGAATCCTGAGCTGGCAGGGAAAACAGAAGCAGGGGTAGTCTTTGCACATTGGGTGGCAGCTCCCAAGGGGGTTTCTGTGATCCAACCCGTCACACTGGACCTATGGGCTAATTGGGAGTCAGGGAACTGGAATGCAATAAAGGAAGTTGTGGTATTTCTTTTTTAGCTTCTTGATAACCAGTGTGGGGGATCAGAAGCACAGTTTGAAGTTTGACTTGCCAACCAGTCAGTGTTAACCACCAGGTTTGGGAGAATTTAATCTCCTTTTTGCAGCCTGCCCTGACCTTGACATTTTCAGTGAGGGCTACACTAAGCACCTCAGCTCACAGTACCTTCCCCTCCTTGTGCTTCTGTTTACTTGCAAGCCTTCCTGTGAGTCAGGCCAGGAAGAATGAAGACTTGCGGTCTCACAGGACATGTGACCATGTCACCTGGTACTGGAATCCATCTTAAACCTGGTGCTTTTCCATTTAGAAGGAGGGGTGCGGACCCAGAGCGACAAGATTCCCCCTTGTGCTAAAGCTATATAAGGAGGTGGAACAGAACAAAGTGGGTTCCAATCATGAGAAACCCCCTAGTTGCCACCTGAGCTGCAGCTAACAAGAACTGTACTGGGGAAAAGGATTGGGCCCAGACTAGGAAGGAGTCTAGTCTGTGAAAGAAGCTTATTGGAACATCTGAGGGTGAGATTTTTATCTGTAATCAGTTTCTTAATGTATTAGGCTTAGACTTGTGTGTTTTGTTTTATTTTGCTTGGTAACTTACTTTGTTTTGTCTGTTATTACTTGAAATCACTTAAATCCTACTTTTTATACTTTTGCTTATTAATTAATCCAAACAACTGTGCATATCTTTCTATCAGTGTTATAGAAGGTGGACAATTTATGAGTTTACCATGTATAAGCTTTATACAGAGTAAAATGGATTCATTTGGGATTTTGAGCCCATTGGGAGCTGGCTGTCTGGGTGCTGGAGACAGGAGCACTTTTTAAGCGGTTTTCAGTTAAGTCTTCAGTGTTGGGGCGTGTGGTTCAGACCCTGGGTCTGTGTTGGAGCAGACTGGTGTGTCTGGCTCAACAAGGCAGTGTTCTGGAGGCCCAAACTGGCAGAGAAAACAGGCTCAGAGGTAGTCTCAGTACATCAGGTGACAGTCCCAAGGGGGTTTCTGTGATCAAACCCATCACAGCTATCATGGTGCCCAACCCACTCTTCCTCCTGTTCCCTTAACAAGAAGTGTGTGGCAGGCGGAGTTGTAGGAAAGAGATCTATACTGAGCAGGCTGAGAGGCCTGGTGTCACACCGAATTATGTCCCTCCTGAAACTTGACATCCTTTTTCCAGTTCCTACTCACCCAGTCTTTCCCCATACACAGGAGGAAAACACCTCGAGGCTGCCTGGTTTTCTGTTCCCTTGTTAAACACAAGCACTGCATTCTACTTATTGAGTACAAATGTTTTCCCCAGTTAGAATATTTTGGACACACTTCCCCTCCAAACACACACGCCAGGTGCTGCAGTCAGATTGGCGACATTAAAACCCATCGCTCAGATTTGTAGCAATGGAACAATAAAATAACTGACCGCGCTGCCTAACAAACAGGTGGGAGCTGGCGGGTGGGGGAGGATGGGGGATTCTGGGAGAGGAAAGGAGCAGGGGCACTAAACCTGCCCAATTCTCCTAAAGCGCCTCATTACTGCTGATTTATGTTCAACTAATTGAGAAAATGACTCTAACTCCTCTATCCAGTCTTCAGTTCATAGAGCCCCTGAGCCTTTTAGTGTCTCGATCTGTATTTTAAAGGTATGATTTAAACCCTGTAACAGGCTGCCAAAGGCAAGGATTTGAAGAAAAAAGTCTTGTCTGACATCCTATATATACATATATGTATTTTGTAATGCTTCACTTCTCCAGTTACGTGGCCTTTCCTATCCTGCCTGGGGGAGGTTGCTCCTGAGACATAAATCAGGAGAAATGCCAGAGGAAACCAGTCTTGTTCCCCTTCAAAGGAGCCTGCACCCACCTTAACGGAGTTAGAAGAAAAAGGCAATTAGCAAGCATGTGGTTGTCATTATGTCAAGAAAAATGGCTACACCTCTCCCAAAAGCCCTCTCCTTGGAGAAAACCCCCACCTCAGGAGAGGCAGTGTTGTGTAGTGGAAGGAGACAAGTCCGCAGAGCTACACTCTCCTGGGTTCCCAGTCAGGTTCTTCCACCAACTCCCTCTGTGGCCTTGTGATAGTCTAAGCTCTGTGCTTCAACGACCCCCCTCTATCACACAAGAATAATAGTTAACTTCACTCCTATGGGGGGAGAGAAGATAAATGAATATTCATAATGTGCCCTAAGTCTTTTTGTTACCCATTAGTGTAGCTTCAGTTTGGGGAATACTGACAGCAAAGAGCGTGTAAGTGTTTCCCTTAGGTATTATTGATTGATGTGATTCCAAGAGGTGGGTTGGTTTAGATAGCCACCCAAAAGTGCAGGTGCTCATCAAAACTTTATTACTTAGATTACAAGCTCTTTGGTACAGGAACAGTCTTGCTCTGTGTTTGTACAGCACCTAGCACAATGAGCTCCTGCCCCAGGACCGAGGCTCCAGTATTTTTAATTATCATTATTCAGAACCTCTTACATCTACAAAACAGTGTGATGGAAAGTTTGTGAGACCAGGCTGCCCCCTGAAATGCCCAGCACTTTTTGCTTCCGCTTGAACTGGAAATGCCACAAGAATAGCACTGTATGTGGAATTACAAGACTTCTACTGTTGGTCTGGATCCAGAGGGTTGAGTTGGGCCGATCTCTAGAAAAAGTGGTGACTGGTGGGTTTGTTTTTTTTGGATCTCCCAAATTATTCCTGGTTCAAAGGTTTGGCTTACTGAAGTCAAAGGGAGTTTCGCCTGTGCAAGAACTATAAGACTGGGCCTTTACATGCAACTTTTCCTTGATATAGAGCTGGTGAAAAAGTGGAGGAAAAATTCAAAAACGTGAAGTTTGCATTATGCAGTGTTTGAAACAGACCCACTGGCTTGTGATTTGAATATTTTTCAAAATTTTCAGCCAAAGTCAGGTTTTCAATTCCCCCTTTTCATTGCAGTTTGGATAAAAACATAGTTTAAAAAAACCAAACACACACACAAGGTCTTTGCAATGCTGAACTTTTTGAGACAAATTTTAATTCTCAAAATAGGTGATTTTTTTTTTTTTCAGTGAAATAAATTTTCTTCCAAAGATTTTTGTCCCACTCTCTTTCTCCTGATGGCCTAGAATAACATTCAGTTAGTCACTGGGTCTGGTAGAGAGTTGCATATTTGATATCTTACTAGTAGTTTTTCATCTCCCACAAATATGCTAAGATGGGGTGGGCAAACTTTTTGGCCCAAGGGCCACATCTGGGTGGGGAAATTGCATGCAGGGCTGGGGCAGGGGGTTGGGGTGTGGCAGGGGGCTCAGGGAAGGGGGTTGGGATGCAGAGTGTGGCAGGAGGCTCAGAGCAGGGGGTTGGGGTGTGGGGTGTAGAAGGGGTTCAGGGTGCATACTCCGGCCTGGTGCTGCTTACCTTGGGTGGCTCAGGGGTGGCAGCAGTGCACAGCGGGGCTAAGGCAGGCTCCCTGCCTTCTCTGGCCCCACGCCACTCTCAAAAGTGGCCGGCATCATGTCCCTGTGGCACATGGGGGGGGGGGAGTCAGAGGGTTCTGCGCGCTGCCCTCGCCTGCGGGCACCACCACCCTCAGCTCCCATTGGCTGCAGTTCCCCATTCCCAGCCAATAGGAGCTGCAGGGGGCGGTGCCTGCAGGCGAGGGCATCGCGCAGAGCCCTCTGGCCCCCCCTTTCCCAGGGGCCACAGGGATGTGGTGCCATCTGCTTCCGGGAGTGGCATGGGGCCAGGGCAGCCTGCCTTTAGCCCCGCGGCGCCATGGGGGTGGCAATCCTGCAGGCCGGATCCAAAGCCCTGATGGGTCGGATCCAGCCCGCAGTTTGCCCACCCCTGTGCTAAGAAGTCAGTGCTGGTGAAAGATCCCAGACTAGCAACTGACACTCTGGAAACTAAAGAGTGCTAGTAGACTTCAATGGATAGTGGCAATGGAAGGGTATTGTCAGAATAAACACACTAACGATTGTGAAGCACTCCAGTACTACACTATTGGAGTCCAGATAAGTACCTTAGATAATAAAGACCTGATAATCCAGTCAGAATTAAACAAGAATCCCCCACAAGCCCCTTAATCCACATTAAATCCCTTTTAACCCAATTCCTTCTCATAAGGTTTAGGGAACAAACTGGTCTTAGGGTGTAGGCTCTATTGGACCAAGCAGGAGATGAAGGAGAAAGGGTATTCCAACACTGCAGGTAGACTGACATTGCCCTGATGCTTACCGTTAAAGCAATTTGCTTTGTGACTGCTTGGGCCCAGATCCTCAAAGATATTTAGGTGCCTAACTCTCATTGGTTTCATTGATGGAGGTGAGGTGTCCAATAGCTGAGGTTCTGTGCCTTTGTCCAATAGCTGAGGTTCTGTGCTTTTCTGAAACCCCCCAGGGTAGGGTCCTCTTCTAGTAGGCACCTTTCCCAGCATGCTTTTCTTTGGAGTTGTCCCTTTTACATTTTCAGACACAAGCAGCTGGAGGCCTAAAATAGCCATTTTATTGCTGCTGACTGTATCACACACCACATCTAGTTGGTAAGCACTCTTCATGCTTATAGGCCAGAAGGGACCATCATGATCACCTAGTCTAACCTCCTTGTGTTTTCACTTTATTACCCCTGAGGATGTGGAAGAGCTTCACAGAAAGAATAGCCTTGTATTTTGGAAAGTATTAGAAAGAAATTTATCTTCTTATAGAACTTAAATCTTTTCTGAGACAATCGCCTCAGGCTGAGAGCTCTTCAGGTCTCATAAACTCAGCAGGGATCTGCTGAATCAGTAATCAGATGGGAACCAGACGAAAACCCAGCACACAGTAGGGAGTTATATTGGTTATATAGTGAGTAGCATTCCTCTCCCTGAATCAGAACTGAAACAATACCCCAGATTAGGTTTGGCAAGCCAGTCAAGTGACTGCCTATTATTTGACCACAGTCAAATATTCCAGTAAGAATGCCCTGATGTAGGCAGTAGCCTACTTTTTTGATCACATCATGGAGCCATTCTTTCATTTTTTTAGAAGTTCATTTCATTGTGTTTCACATTTTTCTGAGTTCAAATAACTAAGTTAAGTAACCTGTTTTTTGTAATTAGGCATAAAAAAACTACATAAAGCTAACCCTAAGACATAAAGTCTTACTCTTTTTTTTTTTTGTTATTGTTCAAATAAATAAGTGCTTTAAAATATTTGACCATTTTTGATATTATTTGACAATATTTGATCAATATTGGACCAATTATTTTTGGACCAATCAAATGCTGAACCCTATACCAGATGCTTTCGGATGGTACTATGCTCCTGGAGGTGCCATGTTTTGTTCTGGTCTTGACCACTGGAACAAGATCCCTTGGTATAGGAGGAGGTAGGTTAGCACCAATGTCCTGACCCCATCTCATCTGAGGAAATTATATTCCGCTTCCTTACGTTCCCTCAGCTGCTTCGTTTGGATGTGACATTCTTTTGCACTTCCTCCCTTAAATTGTAGTGTGGTGTTGGCGGGCCCTGCAGGACTGCTTCGTTTGGATGTGACATTCTTTTGCACTTCCTCCCTTAAATTGTTGTGTGGTGTTGGCGGGCCCTGCAGGACTGCTAGTGGTGTCAAGCTGTCCTGCAGGGCTCCAGAACACCAACCTCCAGGTAGACTGTTAAGAAGCAGGGCCAAACCCCAAACTGGCTGTGAGTTCCATACTTAGATTTCACCTACCGACTACCAAGTGTGAACTCCTCAAGCCTTAACATGGAGCCACACACAGTCCCCTTGGACACTCTGATCTGTCTTGCTACCCAGGCAAACCTGCCTTTGTGATAGATGGTCCCTTACACCAAAGATCACAGCAATATTCAGGTTACTGTCTGTTCCAAAGGACCAGCCACTTACCCCAGGTCAATTGCACCTCAGATCTCACACCAAAGCCAACACTTGTAACTAATCCTATAATAAACTATCTGAAGATTCATTAACTAGGAAAAGGAAATACGAGTTACATACAAAATTAAAGCAGGTAAACATACACACACACAAATGAGTTCCAATCTTAAATTTCTTTAAAAAGGGGAAGGAGAATCTGGGCCACTACAGATCGGTCAGCCTCACCTCAGTCCATAGAAAAATCATGGAGCAAGTCCTCAAGGAATCCATTTTGAAGCACTTGGAGGAGAGGAAGGTGATCAGGAATAGTGAACATGGATTCACCAAGGGCAAATCATGCTTGACCAACCTGATTGCCTTCTATGATGAGATAACTGGCTCTGTGGATATAGGGAAAAGCGGTGGATGTGATATATCTTGACTTTAGCAAAGCTTTTGATATGGTCTCCCACAGTATTCTTGCCAGCAAGTTAAAAAAGGTATGGATTGGATGAATGGACTATAAGGTGGATAGAAAGCTGGCTAGATTGTTGGGCTCAACGGGGTAGTGATCAACGGCTCGATGTCTAGTTGGCAGCCAGTATCAAGCGGAGTGCCCCAGGGGTCGGTCCTGGGGCCAGTTTTGTTCAACATCTTTATCGATGATCTGGATGATGGGATTAATTGCACCCTCTGCAAGTAAACTGGGGGGAAGGTAGATACGCTGGACGGTAGGGATAGGGTCCAGAGTGACCTAGACAAATTGGAGGATTGGGCTAAAAGAAATCTGATGAGGTTCAACAAGGACAAGTGCAGAGTCCTGCACTTAAAATGGAAGAATCCCATGCACTGCTACAGGCTGGGGACTGACTGGCTAGTTAAGTGGCAGTTCTGCAGAAAAGGACCTGGGGATTACAGTGGACGAGAAGCTGGATCTGAGTCAACAGTGTGCCCTTGTTACCAAGAAGGCTAACGGCATATTGGGCTGAATTAGTAGGAGCATTGCCAGCAAGGGCAGTGATTATTCCCCTCTATTTGGCACTGGTGAAGCCACATCTGGAGTATTGTGTCCAGTTTTGTGCCCCCCATTACAGAAAGGATGTGGACAAATTGGAGAGAGTCCAGCAGAGGGCAACAAAAATGATTAGAAGGCTGGGGCAAATGACTTATGAGGAGAGGCTGAGGGAATTGGATTTATTTAGTCTGCATAAGAGAAGAGTGAGGAGGGATTTGATAGCAGCCTTCAACTATCTGAAGGGGCGTTCCAAAGAGGATGGAGTTAGGCTGTTCTCAGTGGTGGCAGATGACAAAACAAGGAGCAATGGTCTCAAGTTGCAGTGGGGGAGGTCTGGGTTGGATATTAGGAAAAACTATTTCACTAGGAGAGTGATGAAGCACTGGAATGGGTTACCTAGGGAGGTGGTGGAGTCTCAATCCTTAGAGGTTTTTAAGGCCCATCTTGACGAAACCTTGGCTGGGATGATTTAGTTGGGTTGGTCCTGTGTTGAGCAGTGGGGTGGACTAGATACCTCATGAGGTCTCTCCCAACCCTAATCTTCTATGATTTCAAAAAGTAATAGAAGCTTCTATAATGTGCAAAGCTCTATTTGTACTTTAGGGCTAACCCAGGCCAAGCACTGGGGTTCTGTTTATGCTTAGTAATGCTTGCCTCTCGGAGTCCAAGCAGCATAAAATTACGGCTCCTCCTTGTTAGGGATTTTTATTCCTTTCCCTCTTCTGCTTTGAGTTGCAAATTCAGGAGGAATTCACTTGCATGTCTCCTCTTCTTGGGTGAGGGGAGTAATCAACAAAATCTTTTAGACTCATAAACTTTAAGGTCAGAAGGGACCATCATGATCATCTAGTCTGACCTCCTGCACAGTGCAGGCCAGAAAACCTCACCTACTCCTGAAATAGACCTCTAAACTCTGGCTGAGTTACTGACGTCCTCAAATCATGATTTAAAGACTTCAAATTACAGAGAATTCACCATTTACACTAGTTTAAACCAACAAGTGTCCCGTGCCCCATGCTGCAGAGGAAGGCGAAACCCCCCCAGGATCTCTGCCAATCTGACACGGGGGGGGAATTCCTTCCTGGCTCCAATATGGCAATCAGTTAGACCCTGAGCACATGGGATACCTGGGAAAGAATTCTTTGTAGTAACTCAGAGCCCTCCCCATCTAGTGTCCTGTCTCCAGCAATTGGGCATTTTTGCTACTGGCAGTCACCGACAGGCCACATGCCATCGTAGGCAGTCCCATCACAACATCCCCTCCATAAACTTATCAAGTTAAGTCTTGATGCCAGATAGGGTTTTTGCTCCCACTGCTCCCCTTGGAAGGCTGTACCAGAACTTCACTCCTCTGAGGGTTAGAAACTTTCGTCTAATTTCAAGGCTAAACTTGTTGATGGCCAGTTTATAGCCATTAGTTCTTGTGTTCTTGGCACTTAAATAACTCCTCTCCCACCCTGGTATTTGTCCCTCTGATGTATTTATAGAGAACAATCACATCTCCCCGCAGCCTTTGTTTGGTTAGGCTAAACAAGCCAAACTCTTTGAGTCTCCTCTCATAAGGTAGGTTTTCCATTCCTCTGATCATCCTAGTAGCCCTTCTCTGCACTTGTTCCAGTTTGAATTCATCTTTCTTAAACATGGGAGAGCAGAACTGCACACAGTATTCCAGATGAGGTCTCACCAGTGCCTTGTATAATGGTACTAACACTTCACTGTTGCTACTGGAAATACCTTGCCTGATGCATCCTAGGACTGCATTAGTCTTTTGTCCTCTGGTGTTGATGGGCCTTTTTTGTTAGGCTTGAGATAACACTTCCTGTTGGAAACTAGTATTTCACACTCATTAATGCTTCTCTCCTGTCTGGTGATTTACAGGTACAAACACTCGTATATTTTGACAACATGAGATACAGATATTCTAGGTGAGATTAATGCATGCAGCAATTTACAAGCATTTCATAAAGTCTAAACACACTGTTGTAACTCTAATAACTATTTTAACAATACAAACACACAGGGGAGCCAGACTGGTTCCAGCTATGCATTTGTCTGTGTTCAGTTGAGACCCTGGCATGAGCTGACACCTGGTCTGCCAGCATCACAAATGGGTCAAGTGATTTTTGGCTGTAAAGTGCTTTGGGATGAAACATTCAATAAAACCCTAAAATATTGTAAATTGCTACCCTCCCCCAATCTTTCACTAAGATGTGCTCAACCCTGGGTTGAGAATGGACACCATGATCGTACTCCCAAAGGCAGACCTTTACACAACAGATTGTGATTGAGAAATCAGCACATCCATTACTACTCTACCCACAGAAATCTTCAGAATTCTGAAGAAATCCATTCGAATACTGCCATGCTATAACACTCATAATGCTCATCAGAGCACTCCATAATGCAGTAGACTGAATGCTGTGAAATGTATTAAATACTATGAATAGGACCCTACCAAATTCACAGCCGTGAAAAATGTGTCTCGGACCGTGAAATCAGACCTCCCCTGTGAAATCTAGCTATTGGAGGGGAGGGGCAGGGCTGCGGGCACCCCAGCTGTGGGCTCCTACTGTGCCCCCAGCTCCAGCTGCTAGTCCCCTCTGGGCTGGGGAGGGTCAGGACTCTTCCCCTGCATGGCAGCACTTGGGAGGAAATCAGATCCACCTCCAGGTACCTCCCTTGGCTGGGGCGCTCCCAGCAGCACCGGGGAGATCAGACCCACTTCCACCTCCAGCAACATTCTGCAGTCAGGGTAGGTACCCAGAAGTGGGCCTGATCTCCCCCCAAGCACAGCCGTGTAGAAGAAGAGCAAGTCCTGTCCCTCCCCAGGCCAGCTGGGACTAGCAGTTAGGAGCCTCCAGCTGCAGCGCTCCCAGCAGCATGGGGGAGATCAGAGCCACCTTCATCTCCAGGAACCTGCTGTGGCTGGAGGAAGCTCCGGTGCTGCTGCCTTCAGAGCCCAGTACAGAACTGAAGGTGGCAATCCATGACCTCCCCCCCCCCCCCCCACAACACAGCTTTGCAACACCCCCATGACCCCCTTTTGGGTCAGGATCCTCATGCTTACAACACATCATCTGAAAACATGAAAGACTAATTTTCAAATCCTATGGCTGTGAAATTGACCAGCATGGACCCTGAATTTAGTAGGACCTTAACTATGAAGCTAAGAGTAGCTTTTGCTTGATTTCAATTGTTTTATTTCCTTTGAGGAGAAAACTCTTTAGTTCCCCCAAACCATCTCTTGGCACTTCTGACCAATGTACATATTGTTATGATTGGACTGCTTAATTCCTGCATGGGGAGAATTTAAAACTGTCAGACTGGCACCCATCAAAATATTTGTGAACTTACTCAAACTGGGTCAGGCTGAAGTGGAAATGACACAATTGTAGTGTTTTATATCACTTGTCAGAGAAGAACTTTGCAAGCAAGAGAAAAAACAATTTAACTCTTTCCTACAGAGAAAAATGATCAAGTGTTATCCATTTGCATTTAATATCTCCCTATGGCTTCTAGCCAGACAACTTCAGTTTGCAATCTCAGAAGCTAAACAGAGCTAGACTTGGTCAGAAGTTAGATGGGGGAAGGGAGGGACCAGCAAAGAAAACCCCCATATTACACAAATTGGCATTGCTGATTCAGAACCCTCTGCTCTCTGACACAGTAAAAATCCTCAGCATTATGTTTGGGTGCCATTGTGGGTGCTGTTTTTCAGATGTTTCAGCTGGATATAAGATTGTTCATGCCATAGGAATGGCTTTTAATAGAACTTGTGCTTTAGATCGCTTAGCTACTCTTGAAAATCTCCTAAATTGATAAATCTTGCCCCCGGTTTCCGTTTTGAAGTGTTCACTTTGTTGCAATTATTGGATGAGCATTTTACAGACACATTTCTGCCTACCAGATGCTCACACTGTGTGTTCACTGTGGGCATTTGTTATTCATTACCACCATTGTGCAATTAGATAATTTCAGGGAGATGCTGTTGTTTCTGCTCCCTGATTGGATGAGGATCAATTCACTTTGAAGATGGGAGCCAATCCACAGGATTAAGCAATTTTGGGGACACATTTAAACTTTTCCCCCCCTCCAAACTATCTGGGTCAAGTCAGGGCTGAGATGTCACTGCTAGAAAAGTTAAGCTATTGTAGTAACAGCAGCAGAGGTCAGATTTAAAATTAGTCTGAATGTTATGGGTGGAAACTATGTTATCAGAGGTACAATCTTAACTAAAACTTTTGGCTTGTCCCTCTCTGCCTATTTCAACTACCTGTCAGTGCTCCAGCCAGGGCCTTTCTGCAATTGAAGTTGCAAAATGTATAATATAGCCCAAGGGTTTGAGACAGGAGGCCTGGGTGTTGAGTTAAGCACTATCTCCTTTTCCAAGCACCTGCCAAATGCTTTTATTGAACTTGGTCTCCAATTGTGTCAGCTGTCACCATCAGCCACAGTTACAAGCCAATTCGTTATCGCAGCATGAATTAATGGGTCCAACCCTAATTCTGCAGAACACAGGTGGATCTCTAGGCTCTGTCCAGGAGAGTAATAGGATTCCCATAGTACTGTGTTGCCACACACTGCCCCATATACAAGAATATTTCATATATAATATAACAAAGGTAGATTTTGAATTTTCTAGTCTCCAGTTTTATAAGCCATCCATCAGACAGATAGTAATTGTGGAATGTGTGTGGGAGAACTTCTCTTGAGACTGTTTCCCCCCCGGAAGATGCTTATTGTGACAAAGATGTTTCCTATTGCTCCTCCAGCATGCAGTTAGCTGGAGTTCCATGTTATGGAATACAGCTCTCCAAGGCTATTTTACACACTTTTTTGTTTGGAAGAGCTACCTTTGGGGTGCTGGTTGCATAGAGAGGAAGGCTGTCAAAGGGTCTATCTTTCAAGCTTGCTACAGGATTATTCAGAACCTATTCTTGTCCCATCTCTTGAACACCAAATACTATAACTGAAAGTAAACAAGCCACATAGATAGAAGATACATTAATTTATTTTTACAATAAAAACTGTGAATAAAGTGTCATGGTTTTCAATGACTGAATAGATAATTGGTCCCTCACAATCACGTTTGGTGGGGTCACTCCAGTGATCGTCAAACTGTGACACACAAACGTTCAGTATAAGAGAAACAGTTAAAATTTCCATAGTGAAAGAAAGCTGCAGATTGTGTAGCAGAGAAGATACGAAAATTGCTATCTGGTTCATGGTTGCATCATAGGCTCTCTGAAAACCACCTCACTCCAAGAGGTCATCACAAAACCAGAACTGTATTCTTTTGTCTTTCCCCATCTGGAATGATTTTTTAAAATCCCTTTGAAAACAATAATTGGGCAAATTAACAAGGTTCTACTGGGGTTATACACACCCACCCTTAGGACAAGGAAGTTGTTAACTTTAATTTACTGAACATTACATAATGTATGGAAGGGCTTAGTTCCTATTTACTTTTGGGATTATTCATGATTTTATCATCACCAGTTTGATTTCTCGGATTTAAGGCAGCTATGATGTTACTGAAAATGAGACAAATATTTGTAACCGCATTTGCCTCAATATTAGCCAGATCTTTAGTTTCTGTCTACAACCACCTCCTTTCTACCATATATTAAGCTGATACTTTTGTAACACATTTGATGCTGTAATTTCACAAATCAGACTCTAAAGACCAGATATTAAGAATTTTACAATAATTTGAAAAAAAAAATAGACACCAGTTATAAATAGGAAATATTACAGCCAACCTGGCCTTTATAGCAACATACAAATCTAAATTTGTTTATAATTCTCTACAGAATAAAGTATCAGCTACCATATCCAAGGATGTCTCTGAAACCTAGCCGGGTTTTACACGATTAAAAGAAATTTGCAAAGGAAATTTGTGGACACATTGGAAATGTCCTATCACCGTACATGAGGAAAAGAACATCTCTGTAATAAAACCTAATCTTTTATGACACCTTCTCAAGAAAACAAACATCTCCCTTTCTTGGTTTGATGTCTGCAATGGTTAGCTAGGAATCTTCACTCTCACACAAGCCCAGCCTACAGACAAACATTGCTGCCCACTTCTTAGTAGTCCCTCCTAGCAAGCCCCAGTCTCACAAAGCTCCATAAATAGTGAGCAAATCTGGGGATGAATGGACCTAAAAATACAAAACAGGACAGACAGGTGACCCAGAATGGAAGATTCTGACAGGTAACTAAAAATAGATTATTTTAAATCAAATTAAAAATAGAGATAATGTAAGAGGGATGTGTTACTGACACTGCAGAAGCCTTGGGGTAACCTATAGCACGCAGTAAATCAAGTATATCATCCATCAGACGCTACCTTATCTGCATACAATAGTAATGTATCAGAGTGAGCGGGGGTTTCATCCCAAGTAGTGTTTACTGATTGATTTTGGCTACCCATATTTGAAAGCGACTTGCTACAGGAATTTCCAGGCTGCTCCACTAACTGTTCAGAAGCAGCACCAGCATGCTCATTCTCCTTCACTGTAGCACATGAAGCTGCATTTTCCTCAGCAGTCTGAGACAGATTCTGAGACTGGGCAGCCTGTCTCCCTCCTTCTGCCTCCTGCTGCTGCAGCATCTGCTCCACCTCAATCTCAAGTTCCAGATTTTCTTCATCTGCCTCCACTTCCAGCTGCTTCATTAACTCTTCCAGCTTCTTGGCCTTACGGAGTTCATTCTGCTGTATTATAGTGCATAGATGCTCTGTGAGATGCTCCTTGATCTCAGTCTTCCGTTGGAAATCTAGCTTTGCTGCTACATACTCTGACTCTGCCTTATCATATCGCTTCCTGCAAAAATAATGTTTTTGGTGTTATTCATCCTGAAGAATCCCAAAGTGCTTTACAAGTTACACACATGGATGAATACTTGATCAATCACTGAAAGGCATTTTCCTCTGCAGTGGGCAAGGCCAGCTATTTAATAGCACACAGCAACATTGTTCAACAATTATAAAGCAAGGGACGGAAAGGAGAATGTGCCAGCAGAAGAAAGTCCACTCCATCCGTTTCCACTGCTGCTGCATTCTAGGAGTAAATTCCCTTGTCTGAAATGCACAGATGGCAAACAATTTTGTTGACTTTTGTATGAGATTCATCTCCAGCATGCTGAAAGAAATCATCACTAGTAACTGCTCCATGTATTCCAATGGAAAATTAACTATTCAGAAAGATACCAAAGTGATTCATGTTCATTTTATTGTTAGCTAAACAGATCAACAATCCAACAGATCAACATTCTATGTAATTAATGAAGTAATTAATGAAGTAGCTACTTCAGTCTTTTCTAAAAGTGTACTTTCCCTGTCATTCAAAAAACCATATACCTATGTCACTAGCAGTACAGATGGGCACAGCACATGACACCATATAACGACCACAGCTTTTGCAGAGTCACCAATGTAGAAATAATTGTATCATCAGCATGGACACTTATCAGTTTGTACATTCTGACATGACAAACTTTCTAATGTAAAGCAACAATTACAAATATTTTGTGGGGCAACATAACAGTGGAAGGACTTAACTAGTAGAAGGATACCAGAGGCTGGCTGAGAGAGGAGGGAGGCTGTGGATCATACGCACCACGACCCTGTATTGCACCTCGTGACAGAGAGCATCCACAAATATAGTATCACAAAGGTGCCTGTAAAAACAAAGAGCTGCTTCGGAAAGCCATATTCAGGTGTCTCATTACCAAGCAATAGAGGGACACAGTGGTCCTTTTGTTTGAGGAAGCAGAACAAAATGAAACAGGATTCTTTCAGAGTATATTTCAGTAAGAAATAACTGCAGGATTCTGCTCCCAGCTGGAGCTCTATTCATGGCAGTGAATGACAAAGCCATGTCCACAGGGCCCCAAAATACCCACTCCTCTTTCTGTCACAAGGGAGTCACACAGATGATGTAATGAAGAACTCAGACATGAAGCATACATGCAAAGAACAAAATTAAGGTTACCGTGGAAACATTTGTCCAATTAAAACTTTAACCTGCATGAACATAGTTTTTTGTTTTGCATTGGAATATTTATAAATATTCCATTTTATAGTCTGAACTATGCAATTAGGACTATAAATACTGCACTTCTTGGCAGGTTAAACTAATTTGGCATTTAGCCTTAAAATATAAGGCAAAACTTCAATAATTGCTCAGAAAGGCATTGCTTGTTAGGTAAATGAAAGCTTTTAATGGTGGGTGGTATATTCTACAACACTGAAAATCCATGTGTAACTCTACTTTCCAAATCATGAAAAACTGATTATACAAAAACACAGCGAACTCATGAGGCGTATTTTTAAAGCTTTGCCTTCTTTCCCTACTAACCTTCCTTTTTCCATCTTTGTTACCTAAGTACAGTTTCCTGTAAACATTCTGTATGATTTTTTCCTATCACTGAGAATTTAAGATGCACAGTTCAAATGGGTGTAATGTTTTATGATACATGTCTAAATGTTTCATGGTTTCTGAAATCTATTTGAGTAAATCCTACAAACACACTGGCACTGAAAAGTCTTCTCTGGCATAGATCTGAAACTGTGTGATTTTTCCAAAATATCCTAAAATAGTGGAACTACATAAGGTCAGCTAGTCCCTGCCATTTTAAATGATAATTAGTCGATAGCCATCCTCAGTACTTAGCTGCCACTGGAATTCATTTAAAAGCTAATTACCATGTTTATTGGCCTGTGGGTCAATGCACAGCAAAAGTTACAAGGAAAACTACAATTTCTACACGTTGAATAGTGAACTAAAACCACAACCAAACATTTCCATTTCATTAAATGCCTATATAAACATGCTTATATTTACATACTCATGTTGTGGTTTACCCTATACTAATGAGGCACTCAGATTAATTTTACATGTTGAAGGATGCTGCAAAAGGGAATCATCAGAGTTGCACTCCCTTGTAGTAGTAATAATAATAATAGTAATAAAAAAACCTCAAATGATGGAAAGAGACATTGAGAACCCTGAAGACTGAAACTGACCTACATTTGGTCCCAATTCAAGAAAGTACATATTTAACTTTAGGCATGTATGCAAGTCCCACAGATTTCAATAGAACTTAAGTGCTGTCCTTAATTAGGGTGCTTTCCTGACTCAGGACTTTTGTTTACAGAGTTGATGTAATACATTACATGTGTTTGGTTCTTCTTTTAAAACTGCTCTTTTCCCAGGAAAAAAGCCAACAACGAAACCACTCTGTAACACAGTAGTGCTTATGTATAACTCTACCATAACGGACCAGCACATATGTACAATGAAAAGGCGGGGGATGGGGTGGAATGGCAAGTAAAGTTTTCAGTCGGGAAACTTATGTTAGTTGCAAGCTTCTGTTTAGGCCACTATGATCTAAAGAGAAACCACTGTATATTAAAACTTGTTAAATACACCTGCACTGGGTCTTTTAATGACATGACTCGCATCAGCCTTTCTTCAGTGAAAGGAAACTGCATACATTTTCCCAAGAGTACTTGCTGCTCTGTCTGTTAATTGCTTACCGAGCAAATGAATAGTCCATGCTGGCCTGATCGATTCGGTTCCTTAAGATCCCAATGTCAGCAGACACCATGTCATCCAGAGCCTGTAGCTCTTTTTGGATTCGCTTTAGTTTCACTGTCTCAGCCTGAGTTCTTTTGGATCTGAAAAAAACAAGATGCAAGTTCTCTCTCTTTAGAAGCATCCTACACAAGAGACATGTTGTGTTTCAACTCCAAACCCATCAGCTCATTAGTAGTTGCTCAAAGGTTTCTCTTTCATAGTTTAAGATTCTTGATCTTTCTTCCCATATTTATGGGGATCTAAAGTGTCTGCTATTAACAGTCTGAAACAAAAATATGTAATGACTGCAATCAAAGTGCCTAAAATGGATTGTATTCCTTCACTCGGAAAACTCACTCTTTGAAACTAAGTAACTTTAAGCATAAGAACATAGAAAATTGCTAGAAAGGAAGCCAAAGGAAGCAGGAGCCAAAAAGACTGGGTCACCTAGCCCAAATGTGATTATTTCCATTTTGTAGGATTACTCTCTATAGGCCTGATCCAAAGCCCAATGAAGTCAATGGAAAGAGTCACATCAAATATGAAAGATTTCAATCAAGCCCTACATAATCTTCTTCAACTCTGTTTATTACATTTGTAAGTTCAAGAACTAAAACTATCTACAGGAAGCATGTTCAGACCCAAGCACCTCAGGTAATTTTCAATGAGATCTCATACTAGGCCATGCTACCACCACCCATCATATCAGTGCACCATGCTTGTCAAACACAGATTTGATTTTCCATAAAATAGTCTTAGGTATCTTAATATCTCCAGTCTTCTGACTGACCAGCATTAGCAAACCACTGTCACCTTTTTAATCAATTCACCAATTCTATCAGCAACTGGTCATGTAACCAATACCTTTTTCACACCACCTGTATCCAGATACATACCAGCTTTGCACCTCCAAATGCCCCTTATATTATCAATTCCTTTACGTTCAACTATAATAGAGACTTATCCTGATATTCCCACAACTAAACGTTAACTCAGCCCTATCTTTCACCCTTGTGCCAGCAGACTAATAAGCCCTTTTAGCTCAGCCACTTTTTCCAAACTACATATTAGCCCCATCAACTATATCCTCTAGTCTTCTCTATTTCATTCACCCAATTCTTGTATTCTCTAGTCCCATACTCTGAAGCCTGTTGGACACTGCTGCTTCATTTATCTCTAAACTCCTTCTTGTCTTAGCATTAAAGGTCTCTGACTTAATACCAATACTTGTTTCTCGCACAGTGTGCATTCAGTCTGAACTTAGCACAGCTGGTTGTCCTCTTCTATCAGACTCAACTTGCTGCATTTTTCATTAATATTAAGATGTCTTTAATGGAGATCCTTTCATCAGAGAATCTCAAAGCACTTTACACTACACACCTTAATGAATTAAGTCTCTCCAGACTTCCGAGAAAAAGGTAACATTCCCATTTTATAGGTGAGGGAACAAACAGACTAAGTGACTTTCTAAATGTCACATAACAAGTCACTGGCAGAGCTGGGACTAGAACCCAGGAGTCCCTGTCCCCTGCTCTAATCACTGTACACAATACCACCAAATTAAATGCAAAATCACTGATCTGTTCAAGAACATCAGATTCACTCTGTAAAATTGTAACAGGAATTATCAGTCTGCAGAAGAAGCTGCATCTTCAGAAATGCAATCCACATAAAAAGAGCTTCTTAGCCACCACACAATTTGGAATAAAATGTGAGTATCATGTACTGTTGCTCATTTGCACACACACAAAAAATCTTTAGTGCAGAGGAAAGGGGGACAAGTTGGATTTGCTAAAACTTAGTAACTTATCATAGACAACAAACACCCCCCTTCCCGAGGTATGGCAGTAGAACGCAGAATGTCCTCATCACCTTTCAGCAATGGCTTTGGCCAGGAGTGCCTTCTTGCGTTTATTCTTCTCTTCCATCAGCCGCTGCTCCTGCTGGAGAACTTCCCAACGAGATTTCTCCTGCCTGGGCATTGACAAAGCAACAGGGTTAAACAAGGGTTCGTCTCTTTCCTGCCTCTCCCCACCCAAAACAGCAGTCATACTCCTTGTGTTTATTTTGTTGGAGCACCCATTAAGGATTTCCAAGAATCCAAGGACAGCTCAACACCTCGGTTCTGTGCGAATGAGGAAGGAAGACTGATCAGGAAGAAGAGTTATTAGCTTCAGGAGATACTCAAGTTTACTTGAGTAAGCAAGCCAGGGTCTCTTATGAACAAAGAATGTGGGGTTTGTTCTTTGCTACATTAGAATCCCATGTTTTTAACTAAAATTAGCATATATTGTTCACAAATAGGTGGCTTTTCACTATGAATCATACACACCCCAACCCATCTCTAAAATCCTGGGCAGACAAATATCTTATGGTATTATATAAATTCATCCTAATTGGATTAGATGAATGCAACAGTCTTTGGCTGTTGGTGGCCGAATGCCATTTTCCCCTACGTAAGTCACATCATGTTAGTTGTTGCGGTGGTTTCATCCATCACCTTTTCAAAAGGATCTCAGTAACAATCCTCTCGTCATAATTTAATGCATAATAGGGCTGTTCTTCCATGAACAAGGCCTACAATGGAGGATAAAAATAATTGGGTATTAATTTAAAAACTATTTTTGTATTTAAATTGGGTGTCTGATTTTATTTAAATTATAGTAAGGTTTTCTTTTTAAAAACAAACCTGCTTAAAATTAAATCTGAATTTAATATAAAATACGTTAAGGCCTGAACTTACTATAATTTAGTTGCAAATGTGAAACATGTTTTGATAAGAGAAGTTTATGTATCCAAAACATTCAATGTTATTTTAATAAAAATAAATTTTATATGCTGTTGTGTTTAATTAAATTTCATTTACTCCCCAATGCAGCTTGACACAAATCATTAGCAAAAAGTTAATTATCTAATAAATACGCAACATATTCACCATTTTCTAACATACAAAAAATGTACAATTAATAAGAATCTGAAAATAGTAAGCTATACAATTGTCTAAATAAATGTATACAGGTATAGTATATCCTCCTAGGTAGCAAAGAGATGTACCAAACTAGTGTGTAAAGTTGTGTTTAGTTGTAAATCAATGTTTTAATGGTTATATCAACCAATGAGAATGCACCTTTATTGAGAAAATAACTGAAGTACAAATGGAAACGTTGATTAAAATTGATTATTTAAATTGAGGATTTCCACTTGGTGATTTAAATTGCTGTGATGTAAATCAATCCACCCCGGAATAAAACATCTGAAGTTACTTGATAGCTAAAGGGAAGGAAGAAATTTTTTCAAACCACTGTGATGCTAGAACATAGGGTGTTATTTGACGTGGGAATGTTCCAATGGAATATACATGGTAGTTGGGTCTGCATTGGTGGCTGCTGGGCAGCAACCAACGCGTTAGCTATAGAATGTACTAAGTGGGAAAGTTTGGCCCTGTCAGTCGGACATAGCACTATCCATGGCCAGGGTGGATAAAAATCAATTATTTAAAAAAAATTAAAAAAATCAAAAATATCGGATTTTTTTTATTTAAATCGGATTTTTTGGATAGATTTTTTTCCTCAAAAAGCATTTTATCTAAAGATAATTTTAATTAAGATACATTATAGCTCAAAGATATCTCATCATGGAATAGGGATTATAAATTCTAATTCTATGGTATGAGACAATATATTCATGTAATCTTTAAGAAAAGTTTTGTAAATGAGTTCCAATAGTTCATGGATTAGGGACCCAATTTTATGGGGTTCCAGGGGCTTCTGTATAGATTATTTACATTAATCTTTCTATCTACCCAATGGGACTCAGTGCTTAGTCTAGAAGAATAGATCTGGACAAGAAGAAGAAGTCTGGAGATAAATGTGAGAAGGGAGGGACAGGTAGTAGAAACAAAAGTGAAATTGTTTGAGCAGCATATTGCAGAAGTCTTGAGGTCTTTCTGAGTGTAGCCTTCATTGATTTGAGATCTTCCACACCATTCTCTCACTAGAAGGGAAAATCTATAATGGCAGCAGGCCGTAAAAGAGACCCAGTTTGGGAATAAGAACCATTCAAGAAATATATGTTTGCTGATGATGTTTTAAAGAAAGTCACACCAGTGAACTGGTGGAAGTCACTTAAGCACTTGGATTCAGAGACTGTTGAAGTAATAATCTCACTTTTAACAGAAGTAGCTTCTTCTGCTAGTGTAGAAAGAATATTTTCTTCCTTTGGACTAATTCATTCCAAATTCAGAAATCCTTTGGGACCTGAAAAAGCAGGAAAGCTTGTTTTTCTTTTCCAGATTATGCACGAACAGGAAAATGAAGGTGAAGACGACTGAGTTAGCTGCAGAAGCCAACATTTTAAGTTTCTCATGTTGACCTGGCTGACAGAGTCGATTTAAGTTTTTTTTTTTTTTTTTTTTTTAAACTCATTTAACTATTTTAGTTAAAAACAATTTTAACAAAAACAAACCTGATTTTAAAAAAACTTGAATGTTTAACTAACTTCAAAAATTCATATGCTTGTTTTGTTAAAATATATGTTAGCTGTTGAAAAAAAATCCAGAATACATAACATTGTTTTAGTTAGATAAAACAATTTAAATGTTGTCTGGTGATGTTCTCCTCCTAATACAGCATGGCAAGAAAATCCTCCAAATATTAATGATTAACCTGTTGAATTGGAGATAGTTCACCTCCCAATGACTTCATAAATATCTGCTTCAATTACCTTTGGTAAATGAAATAACCAAACAATCCTTCATTTTCTGATATAGCTGTAAAACTAATCTGAAAAGTTTTCAAAATAAATCACTTTAAAAATGTGTTATAACCTTAATATGTATTAAGGTTATAACAACCAACAAGAATGCACTTTTTAATGTAGAAATCCATGAATAAATCGAGTCTTCCTGACTAGTGATTTAAATCAAATCCACCCTGTCCATGGCTTTGCTGAAGTACGTACTTACTTTTTAAATGAATACATGCCACGGAGCATTACAAAATGCTTACAGACTGGCGAGGAATGAACATTCTACTGAGTACTGGGACTCTCACTGATGGAAAAAGAAATAGAGCGTATGGAGGCATGCAGGAAAAGAAATCTAAAAATGTAAAACACAAAAATCACCTTAATACAAGCTGTGCCAGATAGCCAGTCTTTTACACAAAGGAAAAATAAATACACGTAAGGCACCTGGCCATTTATGCAGTGCTGTACCACAGTAGAGAGAAGGAGAACTTCCTGACTAAAACTACACATAGCTGCTTACAGCAACATGGAATAGTGGACTAGATGGGGCATGCGTCTGATCAAGTATGGCAATTACTGTCCAGATGGTTCAGAGGAGGGTGCAAAAATCCCCACTCTAGGCCCCTATGGGGTAATTTGATCCCCGTGATACTCTCATCCTAACCCCTAATTGTTAAAGATCAGCTCAAACCCTAAAACATGATGTTTTATCCCTTGTTTCCAATACTTTTTAGCATTAACTATAACAACTTTGGCGCCTAAGAATTTATTACTCTGGGTACCCAGAAGTAACTTCAGACAAACAAGGGCAAAATAGTTACAACAAACAAGACAATAAGTATATAGTCAGGCAGTGTATTTACTAGAATGAGCATTTTTTTTTTAAACTATTCTGAAACTATTCTGATATCAGGAATTTCTACACAGTCAAATATTTATTATTCACCCAGCTCTACAAACTGGGTGAAAAGAGAGAAATACTGGCCTAATTTATTGGAAAAAATTGTAAAATTAATCAAATATGTTATTTGATCAGCTCTATTAGTTACAGAAAGCAGAGAACAGAAGGTTAGGTGTGGTTAGGCAGGAAAGGGACATTTGGGATGGGTTTTGAGATGCTATACTGAAGTGAACAGGAAGGGTTTAAGACCAACTTTTAAAAGAACAAGTAATTCAGTAGTTTGGAGAGACACACACAGCTCAAGACACACACAACACAAGCGAAAAATGTCTCTAGTGCAACCCCCCACCCCTGCTGTAGAGTAACAAGGAGTAATTACAGAGGAGGCAGAGACTGAGTCAGCGGGTAAGAAAACACCAGTGTATAGCGAGTTAACCTCACAGCCTTCTCTTGATGCAAAAAGGATGGGTTTTTTTCAATCATGTTAGCTCAAGACGACTGAAAAACCTCATCAAGATGCAGTCTAGCACATCTAAAGCCATGTTCGCTGGCCATTATTTAGCCAAGGGGGGAGACTTAACAACTGAAACCCACCTCCACACCAAATCAAAAGGAGGGCCCATAGAAAGTTTTGAAAACCAGGAGAGCAATTTTTTGAAAGGGGCAAAAGTTAAACAGAACCAAAAAGATGCATTTCCAAATGTGAGCTTTGTATACTACATAAATAAACCAGAATCAACAGATGTGCTTAACCCTTCAAAGACAATTAAAAAAAAAAAAAAAAAAAGAGTCCCATGACCTGGCCGCCTTACAATTTAGGTCCCTAATCCTGCAATCTTGCCTGCATGGAGTCTATTGAAGACAACGGGACTCCATTTTCTGCACGAATTAGGGCTTGTCTACGCTGGCACTTTACAGCGCTGCAACTTTCTCGCTTGGGGTGTGAAAAAACACACCCTAGCACAGCAAGTTTCAGTACCGTAAAGCACCAGCGTAGACAGTGCGCCAACGCTGGTAGCTGCGTTTCTAGCGCTGGTAGCTGCGCCCCTCGTGGAGGTGGGTTTTTTAGAGCGCTGGGAGAGCATTTTAACATTGCCAGTGTAGACTAGCCCTTTAGATTGCAGGACTCAGGTCTACATGAGATATTACTGAACAAAGGGTGGCAATTAAAGGATCAGCAGAAAAGAAGCAAAGGAGAAGACTTCTTATTCTAAAATACAGTGCAGTTTAATATTAAACTTCAGTTTATTGTACAACAAAATGATGAATTAGTAAGGAATAAAACCAATCCCTTGATTTTACAGACTTACTAACAATTCCACTCTCTTTTTCTCCAGTTTGAAATCCATCTTTACAGGGAGTTCCTGGGGTTTTTCATTGCCATTACAACGATTTTCAAGTCCCTGTGCATTCTGTTGAGCTCTGGTGACATGTTGCCTTTGATCCTTGATTGGGGATGGAGGTGGTGGCGGCAGAGGCTGCTGAGGAAGACAGGGCTTGTGTTTTGGTACAGAAAGCAGCTGTTCTGGAAGTACAGAGGCTGCTCCATCCTGCCGTCCCAGTTTCTGACATTGTTGCTGAAGAGCTTTTTCTCGTAGCAACTGCTGACGGCTCTTATTTACAGACAGGGGTCGACGCTGCTGATCAGAAGATTCAGATGTATCTATTTATAGTAAAAATAAAAACAGAATCCTTTTAGGAGAGGCAAAATCTTGACGATTTATTTTCTTATAAACTCTAATGCTGGTAACATGATCAACCTTTGTCAGAAAGTCACATGAGTGAGGATATGCAAACAAGCCACGTAAAAATGTTTTGCTGCTATAATATTAATACTAGAGGTTCGGGTTATTTCAGTGAAATACAGGAACTTGGATGCTGGACAGAACTCCTGGATTACTCAAAACTGTGGTAAATTTTCCATCGCTTGAAATCTTTCAATCAAGCTTTCAGGTCTTTCCAAAAGGCATGCTCTGGTTCAACCACAAGTTGTTGGGCTGGATGCAGGAATCACTGGATGCAACTGGACAATACAGTTGGTCAGACAAGATCAGTGGTTCTCAAACTTTTTGGACTGGCGATCCCTTTCACTCAGCAAGCTCTGAGTGCGGATCCTCCCCCTTAAATATAAAAATATAATTTTAGTTTATAACACTATTTTAAATGCTAAATTTATAGCCGTACTGTTTAAAATGAACTTGCCTTTTCTCACTGCTTTTAAATTAAAACGAAAAGACATTTTTATCAAATTACTGTTATAAGCAGAAAAGTTATTTTTTGAAATAGTTACTATTTAATACTGGGGAGAGGGGCACGAAGCAACTGTGTCAATATCACTTTTCACAGTAGACTTAGTGCCCCATTGCCACCCTTACTTCTGCGCTGCTGCTGGCTGCAGCTCTTCAAGTTGCACTACTGCTGGCAGCAGCACGGCTTTCAGCGCCGCCACCACCAGCAGCACAGAAGTAAGAGTGGCAATGGGGTGCTAAGTCTGCTATGAAAAGTTATATCTGTATGTTTGTTAATATCACCTTTCACAGCAGACTTAGGCTTGGTCTACACTAACCCCCCAAATCGAACTAAGGTACGCAACTTCAGCTGAAGTTCGAAGTACCTTAGTTCGATCTTACCTCGGTCCACACGCGGCAGGCAGGCTCCCCCGTCGACTCCGCGGTACTCCTCTCGCCGAGCAGGAGTACCGCAGTCGACGGCGAGCACTTCCGGGTTCGACTTATCGCGTCCAGACAAGACGCGATAAGTCAAACCCAGAAGTTCGATTGCCAGCCGCCGAACTAGTGGCTGGGTATAGACGTACCCTTACTAGGGCAAACTTCCTATCTAGCTGGGAAGCTGTGAACAGTGATATTAACAAACATACAAATATCACTTTTCACAGCAGACTTACTTGCGCCCCATTGAGACCCTTACTTCCGTGGTGCTGCTGGCAGCAAGTGCTGCCTTCAAAGCTGGGTGGATGGAGAGCAGCAGCTGCTGGCCAGGTGCCCAGCTCTGAAGGCAGCATTGCCACCAGCAGCAATGCAGAACTAAAGGTAGCAATGCCACACAATGCCACCCTTACCTCTGTGTAATGCTTGACCTTTGCACTGGGAAGGGTGGCTGGGGGGGGGCACTAAGGCAAATTTTGGGGTGGCCATAGCCCACACAAGCCCCCCGCCAGCACTGCCCCTCCTGTGTGTTTGACTGTTAAATTATAAATTACTTTTTTTTTTTTTTTGCCTATCCCAGTATTCTTATTGTTCTGTGGTTTAATGCAGCCCTTCAGCTGCTGAACAATCAAGCCCTCTAATGTTGTCTCAGTCCCAAGGCCAGCCTTAGGGAAAACGGCACCCTGGGAAAACTTCAATTTTGGTGCCCTTCCTTTGGAGATGTAGCAGGGCTGGAGGCAGAGCAGACGGCCAGCCATGCACAGGGCTAACAACTCAAGACCCCTTAGAATAACCTCACGACTCCCAGTTTGAGAACCCCTGGACTACATGATCATAATGGTGCCTTGTAGTCACAAAATCTATGAGAGAAGGGAAGGGGAGGGGGGGGAAGGGGAGGGGGAGAATCTTTTTCATCACATACATGTAAGAAACCAGCTAGAGAGTCTCACATTCGAAGGCCGGAAGGAACCACTGCGCTCCCCCGCACCGAGCCCCTGCCTAACCCAGCCCGGAGCACGGCCCCAAGCTAAGCCCTGTTCCAAGTCCCAGCAGTTACCGACCCTCCCTGGCACGGGATCGGAAGGGGCCTTTCCCCTCCGGAGCGAGCTAGCCAAGACCCCTCCAGGGCCAGGCATCGAAACAGACCTCGCTCCGCCACCACTGCTGTCAGCCCCAGCGCTCCGGCTGCCCTGCCCAGCGCCCCCGAGCTCGGGCCAGACCCAAGGTCCCAGGAGAGGCCGGGCTCGGACGGGGCCCCGACACCAGCTCTGCGCCCAGCCGGCCGGTGGTGGGGTGGGGGGACAACGCCGGGCTCCGAGCATCCGCCCCCCAGCTTCAGCGGGCCGCCCTGAGGGCTCCCGGCAGGGACACCCGGCCCCCGCTCACCCCGGCCGGTACCTGCGTGCGGCCCCCGCAGCCTCCGCAGCTCCTGCTCGGAGAAGCCGGCCCAGCCCCCCGCCATAGCGCCTCATCCCCGGGGGTGGCGGCGCTCGCGGCCGGCGCTTCCTCCTTCCGCTGCCACGTCCAGGCCTCGGCAGGACCCCGCGCCCGGGCCTGCCCCTGGCTCCGCCGGCCGCTTCCCCACAGCCTGTTACTCCATGAAGGCCGGGCGGGGTATCAGTCACAGCGCAGGCAGCCCTAAGGGAGCCCGGCGGGGTCCTAGCGCGTTACCATGGGGAAGAGGGCGGGGCCTCAAGGGGAAGGTGGCTGCTGGGCAGGGGAGGGAGATCTGAGGGGGAGGAGCCTCCCGTCCTGCTGCCGCTCATCCCTTGCTCTCCAGGCCCAGGGGTGTAGAGCTCAGCCCCAGACTCCTTCCTTTCTCTGTGCCCTCAGGGTACCACTGCTGGGCCAGGAGCCAGGCTGGCATCTCCTACACTCTGCCCATTGGGTGCTGCACCACTGAGAAAGCAGCAAATGAGAGCATAACAGAGCTCTCCCCCTCTCAAGCCCTCTGAATGTTGCAAGGCATCCTACAGCACTCACCTGAATGGGGACAGCCAGTAAGAATGGAGTAATTTAGCTCCTGCCACCCTCGCTAACTGATCATTTCTACCTGTACAATAATAGTTCATGGCAGTGGCCAGGAGACAAGTTTGTGGCAGATGTAAGGGCTTGTCTACACTTGAAATGCTACAGTGGAACAGCTGCACTGCTGTAGCACTTCAGAGTAGACACTACCTACTCCGGTGACAGGGATCAGATAATCCACCTCCCTGAGAGGTCGGCAGAAGAATTCTTCCATCAACTTAGGGCTTGTCTACACTGGCACTTTACAGTGCTGCAACTTTCTCGCTCAGGGGTGTGAAAAAACACACTCCTGAGCGCAGCAAGTTTCAGCGCTGTAAAGCGCCAGTGTAGAGAGCGCTGTTAGCTACGCCCCTCATGGAGGTGGTTTTTTTAGAGTGGCACTCTGCCGCGACTACACAAGCCACATTAAAGCGCTGCCACGGCAGCACTTTAATGTTGCCAGTGTAGACTAGCCCTTAGTGCTGTCTGCACAGGAATGTAGGTTGGCTTAACTATGTTGCTCAGGGGTGTGGATTTTTCACACTCTTGACTGATGTTTTTAATCTTACCTCATTTTCTAGTGTAGACCAGGCCTAAGAATTTGACTACGCAGGCAACAGAGCTAGAAGTTTATGATTGACTGCATGAGTGATTATTTGGCTGAGGAAAAGCAACCCAAATTTGGCCAAATAACTAGGCCTTTGACAAATTGCAGTTCACCTATGCTCAGTCAAGATTTGCTAGAGCTTCACAGCTTATTTCCCCAAAGATTTCATCTGCTCAAGGCTAAGCAGGACTTTTCCTGCAAGTGCAATTCCTGGATGCTCCAAGCTGTGCCAGGTTCAGGTCTGGGCAAGGGATCTGTGAGCAGGGAGCCTGTCTCTCCTGTGCGCTCAACATCCCCACCCTCATCACTGCTGATGCCCAGGCAGCAAGGAGAAGGAAGCTGCCTGAATCATGTGCAGAGGGGACAAAAGCCAGATCTGGTGGGGGAGTAGAGTGGGACAAGGAGCCTGGCAGGGAAAGACTGGGACTGGAGGCTTGTGAGAGGAAAAGGGTAGCTGGAATCTGGAGTTGGGCGGGAGACTGGGAGTGGCTGGGTAAGGACACCAGGAGCTGGGAGGGGAGGCAGAGAAGATTGGAATTGGATGGCAAGGAGACTGGGACTGGAGCCAGGGAGAAAAATGACGGGGACTGGGACTCAGTTGGGGTGGAGAGACAGAGAATATGAGCAGCCAGGGGAGACTGGGACCAGTGGGGCGGGTGGAAGGAGGGTGAGGGGATGGGAAGCTGGTCTGACAAGGAATCAGGGTACAGCAGAAGAACAGGGATGGGAGAGGAAAAGAGACAGACAAGGAGCTGGGGGCAGCGAGGTGGATACTGAGATTGCACAGGGAGCCACAGAAGGGGCTGGGGATGGAGGGTGAAAAGACAGATAGGATGAAGAGTCAGGAGGGGGTAACTGGTAGTGGCTGGGCAAGGAGATGGGACTAGGAGCTGGAAAAGGGTGGGGGAACTGGGAATGGTTGGGCAAGAAGACTGAGACTGGGAACAAGTGGGGAGACTGAGACTAGGATGGTGAATCCAGAGGGGGAGTCTATGATTTGCTGGGCAAGAAGACTGGAACTGGGATGAGAAACTTAAGGAGTGGAAACTGGGACTGACAAGGTGAAGAGGATGGGACTGGGACGAATAGCCAGGGGTGTGGAAGAGATGACTGGGACAGGGACAGGAAGGGGACAGCACAGAAAAACTCAATCTTGGGGGAAACAGAAAAGTCTGTCCCCACTAGAGCACATCCCCCTCCAGAGCCTTCAATGGAACCCAAGATTCCCGAGTCTCACCATTCCTCTGCTGTCAGCATATGTCTGTGAAACGCACTGGCAAACTATCTCATCCACCTCTAGTGCTGGTCCCCATAAAGGATGACAACTTACTATTGCTACCAGTTACTACATTAGCTCAAGTAGCCAAGATCTGTGCAGTGGATCTAAAGGTTCCAACTGTGCTGATGACCCACAAAAGTGTCAATATGATGTCACATGATGGAATTTCTGTTTTTTCTTTTCGCTTTTTTAAAAATCTAGGAACTTACATACAAAAACCTGTGTTAAAAGAACATCATTATGGTTGCAAAGTCAAGCACTCAAAAGTTAGGAAATGCCAGAATGCAGGTTGCTTGTGCCAATATATTACTTTTACACACACACACACACACACACACACACACTTCCATGTCCATAACATATAATATGTTTGTGTGGCCCACATGTGCTTTTCTAGACCCTAATAAATTTGAATTTCTTTTAAGTTTCATCTTAACTGTTAATTTCCTGTCTTTAACTGTTGGGTTGGGATAATGACAACATCCCTGTAATGTATTTTACCCTAAATTACTGATGTGTATTCTGCCTTAATTGTATTCCAACATTCTGTTTGGGAATACAGATATATATATTTACAAATAAAGACAAAGAAAAAAGACAATTAATAATATACTTTTATATCTCAACAAAGACAGCTTTCCAGAGTGCAAGTATTTTGTCCATCTGCACACAATTCCTGTAGTGGATTTACATATACTACAGGTCCAAACAATCAAGTTTCTGCCATGAAAAAGGCAGAAGGGACTGCAGAGGCAGGAGTGGTCAGGCTTAGCTGAGATGGCCAACAGGCTCAAGGCTTAAGTAATACATCATTTTCAATAAAGGGGGACATTTGCAGTGTCTAACCGCATCCCTCCCCCTTCCATAGTTTCCCAATCTGTAAAGGATTAGCTAGGCTCTGAAGTTTTGCCATGTCCAAGCCCTCGGAGAGAGAATTCATAACTAGATGACCATGTATAATGCTAAGATTTATCTTGGAAACACTTTAACAGCTTCTGCATGACTAACTCATCCCATATATACTGGTCCCACTCAGTGAGAGGAGGAAAGGGGTTGCCTTTCCATTCTCTGGCAGTAATTAAATGGGTCTGTAAAGGCTGGCCCTACAGTCCCCAAAGGGCAAGAATCGTCCCTAAGCAGTCTGGTTTCAGGTTTGTTATGGAATGGCAACTGTATTGTTGTCTAACAATGGAGAAGGGTAAGGTGTGCATGATGATTATTGTGGTGCTATCAGCACCGATAACCATGAGGTTTTGTCATCTTCCCTGTGTGATCTTGGGTGGGGAAGGGTATGGGGGGGGGGGGGGAAGGAAAGGTGTGAGTTCTTCTTGTAGACATCTCAGAGCAAAGAAGGAATCCAAATGGGGGAAGAATCAAAACTCAAAGATGCTCTCCAACTTTGGTGGGTCCAAATTGCTTCCAAGTTTTAATATTACATACAAAAATGAAGCACCATATTCTCTTTATTGCAGCAGATATTCCAGTCATAAAACTCCCATGTGTTTTATAGAAAAGTAGCTCCCCTATTTAACAGTTAAGCTCCCCTATTGAACAGTTTCCGTCAGTCTATGGTTTAATTACCAGTCTCTTTGGCCAGCTTTCTCTAGTAATAATTATGACCTAGTGAAGTCATTTAATTGGACATTTACAAACACCAGACTTATAAAATTGGAGGCCATCAGTCCTTTCTGGCTTGCAAATGACCTGGCGGGCGCTGTAGATTTGCTATTTCTATCTTATAGTGTTTTCACAGTTATCATCACTGGAACACGTGGTTTGTGGTGGGGCAAGAGACTGAGGGGAATGGGGTATTATTCTCCTGTTACCGCCTTTATAGGAGGAATAGATAAACATGTTCAGATAAAGGAAGAACTAACCTAACCCTTTGCTCAACACTGGAGCTGAACCCCGACAGTAAGAAAAGATCTACTAACTTCCTGCCACCATGATCAGCATTATTTCCACATCCATTGTATATAATTTTTGCCTAATTTTGTACTCCCTGATTCAGTCCAGGACTAGCAGTAGAGGATTGCCTTAATACCATTAGAACATGTGTTCTCATGAGATTTCCAGGCCAGTTGTGAAATGCCATTTTAAGATAAAAAGTTTGGACTGCTGGGCCAGAGCTTCAGATGGTGATGCAGACTTCCAGTGCAGTGATGATTTATGCAAGTACAGTACAATTTTCACCAGTTTCGTTTATACCCACCCCCCTTTTTAAAGAGCCAAATTAGCTTTTCTGCAGGAGATTCATCCATCCACTTAAGAGCATGCTATATCTGGGTGGGTGATATATATGCCTCCTTTTGCTTTAATGATAAATTGGGGGCATTGCTTTTTGTGATTCATGCACTGGAAATATTAAAAAATACCCACCATTCCAGAAATTCTGCACACTAAGTGGAAGCAGAAAAAGCTTTACAGCAATACACTGTGAATAAACACAAGCGTTTTTAATATTGATGTGATCCACGCAGGAGGTTTTGGTTACTTAAGTGGGAAGCAGTATTTTTTTATTGTTGTTATTGTTTAAACCCCACACTGAGAAGTCCAGAGGATTGTCAGACACAATTCATAACCTCAGATGGTGTGTGGTATGGACAAATATTAATCAGACTGAAAAGCTAATTCCCTTTAATTGAAACTCTGGTGATAGAGATATAATCATAGAATCATAGAAGATTAGGGTTGGAAGAGACCTCAGGAGGTCATCTAGTCCACAGCCCTACTCAAAGCAGAACCAACCCCAACTAAAAATCATTCTAACCAGGGCTTTGTCAAGCCCAGCCTTAAAAACCTTGAAGGATGGAGATTCCACCACCTAACTAGGGAACCCATTCCAGTGCTTCACGACCCTCCTAGTGAAATAGTTTTTCCTAATATCCAACTTAGACCTCCCCCACTGCAACTTGAGACCATTGCTCCTTGTTCTATCATTTGCCACCACTGAGAACAGCCTAGCTCCATCCTCTTTGGAACACCCCTTTAGGTAGTTGAAGTCTGCTATCAAATCCCCCCCTCACTCTTCTCTTCTGCAGACTAAATAAGCCCAGTTCCGTCAGCCTCTCCTCATAAGTCATGAGCCCCAGTCCCCTAATCATTTTTGTTGCCCTCTGCTGGACTCTCTCCAGTTTGTTCACATCCTTTCTGTAGTGGGGGCCCAAAAACTGGACACAATACTCCAGATGTGGCCTCACCAGTGCCGAATAGAGGGGAATAATCACTTCCCTCGATCTGCTGGCAATGCTCCTACTAATGCAGTCCAATATGCTGTTAGCCTTCTTGGCAACAAGAGCACACTGTTGACTCATATCCAGCTTCTCATCCACTGTAATCCCCAGGTCCTTTTCTGCAGAAATGCTGCTTAGCCAGTCAGTCCCCAGCCTGTAGCAGTGCATGGGATTCTGCACTTGTCCTTGTTGAACCTCATCAGATTTCTTTTAGAAATCCTCCAATTTCTCTAAGTCACTCTGGACCCTATCATAGAATCATAGAATCATAGAATATCAGGGTTGGAAGGGACCTCAGGGGATCCAACCCCCTGCTCAAAGCAGGACCTATCCCAACCCTCCATCGTATCTACTGCTCCTCGCATTTTAGTGTAATCTGTGAACTTGCTGAGGGTGCAATTAATCGCATCATCCAGATAATCGATAAAGTCGTTGAACAAAACTGTCCCCAGGACCGACCCCTGGGGCACTCCGCTTGATACCGGCTGCCAACTAGACACTGAGCCGTTGATCACTACCCCATTGAGCCCGACAATCTAGACAGCTTTCTATCCACCTTATAATCCAAATATCCAATCCATACTTTTTTAACTTGCTGGCAAGAATACTGTGGGAGACCATATCAAAAGCTTCGCTAAAGTCAAGATATATCATATCCACTGCTTTCCCCATAGCCACAGAGCCAGTTATCTCACCATAGAAGGCAATCAGGCATGACTTGTCCTTGGTGAATCCATGTTTACTGTTCCTGCTCACCTTTCTCCTCTCCAAGTGCTTCAAAATAGATTCCTTGAGGACCTGCTCCATGATTTTTCCGGGGACTGAGGAGATATTAAATATGGATTCTTTTTTGATACTACCAGAGTGTCTACAAATTTTAATGTGTGGCAATTTGAGAAGATTGATGATGTCTGACTGTGCCCTGTTCTCTATGGCATTGTGGTTCTCAAGAAAGGGTATGTGTACCGCTAGGGGTACGCAGAGGTCTTCCAGGGGGTACATCAACTCATCCAGATATTTGCCTAATTTTACAACAGGCTACATTAAAAAGCACTAGCAAAGTCAGTACAAACTAAAATTTCATACAGACAATGACTTGTTTATACAGTTCTATATACTATACATTGAAGTGTAATTACAATATTTATATTCCAATTGATTTATTTTATAGTTATATGGTAAAAATGAGAATGTAAGCAATTGTTCAGTAATAGTGTGCTGGGACACTTATTTTTATGTCTGATTTTATAAGCAAGTAGTTTTTAAGTGAGGTGAAATATAGGGGTACGCAAGACAAATCAGACTCCTGAAAGGGGTACAGTAGTCTGGAAAGGTTGAGAGCCACTGTTCTATGGGAATAAATGCACATGCTCCAGTTAAAATTGAATTTAGTTGTAAATTTAACATATTTGCAAAAAAGGTGCTTATTGTATGTACTGAATACATCCATGTAATGAAACTTTCTATTGGTGACTTTATGCTCAATGATATAAAGATCAATAATCTCACAGAAAGGTAGGAAGTTTTAAAAATTGGAATGGGGGACAAATTATTTCTTACATGGCACTGAAAACAAAGGTTTAAAAACAACAGGGAATTTTAGGCCTCAAGTCTGCAAATACTTATGCACATGCTTAACTTTAAATACATTAATAGTCTCATAGACTTCAATGGGACGACTCACAAGAGTAAATGAAGACACGTGCATAAGAGTCTGTAGGATCTGTGCCTAAGGACTCAACCCTACAGAGGCGCTGCATAGGCTGCTCAGTGCTGTGTATGTGTTGAGAATAATTGCTCAGCATCCAACAGTGACTCTGCAGGATTTCCATCTTTCTGCCTAAAGTGCCTGATCAAAACTCCAATGAAACCAGTTGATGTCTTTTCAATGACTGCAAGGGGCTTTGGATGGGATCCTAAGGACCTGATTTAGGAAGGCTCTTAAGCATGTGCTTAACTTCAGCCATGTGATTAAAGTTAAGCAAGTGCTTTCCTTAATCAAGACCAATAGGCAGGGCCGGCTCCAGCATTTTTGCCGCCCCAAGCGGCAAAGAGAAAAAAAATTTAACAAAACAAAAGCCCCCCGCGATCGGCGGCACTTCAGCGGCTGCTCTACTGCACCGCTTCATTCTTCGGTGGCAATTCGGCGGCCGGTCCTTCCCTCCGAGAGGGACTGAGGGACCCGCCGCTGAATTGCCGCTGAAGATCCAGACGTGCCACCCCCTTCCATGGGCCGCCCCAAGCACCAGCTTGCTGCGCTGGTGCCTGGAGCCGGCTCTGCCAATAGGATTGATCCTGGGCAGTGCTGAGAATTCTGTCTCTGATCCAACATGCACTTAAGCACTTAAAAACTTTGCTGGAGAGCCACCTATCATGATGAAGCCCTGAGATCAGTAAGCCACCACAGGGGTAGGCAACCTATGGCATGCAAGCTGATTTTCAGTGGCACTCACACTGCCTGGGTCCAGGGGGCTCTGCATTTTAATTTAATTTTAAAGGAAGCTTCTTAAACATTTTAAACCCCTTATTTACTTTACATACAACAATAGTTTAGTTATATATTATAGACATAGAAAGAGACCCTCTAAAAACGTTAAAATGTATTACTGGCATGCAAAACCTTAAATTAGAGTGAATAAATGAAGACTCGGCACACCACTTCTGAAAGGTTGCCAACCCCTGCACTATAACTTTACTACAGCTGCTAGAATCAGGAATAGCTTAGCAGTGAATATACTTTTGCTGGGTACAGTTCACGTTGCTCCACTATATGGCTACTTTATTCTGGCTAAAACAATATATTGATTGAGTCAAAAACCCTATTATGTTGGAGGCGGAGGGGAATTGATTCCCATATTATCTCACCATTACTCCTCCAAGTTGCAATGGGCTGGATTGAATATTTAGCATAAAACACTTTCAAATACCCCAAAACGGATCAGTCCACTGACCCATCAAATAAAGAAGATCACAATACGTGGATAAATCCCCCATTGTTCTTGATGGCAGAGTAGCTTTGATCACAATTAATACTCTTCCTCAACTGCAGTATCAAATGCAGATGTTTCCTTTCAGTTTTTAATCAATTTTCTTTGTGAAATTAAACAGGGCATTTTCATGATAGGCATGGCAAATAAGGAATCATGTCTCTGTCTTAAAACATAACTGTGTGTTTAGGCAAATCAGAAGGAGAATGTAACTTTTCTAATATAAATCTAAACCTTCATCTCAATGCAGAGTAGCCTATAGCCATGGGGGAAGGGGAATTAAAAGCTACAAAGTACATTATTCTGTGTCATGGCTTTCAACACTTGAGAATCTGAACTTGCGAGCTGGGGTCAACAACCAAATATATAAGAGCTAGGCCCAAAATGGTGTTTTCTGTTTGTAGGGATTTCTTAGTGGGACCAAAAATCCATTTGTCTGAAGAGATAACATCTAAAAAATTATTCTGGAAACACCCTATTTTTTAATCATACAGCAGCTAGAGATTTCATTTTAAGGCTTATTAGGTCCCTGTATGAAGGGAACCCCCTGCCTAGAACTCATCCCTCCCATGCAGAAGAGTGTCAGCTGTCTCTATGGCTCTACTCCACTCTTTCCAGAACTCCATGGGTGGTACTCTGTGGAGTTGGGATCCACTTAGTAGGAGTGGGCAGGTCCTAGGTGGTGGGGAGGCAGAGAGAGAATGACCCCATGTTGGGTGAGGGGAGGGCTAGGAAAACAGCATCCATTGAAGTCAATGGGAGTTTTGTCAGTGGGCCACGATTTCACCCATATAATCCCACCACTAGCAGAAGACCTGTAGATATTACCTGGGAAAGGAGATATTGCCCAAGTCTATATTACCTTTCCAAGGATCCTCTTTATTGTGGGGAACCCTTGCCCTTTAAGCAGGCTCTCAGGGCAGCCATAATCTGGGGAAGTCTCTGGTAATAAAGCTCCAGTGGAACCAGGGGAAGAGAAGGGGGAACACTGGGACACCAGAGTAGGATTAGACTCATGTGGCGCAATCTGCATCTTATTCCCCCCCAATCCCTGAATGGAAGAAACTCTGCACAGAGGCTCTCATTAGTCCATCCTGTGGGTTTACCATGGGAGGTGGCGTTGAGGACCAAGATTTGTAGGTCAACAACCCAGAACAATAATACTGCAACCTCAAGGCAGGATGCTCCGGGAAGCTGGGACCATATATTATATGGGTAGGTCTACACTGCAGCTGGAAGCAAGCTTCCCATCCTGGGTAGACAGACTCACTCTAGGGGTAAAGTAAAGCTGTCAAGTTTCCTGAAAGTCTGTTACCCTACAAACCATAAAGGTTCAAATTCCATCTTAAATCCTGCAAGATATTAAGCTAGGCATTTAAGATTTGCTCAAACGATTCAGCCTGAACAGTTATTAATAGTTTCCAGATTCATAGCCTGGCAGGAGATATAGCTCCAGAAGAACGACAGTAATTTTGAAAATATACTCTGGGCAGTGATGCAACCACACACAAAAAGTTGAGGGCCTGGGCAGAGTGGACAAGGAGTAGGTGTGTAGGAATGCTGCTTCTGCATTAAGTGGGACAAGCCCAGCATTACTGTCACTCCAACAGTCGTTCCTCCAGTCTGGGACAGGAGGAATATTTCCCCACAATACATTGGCAGGAATACTGGGAAATACCCCTCTCATTCCCTATTGCATCTGTGCATAAAGCACCAGATGACCATTTCCCCAACGCTCGTGATCGTTGTTACAGTGCAAGGGTGAGCTGCACCTGTGATCTCTCCAGTGGGAACTCTTTCCAAGCCACATACCTGTACTTCTCTTAGGATGAAACCCCACAGTTCACCCTACTTTTAGACTGTTGTTACCATGTTAGAGTACATCCTGTTTCAGCAACCCTATTTTCTCCAGCAGGCCCAGCTGGGGTCAGGCCCTGCTATACATTTCTCTTGGGGAGCTGTTACCAGCTGATAAATACTGTGACCGTGGACAGCTTATTCAAATCAGAGTATTATTTATTTGTCCATAGGAATTTAGCTAGCAGAGTGAAAAGATTAACTGAAGAAAAGGCTAAACACCTATTATTTTACCTAAACCTTGGCCTTCCCGGCCAGTTCCAGGTAGGCTCACAGAGTTGGGGGACAGCACAGCAGGTTGCACCCAGGCAGCCTCTCCCTCCCAATCTGATTCACCCACTCAGCATCTATGGTCCTTCAGTTCCCAGACAGATTTTTGTCCAGTTCAGAGTCTCTTTGTTTAAGACTTTCTGCCAGAAGACCTCCCAAGATGTGGAGCAGGGCCTCTGAACTTGCCAAATAGGTTTATGCATTTCTCCAGTAGTCTTCCCTGAGTAGGTTGAGGTATTGTCCATTAAACGTCCACGACTGAGTTGGTCAGTATCTGGTTCTTGTGTTCACGTGGCAAACTCCAGCAGGAATTAATTCTTTGTGTTCCATATAGCGACATAATAACCACCAAACATACAGAGATGCACACAATATTAGTAAGAATACTGTAGATAGCACCCATGTTCTTCACAGATATTGACACTGGGATTTTTCATCTAGCTCTGGAGCATTTGGGTGAGATCATGTGTTGGGATCAGCTATCCCTAAGTCATCAGATTTCTGCAGTGATTGCCGAGTGGAGAGAGCATTTGGACAGCTGGGAGAGATTTTTCACCCAACATTTTTCTATGGCAGATGCAGATTTGGTGACACTGAAACATTTTGAAAATTTGCATCCATCCTTCAGAGTTGTTTTGGTCAAAAAAAACTTTTAAAAAATCCAAACGTTTAGTTTCAGCATTTTTGAAACAAAACATTTCAACTTTTCAGTTCCAAATGATGCTTGAAATTGAAACAAAACATTGTGTTTGACCTGAAATGAAATTTTTCAACTTTTTGATTCACCAAAAATTTCAAATGATTTTGTTTTTGTGTCAATCTGAAGTGATAATTTTCCCAATTTTTTGGAATTGGCAGTGAACTGAAAAAAATCCATTATTTGCATTGTTCTCATAATTTGTGATGTTGGTTCTTCCTGTCTTCTACTAGGTTTCTAGGATCATTGACCTCTGCATTAGCTACAGAACAAGACAGTCCGAGCAAACATCTGAAGTGACTGTCTCATTGCAGGGCCTTTCTTAGATTCCCTTTGGCCAACCCATGAGTTTGTTTCCCCCATTAGCTGATTTAGAATAGAGAGATCTTTCCGAATGGTCTCCGAACATCCCACTGGATCAGCAGCACATGCCAAGAAGAGTGGAAATACTAGAGAGAATCTGGAGATCAACAGCTCCTTTGAACACAGCTGGGTGCTCTTTAGGCAGGTTAGATCTTCAGGGGCCATTATATCCCAGATTGCTCCAACTAGTTAAGCCAAACCACGTGTGAAATGGCAGCTGCCTCTTAATTTTTTTAACAGGATAATTTAGGGGCTTATTTTTGTTTTTTAAATGATAAAAACTCTTAAAGTGGTGCCTTTCCTCCCTTAATGAAGGGAGTGTGGAATCCATTACTTTTTATAAACCTTTAATAGCTCCTGCAAATCTTAAAAATATGACCATAATCCCAGTTTCCTTTTTCACCTTCCAGTCTACCTCTCTAAAGAAATTTGACTACCTCATCCTCAGACGCCTCTTCTCTCTCCCCCCTTCATTTCATCATTCACCCAAAAAATCATGCACATTTTTAAAAGCCTCAATGTTTTTGCCCTGACCCTAGAGACACTCCCTCTGCTCAGATTGTGTGAAACAACTTCCTCATGGTCCCTTCTCAGCATCTGGTCACTCATGGTGCAAGAGCCTTCTCCGCTGCAACCCTTGACGTCTTGTATAGCCTTCCTGAAACTCTCCTCACTGGTTCTTCATCTCATTGCAAAGCTGGGCTAAAAATGTATCTGTCCTCTCGTACCTGTAACTCTGCATTTCTCTTCATCATGGTATTACCTTTAGGACTGGATGCTCTAATTAATTTGCTGTATAATTGTCCAGATTATCCCCTCTTGCATGAAAAGCCACCAAATGGGCCTTTTTTTACAGAGAAATCTTCATGAAGAATTCCATTCACAGATTTCCTCAAACTGTCCCATTGAGAGGCAGGGGGGCTGACATCCCCTGTGGAAAGGCCACCTCCAATGTGCTGGCTCCCCTGGAAAATTTTCTAGCTCTGGTTTCTATCCAAGGCTGATTATTATTATTATTATTATTTTAAGGTTTGAGTAAAAGGTGAGAGGGGAGTGGAAAAGAATACACAGTTCCCATTATAAAATAAATAAACAGTCTTACAACTCCTGTTGAACAGCTCCAGTACCAAAATAAATGGGAGGGGATTGTTGAAATGTGAGAGGAACACAGGCCTTATTAGAGGAAGTGCCTTTGATGGTTCCCATGAATGCTAGTTTTGATGAGGTTAAGATACGCGTCTCTAAAAATTAGCATTTTGCCCATCCAGAATTAGTGTATTGTACCTCTAAGGGTGTAGATGTATGGTTTTGTATTATGATTTGAGAAACAGAATGTGATTCTGCAATTAAGGACGATCAAAGTGCACAAGGGTTTGAGTTAAGGGTGCATTTGGCATTTCCTGATTTGAGTGCTTTAACTGTGCAACCTTTACATTCTGTTACTGCAACCTAGGCTTATTTAATTAAACACATACACACACACACACACACAACTCCATTCTATAATTATATGATAAAATCATCTAGCTCTGTTTTACTGCTTGTTAAAATCTTTCCTTTCTCCCACATTTTCAACCAGGGCATAGCTGAAACCAAAGTCACTTTCTATTAATAATATTTAACAGATGGACCTTTTTGTCCAACACCACGCTGACCTCAACATTTACCCAGCTCACAACCTCCCTTGTGAGGCAGCTAAGTAATTCTATCAACCTTCCACAGAGGCACAGAGACTGAGTGTTACGTTCCGATACCTTTACTCAGGTAAGGATATGAAAGGAAGGATGGAACCATGGTTAGCACACTAGCCTGAAACCTGGGATGAAGTCCCTGCTCTGCCACAGACTTAGTGTGACCAAGGGCAAGTCATGTAGCCGCTCCGTGCCTCAGTTTCCCTTCAGTACAATGAGATGATAGCATTGCCTTAAATCCATTAAAGATTGTAAGATGTGCTGATATCATGGTAATGAGGGTCATTTAAGTACCTTAGATAGACAGGTATATTAATACCCTACTCCATGTAGCATGAATAATGGTAGCAGAGTCTGGCTCATGTGATTGTTTAGGACTAGATTCTGCAGCCCGTACTCACATGCCTTATTTAATTGACAACAGTGGGACTATTTGCAGGGAAAGACACTACTCTGCATAACGGTGGGAGAACTGTTTCAGAGTAGCAGCCGTGTTAGTCTGTATCCGCAAAAAGAACAGGAGTACTTGTGGCACCTTAGAGACTAACAAATTTATTTGAGCATAAGCTTTCGTGGGCTACAGCCCACTTCATCAGATGCATAGAATGGGAGGTGGGAGAACTGGGATCTTTGGCTTCAAGGTTAGCTGAGGTTTAGCACTGGAGATCTGTGGCAGCCCGAGGAAGGGAAATTAGAGAGTGCTGGTGACTGGAGAGATACATACTGGACATAGGGGCTCTCTGCCATTGGCTAAGGAGGAGCAGGAGGAACTGCGGCTGAAAGGGAGGAAATGTGAAAGAAAATGCTGAAACATCACACATTGGTGGGGCCAAATGAATGAGTTTTACACACAACAAACCTCCAGGGTTTATATGCCACTGTAAGATGCATAAAGATGACATAGATGGTGCTGAGGGAATAGGATTTGCCACAAATCCATATAAGCATCTTCTGCAGTTCTGGGTCGGGGTGGGGGTGAGGGGGGAAAACACATGCATTTTGTTTTGCAGCCTCAGACCATTTTCATTTGGAAAGGCTACACCCATCCGGCCCTGTCATTGGAAAGCTATTAGCAGGAAAATGAGTGGCAGCAGCTCAAGGTTAGAGAAGCCCAGACGAGGCCCTGAAGGCATGACAGCATCAAGGCGCCTAGTATACCTTAACTGCTAATTTGCTGGACACTCACACAGCATAGTTCTGTGGCCTCCCTTAGGCTGTAGCTGAGTGGAACCCATTAACATGTAAAAATACTTGCAGAAGTCAGAGGGGGAAAATGGTATTTGTGGAGACCCATTACTCAGTGCACTTTCATGTGTGCCAAAGTTTGCTGGCATGGCTGCGAGTTTGATAGGGAACATCTGGGCTGTTGCTGCATGTAGATTGGCTAAGGGCAGCGAACAAAAGGGGTCTGTGCAGGAATGTACGGGTGGGAGGAAAAGAAATGCCTCTGCAAAGGAAAAGCGAAAATACTTTCTTATGAAGTGAGCTTAATGCACATCTCACGTTCATGCTTTTTAAATGGGATAAAAGGCTTTCCCTTCCAAGGAATGCCACAATAATGAATGTTAGGCACTGGTCTTAACCACACACAAGCACCCTTGTGCCTGCGCATATCTGCTTATTACTGCAGACTGGTCAAACGACTTTGATTCGGGGGCCATGCTAGCAACAGCGCCAAAAACAATATGTCTGAAAACAACAGCCCTTTCCAGCAGAGACTCTCCAGGCTCTTTACAAACATTCATTTCCATAGCGCCCCTCTGGGGGGGGACGGGGGACAGTTATTACTACTATCACACCCCCATATTGCTGATAGAGAAACTGAGGCACAGAAAGCCTAAGGGTGGGATATCCAAAAGCCCTCAGAACTGACTTGGTAGAACTCCAGTGGGAGTAGAGTTAGGCCAATGTGGAGCACTTCCAAAATCCCATCCCAAAGGCATAGCTGGTGGAAATTTACTGCATTTTAATTTTTGTGATGACAGTTTTCAGTGCCATTTTGAAATCACACACACAAAACAGAAAAAAAGGGATAGACTACAATTTTAGAATTCCCCTCCTGCCTATTTTCAACTAGCACTAGAGCTGGGTGACATGTCAATGAATGTTGTTGGTCAACATTTTGATTTAAAGAGTGTTGATGATATTTTTTGGTAATTCTTCTGCTCTTCGCCCGCGCCCCCACACACATCTTTTTTTTTTTTTTTTGACCAATTTTCCTTAATGGCTACAGTTCCCAAAGCATATCCACCATCATGTACACGGAGGCCAAAATCTGTGTATGCACTTTTAGCCCATTATTTAAAAACAAAAACAAACCCAGGGGGAGTTTTTAAATGGTTTGAAAATAAGGAGTCATGCCCTCCTGACTGTGTGGACAAGCAGTGCAGCAAAACAAAGGCTGTGCAACTGATCACACACTGCCCAGCTGGGTGGCAGTCGTGGGATTTTCAAGCAAGAAGACGGAGCCCCTGAAAGATAATGAAGGATGTGGGACAAACTTAAGAGATAAGGGAAGGGCAGCTGCCCACCCTGCTGTTGCTGAGCTGAAAAATAAATGGTGGGTATAAAAATGCAGGGAACTCCTTGGGTGTATCACATCCCAGTCTGCCTTATATGCAGCCCCTGCCACACCCATCACCATTGTGTCTGAGTGCTTCACAACACTCTGGTGAGGTAGGGAAATATTATTGCCCCATTTTACAGATGGGGAAATGAGGCACAGCAAGACAAAGGACAGATTTTTAAAGATATTTAGGTGCCTAAAGATGCAGGTAGGGGTCTAGTGGGATTTTCAAAAGCACCTAGGTGCCTAACTCCCATTGACAAGCCCACTTGGATCAGTATCTTTAGATCCCTAAATACTTTTCAATACCTGGCCCTAAGTGACTCACCCAAGGTCACACAGAGAGTATGTGGCAAAGCAGGGAATGCCGCATACCAAGCTAGCGCCCTCGCCACTGAACCAGCCTTCTGTTCCTTCTCAAGGTTGAGATGCCAAGCTGAGCACAGGAGGAGCATTGGAAATCAGGCTTCTACTTGGGAGCTAATTTCAGCCTTCACTGTGGAATAGACACTGCTTCATAATCATGTGGCAATGAATTACACAGGTTAATTTGGCATCCTGTAAAAAAACAACAACCATGTTATATCATTTATAATTGTTGCTCTTTGATTTCATTATGCCCCCCCTCCTTTTCTATGATTAAGAGAAAAGGTAATTAGGAATACCTGATTTACCTTTACTCTACCGTTCATTATATTATACACCTCTGTCATATCAACTCTTATTCATCTCCTGTGAATGATGCAGACCTAACCTCTCCTCATCCTTGCCTCAAAGCATCTAGACAAGGTCACTGAAAGGGATTAATTTCTACCAGATCCTTTTTCATATGGAGTGACCAGAATTGAACACTCTATTCAAGGTGAGGATGTATCAGTGAATTACAAAAAGATGTTATAATATTTTCAGTATTGTTCCCTCTTAATCTGTATTCCTCCTATACTCTTTTTCGATCACTGCTGTCCATTAAGCAAAGCTGTCCCCATTGATGACTAGAGGTAACATTTTCAAAAGCACATACATGACTTAGGACCTTCGTCCCATTTTTAAAAGCGACTTAGGGCCAGATTTTCAAAGGTACACCTCTACCTCGATATAACGCTGTCCTCGGGAGCCAAAAAATCTTACCGCTTTATAGGTGAAACCGCGTTATATTGAACTTGCTTTGATCCACCAGAGTGCGCAGCCCCACACCCCCGGAGCGCTGCTTTACCGCGTTATATCTGAATTCGTGTTATATCGGGCCACGTTATATCGGGGTAGAGGTGTATTTAGGTAACTAAAAAGGGAGATATGCACCTAGTGCAATTTTCTAAAGCGCCTAAGGAGGTTAGGCACCTAACCTTCCTAGGTGCTTTCAAAAATCCCATTAGACATCTATCTGCATCCTTAGGTGCTTAATATCTTTGAAAATCTGGTTCTTAGGAGCTTACCTACTATTGACATTCAATGAGAAATTCAATTCACTTTTGGAAACGTGACATAGGCACCTAAGTCACACATTTTAGACACTTTTACCCAAGAGCTTTTCCCTGAGTGTTTATAATTAGTTTTGAACTCAGCAATGTTTATGAGTAGCTCAGATTGTTCCTTCCAACATATTTCACCATGCATTTATTCATCTGTCTTTTAACCAGTTTCTAATTAGAGTTGGTTGGAAAAATTTTCAACTAAATGTTTTTTCATCAGACAATGCCAATTTGTCAAAACTGAAACTTCATGGGGAAGGGTCAGTTTTGACAATTTTTTTCACTCAAAATTTTTAGCTTGCCAAAATATTTCCTTTGACATTTTCAAAATGAAAATTCTGGTTTTCCAGCTCAAAAAAAATGTTTCAAAATATAAGGTATTTATAGTAAAATAAATTAAATGGTTAAAATCAAAGGGAAATGTTTTGATTGATCTGAACCAATTTTTTTTTCTTTCAGATTTTTGGCTTTTGAAAATTTCAGATTTTGACTTTTTGTCCTGATTCAGGACAGGACATTTTTTTGATATCTCAAAATTTTTTATGGGACAGGAAATCCATTTCCCACCCAGCTCTATTTCTAACCCACAGCACAGCATTACCTACCCAGCATGATTACTTAGTTTCCTTAATAGCCTCTTGCAGAAGAATTCATTAAAGGCATTTCAGAAGATCAATTATAGAATATCAACCAGTTTGATAGAAGTGATCCCCTTCAATGAATTCTTACTGGTAACAGAGGCATGATCATCCTTAATAGAACCCATGCTTGTCTGTCCTTTTTACACTATGTTCACTTAAGTGTTTTATGATTCCGTGTTTAAGGACTAACATAAGGAGTGTATCTATGTCTGCTTTTGAGCTGCCGAGATCAGATAATTTTACTACAACTATTTAGGGAAAAAAAGGTGATTAGATTTTTTTTAAAACACAATGTAAAAAGTTGCAGAGTAGCAGCCGTGTTAGTCTGTATCCGCAAAAAGAACAGGAGTACTTGTGGCACCTTAAGTTTATGCTCAAATAAATTTGTTAGTCTCTAATGTAAAAAGTGTTGTTTAAAAAACAAAAACAAAAACGCGCTCCCATAACTCAAAACTGACTGAAAGGATTGTGCTCAAACTTTCCCTCAAAATCACCTTTGGAACGACGCCAAGCATGAAAAAATTTCAACCGAAAAAGTGAATGTTTCAGAAAGTTATGAGCTTGTGAAAACAGGGGTTTTAATGGAAACTGTTTTACTACCTTAATTATGGCAGCATGATGAGTGCCTGCTGCAGTATATAATATTATCATGCTCTTGGCAGCATGTATTAGATCTCTTAATGAACTGCTGTGGAGGAACACGGCATCAGTTTATTTGCAAGAAAACTTTTAGGAGCTGCATATTTTTAAGTATTTGTTTTTAAATTGTCTCCATGGGAGGCTCAATAAAGTTCTTAGGACAGAATAAACACAAGACACAACTGTATATCTTGTTGACATTGCTTGAAGATTGGGTTTGTCTTTTCCATAAAACAACAGTTTTTGAGTTGGTCCATACCAGAAATTTTGGATTTGGATTTCAACCCTCCCAAACTTTGGGGCTCTTCAGAGCCAGGTTTTTGGTTCAGTTCGTTATAAAGTGAGGGGCCATTTGCAAAATGAGGATCTGGATCCTAGTTTGCATTTTGAACCTCACCCCCACCCTACTCCCTAAGCTTGGGTTGCTCAGATCCAGGTTTTGAGTTGTTCCCATGTTTAAATAATGTTTTTACAGCAAGGTGATGTTCTGGTGCTATCTCCCAAAATTTACCTTTGCAGGCTCCAATCCCTGGTTCAGAGGTGCAGTGCTTGATGCAGGACTGAAGGTGTAGAGAAAGGGTGTGAAGTAGGCACAACGATAGCTGTTCTCCACCTTTACATCTCTAATACTAAGGCTCACAGGGGACTAGTTTGTCACTGGTGCAACTTAGAATGACCTCAGGGCTGCTCTAAGTTTCACCCAACTGCAACAGTCCCCCAACAGGCCACTCTGGTAACTGGGAATTGCCAGAGCACAGCAGCATCCTGAACACCCTGGAGGTGGTATAGGGCTGACTGTGCTGGCTTTTTGCCACTGCAGGATTCCCTTATCTATTGGGACTCCTCACTGGTCACTTAGGCCATTTAAGTTTGCTTTTCACAACCACGGTGGTATCAGCGCAGATTTAATGGGGCGGAAGATCTGCCTCGCAGACACTTTCAATGGTCGCTACTCTCTCTTTTCACCACTCAGTAAATTATACCAATTTTTGGGATAGCATAAAGGCTCCGAGGAGCTTTTCACTGTTCTACTGTAATAGAGGAAGGGATAGATAAATACCTAGGATGGATAGATAGACCAATTCCTGCTACTGTGTTAATGTACCAGAAATTTAGACCCAGGCATATATTGTATAATATTATTAATATAAACCGTAGCACTCTGAGGCCCATGGTGCTAGGGGCTGTACCTACACATAGTAAGAGACAGTCCCTGCCCCCAAAAATTTGCAGTCTAAATAAGTAAGACAAACAGAGGGGAAACAGAAGCACAGGGCCCCAGATCCTCACAGGCGATTAGGTTCCTAACTCCCATGGAAATAAATGGGTACTTAAGTACCTGGGCCAGAAAGATTAAGTGGATTGTCCAAGGTCACATAGCAAGTCAACTGTAGAGCCAGGAACATAACTTGGGCCTCCTGACCCCAGTCCAGTACCCTACCTGCGAGGCTGTATTGCTTTCTGGCCAAAGTTCTAGGAACCGAAGGACTCCATGGCAAAGAGGTGCAGGAAATGCCCAGGGATTCATGCACAGGTATTTAGGATCTTAACTTCCATTGAAATCAGTGGAAGCTGGGAACCTAAATACCTCCTCAGTTACAGCAGGAAACTTCAAGACCCAGGCAGTGACTCCAGCCTGGAGAGATGCAGGAAATGCCCGGGAATTACATTTTAGTGCAGATGATTAGACAACTGAGTCATTCCATGATGCATTACTGCCTGCTTCCACCTGGCAGCCTGAGGTAGTAAAATAAAGTCATAACTTAAAAGGCAGGGCTGGTGAGTTACCCAGAGATTACATCATAGCTGTCAGGTACCTACTTGGGTGGCAAGAATTGCTGCATTGTTACGTGGCCATTGCAGTGCTGATGGTTCCTTTGATAACTCTGTTTTGAAGCAACCCTTCTTGTTTCCCTAGATATGTGTGTCAGCATGATCCTGATTAAGGCCATGAGTTACAGGTGTAACATCTGTAGGACTGTCTTGCATTTCGACCCCACTTCTCTGCCCCAGCGGTGGCACCAACCCCCTAGTCCTGCATCCTGTTGGGCTGTTGTACATTCCTTCTGATCATGCTGGTTGCCCAACAGCTGCTCTCTCTCTCTCTCTCTCTCTCTCTCTCTCTCTCGCTCTCTCCAGAGATTAGTTTATTTTCCTAACACAGTTACTGCCACGTGGCTCTGCTTTCCACAAGGATCAAGTCTGGTTATACATAAAGAACTGATAAGATCTAGCACTTCTGCAGAACACTTAGCAGCCTTTCTTGGCCACAGTGGGATACTATCTGTATGGCTGTGAGGTGGAGCTATACAGCGTGCTTCATGCCTCTATACGCTACATGATGATGATGATGATGACTTTACCTGTATTGCTGTAGCACCTAGGAACCCTAGTCATGAACCAGGACCACATTGTGCTAGGCGCTGTACAGCAACTTACCTGCCATATGAATATAAGGAAGACTTTGAGAGTGATCCTGTGCTAGAGAGGAAAGATGCTATAGTGTCCAAGGCAGTGATATTCAGACCTCAGTGGTTCAGAAGCCAAATTAGCAATCAACATTACCCAAATGAGCCCCAGCAGTGTGAATTTGTTGGTTCATTTACTATAGTACTATATATTCATATTTAAACAGTATGACATGGAAATAGTTTATAACTATTACTCTCACAGCAAAGTGACTGACCAAGTATTATTATTTTATTAACTACAGTTGGTTAATAACATAGTAAAAGCATCTTGATTGGTTGATAATTAAATCACACTGGTTTAATAGCATGTGCTGCAAAGAGCTGCAGGAGACGCATTAAAGAACCACATGTCACTCCTGAGTCTCAGTCTGAGTATCACTGGTCTAAGGCATTGGGCTGGGTCCTAAGAGGTGTGGGTTCAATTCCCAGCACTTTTGCAAGCTTTCTGGACAACCTTGGGCAAGTCACTTAATCTCTTTGTGCCGCAGTTACATGGTTGTCCAAAAAGAAGGAATACTTCAATTTAAATTTCTACAGTCAGAAAAAACTCACATCACAGGATGAGGGAGCATCTCCGACTATGTGTCTGTCCAAGGCTTAGCACAATGGGGCTCTGAGCTTGGCTGGGATCTCAAGGTGCGACTGCAATACAAATATAATAAGAGCTAGCTCTAGTATGTAACTGAGTGTTCCCAGGGGCAGGCCTTACAGAGGTTCTCCGTTATGCCCAGCAAAGTTCCCTTCCTGTGTTCCAGACCAGGATGTGGGAACAATCGAATATGAAACAGCTCCTGAAAAATCACTCCAAAGTTTTACACAAGAAGCAGTGCATGCTGGGATGGGACACTTTGGAAGTCGATTGGTTTCAGATAGATAAACATCCTTGCCAGATGTATCCCATAAAGCTGCTAGTACTTTATTTGAATACTAAGTCATCGTGTGTTAATTAAGGCTCCCAATAAGCTGGGATGCATTTTCCCCCTCTTGTAAGGGACTGTGGGAATCTGGAAACCACTGCATTGAAGTTAATTTTCATTTTACAGGGCCCAAAATAGACAACTGAAAAAAATACACAAACTCACTGTTTCCAATTAAAAAGGGATTTCTGTTAATTCCTTTGCCACCGGCATTCCTGTTTAGTGAACAATATCACCGGCTACTCAAACGTGGAGCAGGAAAGAGCCATCTTTCCATATTTCAGTAATGGAGCCCGCGTCGGTAATGGTTACAAAGCAAACTCTGAGCCTAAAGCATCAGTGGCTAAACCAAGGGATGGTGAATTTACAGGCAAATTTTAACCTGTGGTTCTTAACTTTGTGTTGCCTACGTACCACAGTGCTTTATAAATGGGAGAGACACTCCGTTCCTCATCCATTCCTTGTCCCTCTCCAACAGGCACATTCTTCTAGGATCTTCTCCCAATGCCTCGATGTCATGTGGAGCATGTAGCCCTGCACATGTAGGAGAGAGGCTATTGGAGGGTTTTCTTTGTAATGCACCCTTATATGGAAAGAGACTTTGGCCCAGATCCTCAAAGGTATTCAGGCACCTAATGCCTGTATCTGCGCCTTTCTGCCTTGGAGGGCATTTCTGCCCATCAGTTCAGAATGGGTATTACAAAGTTAGTGTTCCTGTGCTTTGTCTCTCTCTCTCTTTCATGGCAAATTTATATTTGTTCTTTCTTTCTTTTGGTCTTTGTATTAAAGTAATCAAGGGTGAAATACACATTTTGTAGAGCTGGCCAGAAAATAGTTATTTCTCCCAGGGAAAATTTTGATGAACATGAAAAAGTTTGTTTTCCTTGAAATTTTCTGCTGAAAATTTCTAGTTTTTTTGTCAAAAAAAACCCCCAATCTCCCCAAACCAAATCTTTCCAGCTGAAAATAACCTAAACCAGAACTTTTTTGGCTGAAAACATTTTGGCCAAAAATTGTTGAAAATTGAACATTTTTTAACCAAAACATATTTTTAATTTTCAGCTAAAAATATTTAATTTGGGGTTTTCTAATGAAAATGTTTGAAGAAAACAGAGACTTTCCATGAAAATGTTCATTTAATCAAAAAACAATTTTCTGTGGAAAAATGTGAAGGACAATTTTCAACCCGCCCTATGTAGGTATGTACGTATGTAAAACACAGCAGGTGTAATTTATACCTGACTCATCATAGCCAGGGCCGGCTCTAACTTTTTTGCTGCCCCAAGCAGCAAAGAAAAGCGCCGCCCCCCGAGCCCCCCCCGCCGAGCGCCGCGCCGCCGGAACCCCCCCCCCCCGAGCGCCACGCCCCGCGCCACCCCCCCGCCGAGCACCGCGTCGCCAGAGCCCGCCTTGAAAGGATAAGATTTTTTTATCTGTAAACATCGACTTCACCAAACACATACAAATTGACAAAAAAACATTTCCACTGATAATCAAAATTTACACATGGGAAAAAGCAAGAAAAATGCTACCTCAGAACTTAGAATTTAGTTTAAAGATATTTACTTTGTATTTTTTGACATGTGATGTTGACAATTTGTGTTTCAATTATTATAAAGCATTAACTTTAAATCTCAATAGCTACGGTCATTAAATAATTATTTATCCCTTATTATCTGATCCCGCATAATTTCCCACAACTGTGAAAATTTAAATCAATAAATAATAAAAAATGCTTAAAAGTAAACATTGATATTATCTGTCAATGTAATAAAAAAAGAAAAATTTACTTCAGCCAACCCTGCTTATAAAGTAAAAGGAGTCACGCATTTTATTCTGGGCAGCAAAATTCAAAGCGCATTCACTTGTTCTTCCAAACTCTCACACCCTTTGGCTAACATGTCCTGATGATTAAACAGAGCATTGTATCATTTGTTTCTTTAACTATTGCAATAGTCTCCTTAAATGCAGGGATGATAAAGTAGAAAATTTACTAACATTAAGATGAAAAAAATATGATCTGAAGAACTTTTAATGCAAGTGCAACCTTAGCATGATTCAAACTCAGCACCTTTGAAATATGAGGAATACCTTTTGGCTCTCTAGGCTTCGTGATCTCTGGCAAGCTGTTGTGGGTAATTTACAGGTGATGTGAGCCCACTGGAAGGAAAGCAGATGGGTCCCTGAATGCATTGAAAAGATTATTGAAACTGACCAGAAAATAATTATAAATAAAACATAGGCCATAATATCCCCAGCCCGTGTAAATTAGCATAGTTCTATGGACCTTGAGCAAGCTATGCCAATTTACATCATCTGAGGATCAGGCCCAAAGATTATCAAGTTCAAAGCTGGTCTGTTGACTAAGGTCCTTTTTTGTGAAAAATGTAATCCAAATGAACTGTAATGTGTAATCTGCTAATAGTCCAAACAGCTACAAATGAACCATAATTTTCCTATGTTTTGACTATATATTTCTTCATAAATAGTTATTTTTCCCCTCTATTGTCAGAATGATTAGTTCTGTTTCAAAACCATAAAAAGACAGAGTTTTAGCCCCCATTCAGGGAAGTGTCTCTATTCAGGGAAACAAGAAAGCCTGTACTTAAATACTACTGAAGTCACTGGGACTTAAGCACCATTAAAAGTTAAACGTGTGCTGAAGGGCCAGATGTTTAAAGATATTTAGGCATGTAAAGATGCAGATAGGCACTTAACACTAGCCATTAGGGCCCAGATCCCTAAAAGATATTTAGGCACCTAACTCCCCTTCAGGATCTGGGCCTATGCAGTTAAACACCTTTAAACATTGGGCCCTCAGTGCTTTCCTGATAGGTGGATTTGAGCATGTCAATAGGTGGATTTGAGTATGACGAGATAACTGGCTCTGTGGATGAGCGGAAAGCAGTGGACATGTTATTCCTTGACTTTAGCAAAGCTTTTGATACGCACAGTATTCTTACCAGCAAGTTAAAGATGTACGGGCAGGATGAATGGACTATAAGGTGGATAGAAAGCTGGCTAGATCATCGGACTCAACAGGTAGTGATCAGTGGCTCCATGTCTAGTTGGCAGCCGGTGTCAAGCGGAGTGCCCCAAGGGTCGGTCCTGGGGCCGGTTTTGTTCAATATCTTCATTAATGATCTGGAGGATGGCATGGGCTGCACCCTCAGCAAGTTTGCAGATGACAATAAACTGGGATGAGATACGCTGGGGGGTAGGGATAGGATACAGAGGGACCTAGACAAATTAGAAGATTGGCCCAAAAGAAACCTGATGAGGTTCAACAAGGACAAGTGCAGAGTCCTGCACTTACGACGGAAGAATCCCATGCGCTGCTAGAGACTAGGGACCAAGTGGCTAGTCAGCAGTTCTGCAGAAAAGGACCTAGGTGTTACAGTGGATGAGAAGCTGGATATGAGTCGACAGTGTGCCCTTGTTGCCAAGAAGGCTAATGGCATTTTGGGCTGTATAAGTAGGGGCATTGCCAGCAGATCGAGGGACGCGATCATTGCCCTCTATTCAGCATTGGTGAGACCTCATCTGGAGTATTGTGTCCAGTTTTGGGCCCCACACTACAAGAAGGATGTAGAAAAATTGGAAAGAGTCCAGCAGAGGGCAACAAAAATGATTAGGGGGCTGGAGCACATGACTTATGAGGAGAGGCTGAGGGAACTGGGATTGTTTAGTCTGCGGAAGAGAACAATGAGGGGTGATTTGATAGCTGCTTTCAACTACCTGAACGGGGGTTCCAAAGAGGATGGATCTAGACTGTTCTCAGTGGTACCAGATGACAGAACAAGGAGTAATGGTCTCAAGTTGCAGTGGGGGAGGTTTAGGTTGGATATTAGGAAAAAATTTTCACTAGGAGAGTGGCGAAGCACTGGAATGGGTTACCTAGGGAGGTGGTGGAATCTCCTTCCTTAGAGGTTTTTAAGGTCAGGCTTGACAAAGGTCTGGCTGGGATGATTTAGTTGGGGATTGGTCCTGCTTTGAGCAGGGGGTTGGACTAGATGACCTCCCGAGGTTCCTTCCATCCCTGATTCTATGTCTCAGAGCTTTCATGGCTTGGGACCCTAATGCCTGGTGTCATCATAGCAATACCGTAGGTTTTTCCCCTAGCTCTGATTTGAATAGACAGTAACAGCAGCACTTGACTAACAGCACCGTGGGACTGTAAGTCTTATAAATCCTGCTTACAGAAGGGTTAAATTATTTTCCCTGGTCTCCATTGCTTATTAGATTTGCTAGTGGAAACAAATCTTCAGTTCATCTGAGATGCAACCACCTCAGGCTACCATTTTATTACTGGGGGAGTTGTGAGCTACGCTCTGGACTCCCGCAACAAATACTGGTAGACTTTGAAGAGTCTTTGGGCCAGAGCCTCTGCTTTTAATTTCTACGCTCCAAGAGCTCACTGCACAGGTTAAGGCCAAAACTCACTGAACGTCAAACTCAGCTCTCACTCCTCCTGTTTCTTGTTCCCCTTCTTCTCACTGGGCACTTGATTTGAAGAAAAATGCCAATGAAAGCAAGTTTTCTGGTTGTTTTCACTGAAGTTTTTGTGTGGCTTTTTTTGGACTTTCAAAAGACCCTTGAAAGAGTCCTTCACAGGAGACTATGAAGGAAATTAAGTAGTTATAGTGCAAGAAGTAAAGAACTGGTGTGGATTAGAAACTGGCTAAGAGGAACAGAGATAAATTATTAATTTTCAACATAACATCAGCTTAACAGCTGGATGTCCCAAGGTTCTTTACTAGGACTAGTGTATACTGTATTTTTCAACAACCTGGAAAGGGGAGTGAAAAATGAGGTGATAAAATGTGCAAATGACATGAAACTATTTAAGTTAGTCAAGACCAGAGATGATGAGGAACTTCAGAGGGACAACGTGAATGAGCCGTTTGCTGGAGATTAAATTTGGTATTGATAAATGCAAGGCAATGTACATTGGAAGGAATAAACTGAACTGCAGCTGGACACTGCAGGACCCTATATTAATTATAACCACTCAAGAAAAAGGTCTAGGTATCACCATGGACATCAATTGTAGCAATGCAGCAAATGTAGCACTGTGGTGTCCAGGGACTTTCATCTGGGCATCGCTTTGAGTGTAAGTTCTTTGGTGCAGGGACTGTCTATTTTGTATGTTGGTATATGGGCCTAGCACAATGGAGCACTGGGCCATTAATACAAATGATAATAAGTCACCAATTCACATCTGCCCTTGGTTATCCATTATCCAAAATAATGCTGCTTATATGCTGCTCTGTATGGAGTGACTGAAATGTCTGATTGTAGCTCCTAGTGAACAGTTACCACCTTATGTGGCAGTGTCAGCATAGAAGTCAGGACTGAATGGACCTAGGGACTGGTCTCCCCTCTTCCCCCTACCTCCACATCAGGGTGAGGTATATTGGCAGAGCATGTCTGGGGAAAGCTTTCACTGGCCCCTCACCACCTGTGTTATTATGTCTGTTCTGTGGCTACTGCTCTGGAGACTTTCACCAGCACTAACAGGAACAGAAAACTAATTCAAAATATGGGAAAAAGCTATTTCAACCTGTTTTATTATTCCTATGGCAGAGCTTAGGAGCTGTGTTGTGCTAGATGCTGTACAAACACACCCCACAAGGGACAGTCCTTGCCCCAAAGAGCTTACGTTCTAAATAGACAAGCCAGACAAAGGAGGTGACAAACAGAGGCAAAGTGAATTGCCCAAGGTCACACAGCAGCTAAGTGGCAGAGATGGAACTAGTCTCCTGGGCCCAGTCTCTTCTCCATTACACTGTCCCACTTCCCCTAAATTTTGTGCTGTTTAGATTCAATTTAGGACTGATAACTTTCAGAGGTGTCTGCTTTATACACATCGAATACTTTTCTCAGTCTTTCTCAGGAGGGTATTTGGCATGTTAGCTTATTTTCACTATGCAGTTTGCTTTCAGGTGACATCCTTTGAGAAGCTCTTATGTGCTACCCAACGAAGCCGCTCCAACTGATCTGTCATTATTCCAAAGGCATTGTCCAGGAATAGGCACCTCATTCACCTAGCATTTGATCCAGGAGCCTTCCTTAATGCAAAATCTCAAGATGCTGACAGATCTATAGAGATGTCATAGACCTCAATAGGTGGGCCATGGGTCAAATCCGGACCACCAGATGCTTTTGAACAGGCCCCAAAATCTTTTTTTTACTGATTATTATCATAATTTTTTGGGGTTATTGATTATTTTCTCTGGAGTTTAGACCTTGACTATCCCTTGACCAAGAAATTTGGACCTTGACAAAAAAAAAAAAAAAAAAGGACTACTCCTGTCATAGGTAGACAGTCAGCATGTGGGAAGTACTGCGTTGTAAGGCTTCTGTGGATTCAACACACCCTACACTTCACACAATGCCAAAGCCAATTAGGCAAGTCTGTTGCTAATCCCTGGGGTGTGACCCCCTGGCTTTGAGGCTTGACACTAGGACCAGAATTTGCAGGGAAGTGTACGCTGCGTTAGTTCTGCACTTTTTCTATTAGCATTAGCTCAAAGCTTCCGCCACCCTCTGCATCTGGATCCCATGTACAGCAAGTGGCAAGATTTATGTCCTGCTGAAGCATTCCACAGTTTTTAAGCGCAGAAATGATTGAATTCCAGATGTTAACAAGATGCAGGGATCCCTTTTTTATTATTAAAAACGTGATCTCTTGTTTTGTTCCTGATGAAACCCATCAGATTAGCTTATTAGGAGCAGAACGGCCATCGGCTTTGGTGGGAGCAGAGTCTGCGATGCCTTCGGGGAGTTTGTCAGAGCTTTCATAATGAACAGACGCCACTCTGAACACACAGTTGCTCCAGCTCATGGAACTAAACTGAATGACCTCAGGAATTGGGGACCATTTGCCCAGATCATTCAATTCTATATAGGTTCTTAGACAGGCCTCTTCACCACAGTCTGAGGTAACACCTTCCTACCACCTTGCCCATCCTCACCAGCCCACCTGAAAGGCTTAGCAGTGGTTCCCAAACTTGTTCCGCCGCTTGTGCAGGGAAAGTCCCTGGCGGGCCGGGCCGGTTTGTGTACCTGCCACGTCCTCAGGTTTGGCTGATCATGGCTCCCACTGGCCACGGTTCGCTGCTCCAGGCCAATGGGAGCTGCTGGACAGGGCCGCCCAGAGGGGGGAGGGCAAGTGGGGCAATTTGCCCCAGGCCCTGGGCCCTGCAGGGGCCACCACGAGAATATAGTATTGCAACTTTTTTTTAATGGAAGGGGCCCCTGAAATTGCTTTGCTCCAGGCCCCCTGAATCTTCTGGACAGCCCTGCTGCTGGAAGCGGCAGCCAGTACGTCCCGCGGCCCACGCCGTTTCCAGCAGCTCCCATTGGCCTGGAGCAGCGAACCGCGGCCAGTGGGAGCCGTGATCGGCCAAACCTGCAGACATGGCAGGTACACAAACCGGCCCGGCCCACCAGGGACTTTCCCTGCACAAGCAGCGGAACAAGTTTGGGAACCACTGGCTTATAGGGACCCAGAGAGCCATGACTTACAAGCTTCCCAGCTCAGCCAGGATTTCCAGGCTCCTCCACAGCCTACCAGGAAGTATATGACAGGGAGCTGAGAGCCTGAAAGTACCAACTTCAAGGCACAGCTCTATGAATAGCACCTTCCAGTAACGGATTAAATGATCTGACTAACATCTGTCCACCTGCCGAGTTAGAAAAGGATCTGTTTAGAGCTGTCACCTATTCCGACTCATCACAATCATTATATCATGACATCACAAGTGCTTCTTTACACATCAAGGCTGACTGAGCGTGTGATGGCCTTGCATCCTCTTGTTGTGATACAGCATCATCACATGCTAATGCAACTTCATGACACAAAGACGCAACGTTGGTCATATTGTGATGTGACGTCAAGAGGGATGCAATAAATTCAGGAGGATTTCATTTTACAGCAAGCTGAGCTTACGAGAAATTAGGCCTGTCTAACATCCTCACGTGTGTTCCCGATTCTGCTTACATATAGCATTCCATTAATGCTAGTGAGAGTCTCATGCGTCCCTCAAAGGAAAATCACCCTTTTGATTTATAAGCAGAATTTCCCACTTTGCCCATTGCGCACACACAGAGTTTTTATCAGCAGCCCCACACCATTGCCAGGCCAGAACATGACTTGGTTTCCAGTCTCATGCACCATTCTCCTGTCAGGGAAGGTATCTCCCTGTTCCATGGATGTGACTCTGTCCTCACAGCCAGGTTCCTTCCAACTATTAAGAGAGGGAGGTGGAAGAGATACAGAACAAAGTTGCTGTGAGAATCAAGTAGCAAGAGGATGCAATGAAGCAGCACCCTGCTACTGTTCACCATTGGGGAGCTTGAGCCTTGGGGTGCTGTACCACCCCTTAAAAGTCCCTCTGAAGCCTTCTTTTGGGGCACCATTTATCCAACTAGCTGGTTCTCCCATCTGGAAGGCCCCTGCCACTCTTGAATGACAGCAGAGATCTAATTGATCCTTCTTTATTAGTAGTATCTGTACCACCATAGAACCCCAAGGCCTACCTGAGATCAGGGTGCCATTGGGCTAAGTGCATACATGCATATAGCAAGAATTAGTCCTTGCCTCAGGAGCTACAGTCTGCACAGGCAATTGCCACAGTTCCAGGGCAAGCGCCATGACAGACCCCATTTAGTTCCACAAGATCACCCCTGTGAGCAAATTTGCCCCACTCCTCTATCTGTAGGCCCATGAAGAGTACACTGGCCCTTTAAGACCCCATTCTCCCAGCCTGTGCCAGCTAGTCTTTAAAGTCTATGTCATAATCTTCCCAAGACCCTGACAGCAGGGCCCTAAGAAGTCTAGACTTGCCCCATCCTTGCAGCAGAAGGAAGGAATACCTGTTCTTTGGCAACCTCACCACATGGTCCCTGTGGGGATCCTGGTTCTTTGCCAGCCCACTGCTAAGAAGATTTCTCAAAGTAGCCCACAACCACCCCTACTGTCTGAGCTGCTGCCTTTTATCCCAGCTGTTGCTGGTCAATTGATTAGCCACAGATGAGGTAGTAGTTGTTTGTTGATTAACCCCTGAGGGGCTGTTGCAGCGTAGAGTTTATATGCCCCATCACAACCGTTCTCTTGGTGGAACTATGTGGTCCTATCACACTTAGGCAGGATCTCTGGGCTGCAGCCCTCTTGTTTACCAGCTGTGATAACACAACAGGCCTAGCTGTGTCTAGCACCTGTACGCTCTTTACCTCTGGGTGCCTGTGACCAATGGCTCATTAAAGTGACTCAGAAACAGCTTTTTCAATACAAAGCATTTTTTATTTATTCACCCAAAGGTACATAGCAAGCAGAGAAAAGGGTTCAATAAAAAAAAGGCCTATCAGCCCGGGGCTTACCTAAACTTTATTCTTCTGGCCTGAGAGAGACAGACAGCCTCTCTCTGTGTCTGTCAGAGACTCATCTCCAGCCACTGCTGCCCATTCACATCCTCCTCCTTCCTCCGGCTGGGGTCTTTAATGGTTTAGTGCCCCTTAGAGCATAGGCTTGGGCCTGGGAAAAAGTAACCTACTACCGTAGTTGGAGCCAGGCAGGTAAGCATTTCCCCAGTTAAAAGGTCCCCCCATTGTTTCCTTAAGGAACCTTGGTGTTCTCTGTGGTGGTACTTTATCTTTGTCATTGTTTCATTTGCTGTTTGTTTTCCCCCAACAGCCTCCTTTGATTTAACTCTGTGTAGCCAGACAGGATACTGTCAGGCAGGTAAACTGAGGTGCATATGATATTCATTAAAAATAATAGAGATATCACCCTCATTCTCCACAGCAGGACATACAAATGGTGGAAGAAAGAAAAAAAACAGAGGTGAAATGACTGGCCTAAGGTCCCACAGCAATTCAGTGGCAGGGAACAGAACCTAGGTCTCCTCAGTCCCAATCTAGTGCCCAGTGTGCTGGACCATGCCACCCCTCCTTACAAAAAGAAAGCAAGAACAAAATGAACCCCTAGGGCTCCTTTGCCTTCTCTCAACCAATTCCCCACTCTATGATCAGGGGTCATTCTGCAATGCCCTGCTTAGCTGATCCATGGAGAGAGTTGACTTAACCTTCCATCCGCCACCAAGGAAACTTCAGCAATGGTCTGAGTGTTAGGTGCTATGCAGAGTTATCAAGCTAAATAAATAATGAACAAACAATAACTTCACTGAAGGGGTAAATGCATCCAGGGTGCCCACTCCAGCAGATTGAATGACTGCAGAATAGCAAGCATGCACCATCAGACCTCAGATAGTGGTCTTGTGTTTAAAGACTTTTAAATATTGTGTTTTTTTCATGACTTTTAAGACAGTATTAAACCAGGGCAGACATTGGTTGACAGTTTCTGATATAGGGTTTCCTGAGCAGGACTGTGTTACAAATAGGGTCCCAGTTTTGGCAGGATGGGGTCACATCCTGCAAATTAAGGTTTCATAGAGGACATTAAAAGCACCCCAAGCTCCCTCAGGGGCCAATAGCATGGCCTCCCTATGGTGGTGGCCCTGAGTTGCAATGACGCGAAGTGTGATATAATGACTCTGTTGTGAGATGGCGCTGTTGTGACTCTGCATGGGGGGGGGGATTGAACCTGGAACCTCAGCACCAACCAGTTTGAGCTAAAGAAGTAACTCCATTAGCACTCAGTAGATAGCAAGCTGTTAGCCTTACTAGGACCAGCCATTAGAGGGACACATAAGACATCATATTACTGTACAAAGTCTCCTTATTAGACTAGCTAGCCCCAACTATATGAGGTCCACAGGAGTTTAAGTTCCATCTGGGTGCCATTTTGGCCTTATATAGAGCGACCACAGTTATCGAACCTGGGACCTATAACACCACAGCATATCATTCTTCCATTGGAGCTAAAGAAGTAATAGTATTAGTAACTATTAAACAGCAGGCACTGATTCTTCCTTGGCCAGTCACTCCTGAGGGGAGGAGACTGACCACCTGTGTTAAGCCAGTCTACTACACGTGGGCACTGCTCTTTCCTTCTTGCTGACACCACTAACTCTGGAGGGCCGCCTAGGCAGAGTCAATAGCAGTGCATGCTGGGATATGGCTCACAGGAAGCAATAAAGACCCCAACCCTTGGCTTTAGTGGTGTAGTCGTAAGAAGTGGCTAAGCTAACCTTTTGGTATGCAAGGCCAGCAGTACCATGGTAGATACTAAGGATGATCAGAGATGCCCTTATATTAAATGGGGTTTAGGCTAGGATGACATCAGAGGTGAAAACCAGAAGAGTCATTAAAATGCATTTTTGGCTGATCTTAATCAGCTGATAAATAATGCACATGCCAGTGGTGGAGGTTGGGCAGCCAGGGTTTGCTGATCAAAGGAGAGTAGGAGTGTGTGAATGTTATTCCTTAAATAAGAAGTGGGTAAATGTCATATTCCCCAACTGAGAAGTGGGTAAACTCTATTTACCCATGTTTAGCCTCAACTACACTACTACTGGACTTCAATGAGGCTGCTCAGCAGCTGTCATTAGACCCCTCCCTGGGGAGACCCCTAAGTCAGCAATGTTCTCTGTACATGGTCAGTAGCAGTGCCTGCTGCAATGGCCTCTCATAGAAAGGGCTCACTGTGCAGCGTCTCCCAGGCAGAGTCAGTATCAGTGAATACTGGGAATGCATCTTAGGCATGATCCTACTCCCACCACAGTCAATGAAAAGAAGCCCATTGACTTAAATGGATGTTTCATAGATTCCCAGGCCATATGAGACCACTGTGACCATCTAGTCTGACCTCCAGTATAACAGAGACCTGCCCCCAAATAACTCCTAGAGCAGATCTATTAGGAAAAACATCCAATCTGGATTTTAAAATGGCCAGAGATGGAGAATCCACCACAACTCCTTGGCAAGTTGTTCCAATAACCCTCACTGTTAACAATTTACACCTTCTTTCCAGTCTGAATTTGTCTAGCTTCAGCGTAGGGGCAGAACCCTTGAAAAAAGTATTTAAACTTTGCTGTATCTACTGAGCAGAGCCAGTTGGAAATGGTAGGTATTGTCTATGAAAAATTTAGAAAGAAACTGAAAAAACTTCACTTTTTTTTTTCCAAAGAATTTTTCCAGTTTCCCAGCCAAACCTCAAACCCACATTTTTTTGTTTTCAAAAACAATTGAAAATGGAACTTTTTTTTCCCCTTTGGTTTTGGAAATCATGAAAACTTTGGGGGAGGGGAGAGAATGACTTTTCTATCTTTCATTGAACAAACAGAACATTTCAAAAGAAACTAAAATTTTCCTTGAAAATCTTAATTTCCCCCCCAAAAGGCCATTTGTCATTGAATACAAATGCTCAGATGAAAGTGTATTGCCCATCTCTACTGCCTAGTGCAATCAGTAGCAGTGCATTCTGGGATAGACATCTACCAATCTACCAGCCGTGCTAACTCCACAGTCTCTCCTGGCCAGGGTTAGCAGAAAGGCCTGGTGGGAAAGGCGTGCTGTAGTGATCATTAACTCCGCAGAGTCTTGCTGGCAGGCTCAGTAGCCCAACAAGCTGGGATATGCGTCGCCTGGGAAAAGCTAACTCTGGTCTGTGCTGACACCAATAATTTTCCCCCCATTCTTGGCACAGCATATTCCGCTCGAACACACATCAAAGAGGCTGCTTTATAGAAAGAATGTTTCAAAAATATAATATTTCCATCTGTTATTCCAATATTATATGCTGTGGGACTTGCCTTATGAACTATTTTCCTTTCCTTGCTCCCATTTAGATACACAAATATTTGATTATAAAGCCCTCAGGGCTGGTCAGCCAGTCAGGCTGTTGGACTGTGAACAGACCCTAACCATATAATTTTGTCTACAGTGGGCACCCCCTGCTGGGGAGCTAACTGCTGGGAGCCTATTCCATTGTAACTCTGGGATTGTTCCTCTAAAGGTTTCTCTGGAGGGCAGGGAGGAAGTATATTCTTAAAGCCAATAAAATAAACTTTATTTGGTTCCTTCACTGTTTGTTTGGGCTGTTTCACGTTTCAGCACTTTATTATAAATGTATATGATGTCTGCAGCATCCTGCAGTTCATTTTAGAAGGGGCATCTCATGGATTTCATTGGGGATAGAACATCTCAACTTCAATTCATAGTCCAAAATCTCAGAGCTAGAATTTCTTTTATGGGAGACATATGCACACCCCAGCACACACTCAGTGACACACTCAGACAGATATACGCCTCACCACAGCTACATAGCACACACTCAGCTATGTACACACAGATGCACACTCTGCTACAGCCACACATACATACCCCTCCCCACCACACACTCAGCTATGCACACAGGCAGATACACACCCCAGCTATCCAAACACATGGATACATACTCCACACGACACTCAGCTACACACACATACCCTACACACAAACACACACTGATACACACCACACACACCCTCGCACTCAGCTACACATACACATGGGTACACACCGCACCGCACATTCAGCTACCCACACACAGACCCTTCCAAACACAAATATACACACTTGGACACTTCAGATACCCAGAGACAAAGACTCACACAGACCCCATGACACATTTGGAGACACACACACACACACATACACACACACGGATACACACTTCACATTCAGCTTACACAGCATACACACAGCAACACACATGGATACACACCCCATCACACACAGATACAAATACCCCACCACACTCTCAGCTACACACACACACACAGATGCACACTCCACCACACACGCACCCCACCACATGCTCGGCCACACAGTCAGTCAAATAAGATATTGTACTGAAGAAAAATGAGATTCCCTCAATATGTGTGATTTCTTCGTCCTGTAATATTTGATACATTCTAAGGCCGGAGCATAGAATTTCACACCTCATTAACACGCGTACGGGCACCGTGTACCTCTTGTCATTGGCTTATTGTCCCTATTAAGCAGAATTTGTGTCCCAGTAGTAATTCTGTCCCAGTAGTAATCAGTCATTCATTCAACTAGCTGCCAATGAGAAGCCACAAGAATGCAGCTGAATTAATTAAACTTGTCCTGTCGAAGTGGAGTATACTCTCCTAAATTCATTCTAAACTGTAAAACATCTTCCGCAGTAAAAGCAAGGCCATGGCTGGACCTTTGCCAGTAAGTGGTAGTAGGTCAGACGAGATCATCCTCTTCCATGCTAGTCAGGATACAATGTGAGAATTCATGAGCGCAGCTCCTCAGAATGGCAGATGCTGTATGTTCGTGTTATTATTTGCATTACAGTAGCACCTGCAGGCCACAACTGAGATCAAGACCCCATTTTGCTAGGTTCTGTACAAACACATAATAGGCTGTGTCTACACTAGGGGAAAAAGAGTGTGTTCAACACCTGCTAGCTAACACTTATTAACCAACAAGTGTTAAAATCCTAATGTAGACAAGGCAAGTTGCAGCTTTAACATACTTTAGCTGGTCAGGGTAAACCCTAGGGAAAGGAATATCTGACTTTGTACTGGCATCTCAGCCAGGGGGGACTTTTCTGGTTCTGTTGTTATTCATTTGCTAAGGGAGCAGATTTTTCAATTCTCTGGACATTTTATTTGTACAGCCCCCAAACCCGGGTGTTCAGCTAAAGCTATTGAATGTCATAATAGAGGGTCATGTCTAGAGTTAGACTTCTCAGTTTGCTCATGTGTCACACTGGTCCTGTAGCTTTTTGGGGGCAGTCCCAGCTGGGAGTCTTGTAATGTATGGGTACCCACTAATGGCTAGTGGACAAAGGCCCTATTACTACTTCTCTGCTTCCACACTACTAACACCTGAGGAAGCTCTCCTTTAGTTTATAAGGTAACCTGTGGTTTTGGAGCTAAAGGACCAAGGTTCCAGGCCTTGCTAGTGTGTGTGAATAAATTACTCTAGTAATTGATTAACCACATGCATTCCTTGCAGTCTGCCCCAATTTTCCCCTCTAGCTGGCATCCCCTCTAGATGTAGGCTGCATTTCCCTTATTAAAGGGTTTTTTCTTATGGATATCACAGCACCTCTGGTAGGATGGTATGCTGTCCAGTTACCCCTGTCCACCTGCCTTAGACCTACTTCTACAGCCAGCTCTCCAGATCTCAAATCAGGTACGTATTTTGGGTGTGTTGGAGTTGGGCACAATGGTTATATCTGTCTCAGGCAGCTTCAGTCTAAGGCACATGCAGAGAGGGGATTGTTCACTAAAGGACTAACCTACAGTTTTAGTCAGAGCCACTTAATGAGACCATTTTAGCTTTTCGTTCAAGAGGGATATAGGGCTCCATGATCAATATTTACAAAACACAAGCCTTGTTCACTTCCCTTTCTGTGACCAAATGTTTTCGAACATTAAGGATAGCAAAGGCCAAGAGAGAGGCATAACTTCCATTTGTTAGCCAAGGCCATAACAAAATGAGGGATTTTTTCTTAAATACAGCCCATTATAATCCATTATTTAGTGCTCCCAGGTGCCCTGTATCAAAAGAACATTCTTTAATGAGACAGTCATCAGAAGTTACACTATTGCCAGCGTGCATATGGAGGAAGTAGGAGAGACCCTGAAATCAGAAGGAGATGCAATCTGGGAATTGGAACTGGGCCCCAAAGAGCATAGGTGAAGGCCAGATACCATTCCCCCAGGATGCTATCCTAGCACACACATCTAAACAAGAGGCAATAGGAAGGGGTTTTTTTTCCACAACCCAAGATGTAACCATGCATTCTGAGCCATTGCGCTCCGAGCCATTTCAAATTCCTCTTTACAAAACCAGTATTTTTTCCCCATTTAAAAAGATCCCAAATGTCCACTCTTGCAAAATCCCAAACCTTTCTAGCGTTTTCCCAACCCTCTTCCATGAGTACTAATTGATTTAATTGCAGTGGACGTGATAAAAGTCAAAGTTCCAGGTAAATAGGGATTGCCCTGGTGACCCCACTAAAGAGAGAAACTTTGAACCGCAGGGAGTGTTGACATTCTATACATTTGCCTTCTGGGACAAAGTCACCACATCACAACATCCTGACCTTTTCATTGGGGTAGTTTGATGTTGTCATCCTGTTATGAAGCAAAATCACCTTACTGTGACAACAACAGCACCATCTCCTGTCATGACATCACCATGTTGCAAAGCACCATCACAACCTTGCAATGTCACTGCATCATGCCACATCTTTGCAATATCGTTACACTGCACTGCATCATGAGTTCATGAGGGCATTGCATCAGCTTCTATTTTTGAATGCTTTAATGTCCTTCAGACCTACTTTGTGGAAAGACACAGTTAATGCTGATGTTAATGTGTCATTACTGGTCTTTATAGTTAACACCCCCAATGAGATTAATAGCAGACCAGTTTAGTTCACACCTATCAAAGCCTTTGTTTCAGGCTGTCTGCAGACTCAGGCAGACAATACTACATTAGCTGCACTTGGGTCACTATGGAAGGGTTCTTTTTGTTTTGCAGCCCTGAGGACTAGATTTTTTTAAATGAAAGCTGCAGAATATGAATCTCTTGCTGAATATATTAAATAGGCTGGGGACTTGAAACGCCTTCTCTTGGTTAAGTGCAGTAAAATAAATAAAGTATTGCATGCTAGTATATAGAGAGGTTTGCAATTTAGTTACAAAATGAACTTGTTCAATAAAGTAGATCAGTACCAGTTGTAACAGTAATCAGTAACGGGTACTAGACCTTACTGTAAAAACTGCACTATTTAATAAAGTTAAGTAAGTCACATATGGAAACACACACATTTGTATGTCTTTATACTGATAAGTTTCCAGTTGGTAGGGAACAAGGATAAAATCAATGCACATGAAATTTAAAAAAAGCAGTTGCAGACAAAATGAATAGAATGTCTTTAGGAATAAAGCAAGCGACAGGATTCAAAGGGGAAGAAGGTCCCTGCCTGTCACAAAACGCCTGTTCAGAAGGACTTGAGTTTCTCCTTTAGGAGTTTCATTCTTTTGCTCCCTGTTTACACTGAGGGCTCTGATTCTCTGGAGTCTTTGTCATAAGCAAAACAATTGCAGAATGGGTATAAAACACTCCCAACTCGGAGTCCTCCACACACTGAAACCTGGGTAGAGTTTACACTCACTTTGCACAGATGTAAATGACAACCCAGAGGGCAAGGAAAGGGAGAATTCGACTCAGTCTTTCGGGGAACAGCAACTGAATACATTTTTACTCCAGTAAATCTTGCGTGTGAGTGCAGGCAAACAGAGGTGAGATGGCAAATATAGAAATAAGCAACTCAGCATAGATTTGGTGGGATATTCCCCATTCCTATCAGCTGCCCCCACAGGCCCTAGATTCAGAACCACTTACTGAATATGGCTTTGTCTGCATGCCAGGCTGGAAAAATGTGAATGTGCTCATGCAAAATCCTAGGGGAGAATGAGACTTTGATGATGTCCCCAGCTCTCCCTCCCAAGTACTTTCCTGGGCGCATGGTCTTGGGAATATATTGGCACAGTAGATTCCTTTCACCTCATGTAGTACATCCATGCATCAAGCTCCCTCAATGGGACAGTCTCTGGAAACACCATCTTCTTTTGCTGGAATGGGAGGCTCCTGGAAACATCAAATGGGGCTGGGGGAGTGAGGGGATGGGGAGTTACAAAAATATACAGTTGTTTGGGGTTTGGAACAAAACTAGTTCACTGGGTTCAATTTCCCTCTGTGCAGAGAGCCAGGCGAGGCCTCTGTACTGCTTAAGCCCTATTTTGAGCGCTTAAGTGAGACCCAAGTGGGGCCTAGCCCATGTGCTGGGCCTCTGCACAGCAGGGAATTGCTGCTGGGATATGTTTCACTGTGGTATGAGAGGGCCTGACTAGCTAAAGACCCAGCCTCCGTTCAACCCAGGGGCCTTTCTTCAGCCCCTGAAGTTGAAGTGGGCACTCGCAGCTGTAAATGGGGAGCAGCCACAGCAAGACTGGCCCCATACCTGTTCCCGGTAGAGAACAGCTGCAGGAAGACTAGGAGCCCAGGATTCCCATTGGCCCTTCCCACCATTGGCCACTTCCTCCGCCCTGTCAGCTGGAGGGAGCATGCAGCACAGAATGTGGCTCATCATTTGCACTGGACCATGTTAAACAATAATGCAAATCATCCTCCAGTGTTCCGTTGGCACTGCCCAGGCCTGTGCCTATGAAGCGAGTGGAACTTCCCATTCACAAGGTAAGGGGCAGCCCCTGCCCTCAGAAGCTTACAGTCAAAGGCACCAATGCCCGGGATTCTCTTCTGCACCTGAGATATTCCCACTGATCTCAATGGCACAACTCACATAAGTAAAGTTAAGCATGAGGATCAGGGCCTAAATTAACGCATGATGCAGCAAGTGGGCCTAAGGTACAAATGGAAGGAGTGGGAGAGGGAGGATGGGGTTATGTAGAAAAACTATGTGCCCGAACTGCAGGGTTTTTCAAAACGTTTAACTACATGGTAGAAAATAACAATATCAGTGACCCCTTCCTGGGCATCTGCCCGAGGGGGTACGTTTCACACCAAGTATAAATTGGTCGGAAAATGGGGATAAGTGGTAATGTGGACTGGCAGTCAGTGGATGTCCAAAGGAGCGTAATTTACATGAGCTGATGGAACAAACTAATCTGAGTTACACCCTGCTGGTAGTTGCTTTTCCTTCTAGTCTTTCTGTGATGGGGTATATAAACCCCATTTTGGTCTGGAAGGGGCTACCTTACAGCCAGGGACTCAGTTAGGCCATCCCTGGGGCACCTGTACTGGCTGTTACTCCTGGGTGCAAGGTTTAAACACGAGGAAGCCCAGCAGTTGCGGGGAGGAAGGGAGAGGAGAGGCCAGACCAGACCAGCTTCTCCAGGGGTGACTGGAAGATAGATTGGAGATAGGTCCTTAGGAGCTGCAGCCTGCTTGAAGCCCTGAGTGAGGGGAGGGGTGTGCCAGCCCCTAGACTATGGGGTTGATGGAGGCCCAGAGGTCTGTGGTTAGACAGGAGGGCAGTCTAGAGCAGGAGAGGCACGCTTGCCACAAGATGGAGGCCAGCTGAGTTCAGCCAGGCTGAAGGTTTGGTTGTTTATATATTCTGTTAGACTTTAGTAAAGGCCTCTGTGGTCCCAAAAGGGCATGGACTCTGTAAAGAGGTCTGTTCGGAGGGCCAGGACACTGCTATGGCTGGAGTAGGCCAAAGGACAGTGGAGGAAACTGAGGCAGAGTTGCTACCTCACTACATCCGTCCAGAAGGGGGCATGCCGTAGTGGTAACTTTGCCGTTTGTGCGGGGCTTGTCTGGGCTCTACTGAGACCTCCTCTGAGGAAGACAGAAAAGCTGCAAGATGGAGGATGTACTCTGCCTGTTGGTGGTGCAGCTGCAGCAGACCCAGGCTGCAAGGACAGCAAAAGCAGTAGGAAGGTTTCCTGCAATGCCTGGAGAAATGGACCTCGGGGAAATCAAGTAGCTCCTGGGGAAGAAGGCCAAACAACAACCAAGAGGCTTTCTGAGTGGCTGGCAAGTGCAGCAGGCTGGGCAGAATTATCATGGGCGAGCCGGGGGGGGGGGAGGGCGTTTCTGTCAGAGAAGTCCCAAGCAGAGTACAGAGCGCTATCTGATGAGCAGGCAAAATCATAGCCGATAGTCAAGGAAGCTATTAATAGTGCTTTAGAATACAACCATTCCCACCAGAAGGGTGGTGGCCCAGTAGTTGTGAGACCTGGCGCCATGCTGGCTATGTCCGGAGATAAGCTCTGTAGAGGAGTATGGTGGATCCAATTGTCTTAGAACAATTTCTGCAGGTTCTGCTATTTGGAGCACAAAGTTGGGTCTGACGGATCTGGCTAGATTTCATCAGCATGATGGAAAGAACAGAGGCCTCTTTGGAAGGGGATGGTACCAAGTCATCCAACTGACAAGTCAGATTGAGAACACCACCCTGAGGCAGGCAGGCAGATGTAAAACCCCGCTTTCCAGGGTCTGGAGAAAACACAGTAGGAGGAAGAGTGCTAGGTGTTCCTAAGTTTAAGGACCCAGATGAGACATCAAAATCGCCCCCCTCCCCTCCCCTACCAGTCATTTCCCCAGCCCATTGCAGCATTTCTGGAGGTAGCTGGGGAAACCCAGTCATGTGTTTGACTAGGACACATGAGAAGAGAGCAGCCCATGATGGTGGGTGACTATCTGGGGTATTGTTATAAACCAGAGTTGTGGTTTGGGGGACTCCTTAAACTGGGGTCAAACCCAACTGTATGGGGTGTCTATCAAGCTGAGGACACAGGTAGTGAAGGGGACTGGTGAACTCATGGTGTGGACATATTCTCATCGGTGAAGTGGACGTTTAGCAGGTAAGACAGATAATTACCTGTCAATCCACACATCTGGCATGCAGGAAGAGACTGCAGCTGATGTAAATCAATATTGCTTCACTTACTTCAATACAGCTCTGCCAATTTATGCCAGATGAGGATCTCCCATTGCTTCCTAAAAGTGTAACTTCCACTGCATATACCTAGTCCTTAGACAAGAGGTTGATTAGACATAAAAATTAATGATCCAAAAAGACGTACTATAAGATGGATGCTGTTTTTATGACTATTACCTGAGCAAGTCAATGATTTCAGAAGTCTTTCCCTTTTAAAGTCAAGCCTCTTTCGCCGAATTTCTCCCCAACTCTGGCAAATCTGGTATGTAACTCAAGGAGCCAGTAAACATACAGGGCATCAATCAGCTAATGCTTAAAGGCTAATATTCCAACTGCATATTGACACAGTTCTAGTCATCTGCGAGTAATTAGAAAATATAAATGCTAGCAACAGCACTTCAGTTCCTGTGCTCAGCAAGAAGTTAATGGCAGTTTATGTGGTTTTCTTCAGTCAGAAAAGCCTTATTGCAGTGATAAATTATAAACTCCTTACCAGCCTGGGAGATTACAAAGGAAAAACAACAAAGAAGGAACACACCCATTGCTGGCAAAGTTGACGGGGGTTTCTAGGAGCATGGGAGAGTGGGAGGTGGTACATGAGAATGTGAGTGCATGCAGCAATCTGTGCATTTATGTGAAGATGCATCTGGTGTGCATGGGGTGTGTGTGTTTGGGTCTGCATGAATGCATATATGGGCCTCTCTGTATTGAAGTGCATATATGGGCCTCTCTGTATTTGTTGGGAGCAACTAGTTAGAGCTGGGTGAATAACTGATTTGTTGGTTTGGTGGCAGTTCTGAGAAATCGGGGGGTGGGGGAGTTCAGATTAAACCAAATCTGACATTTTTTGTGAATCGAAAAAAGTCCTTTTCAGGTCTGTTCCAGTGCCCTGACGACTGGGCTACCGGTTGTAAGGGGGCAGCTCCAGACAAGGCAGTTCCATTTTGAATAGTAATGGGAACTTAACTGTGTCTCTGAACCGTGTTAAAACTTTGGGCATAGCCCAGATTTAGCAGTATAGTTAAAACACAGTTTAAAAAAATTAATGGTAAGGTCCATTCCGTGTTATAAAATGGCACCATGTGCTAACTGGATTAAGGGACAAAAGTTTTGTAATTGGGTCCCTCCAAACTGTGGCACAGACGGGGCTGTATCTATGTGTGTGCGTCAGGGGTGTTTATACCTGAGAGCATAAGTGAACAGGTCTTATTACATGTGCGTATCTGTTGTTCTGTGTATATGTATATGAGCCTAAGAGTGAATGTGTGTGCACATTTAGATGTGATCGGTGCAAACCAGAAATGTGTGACCCTGAAAAGATCCAGTGGTTTGGTTTCCACAAGCATCCAAAAGCAGCATCCTCTTTAGTCCAGAAGCAGGCCAGGGAAATTCATGAGAAAAGCCTTTCTGGTGGGTTCAGGAGAGAATCAGGAACTAAGAAGGCACAAGAACATAAAAAAGTCACAGGAAACATTAGCTGCACTTTGTGACCCTTCGTACTGGACACTCTGTCTAACACCACCTCAGTCAGCTTCATTCACAGCTGATCTGCCCCCAACATATTCCCAAGGGGCTTCAACGTATCTGCCAATAGGGATTCAGCACTCTGACATGTCCCCCAAGTTTCAGTTAATGGGAACTGAAGAAGGCCCAAATCTTCAGTGTAATTTGCCTATCTTCAGTCCAAAGAAAAAGCTGAAAACCTTCTTACTCTCCAAAACCAAACTAGTATGTTTGCACTAGAGCTGGCTGGAAACTTTTAGATTAAATGTTTTTTCCAATCAAAAAATGCAAGTTTGTCAAACCCGGAACTGTTTGCAAAAACAGGGTTGGTTTTGACAAATCTCCCTACTCAAAACATTTTTGAAACAAATTATTTGGACCTTTTAAAAAAATATCTGGTTTTTCAGTTTGAAGTGACTTTTTGTTTTGAAATTTAAGCTAATTAATTTAAAAAAGGGGGGGGGGAGATCAAAATCAAAATGAAACATTTCAATTGACCCAAACAGACTTTTTGTTTGTTTGTTTTCCAGATCCTGAAAATTTGAGATTTTGGCTTTTGTTCCGTATTTGAGACAGATTTTTTTTTTTTTTTTTGAAATCTCAAAAATGTTCATGGGATGGGGGAAAAGTGCAGCTCTAGTTTCAACCCATTCAATTTTTGAAGATCTCCCATGCCTCCCTTTTCAGATTTAGACCAACCTGCAATTAGATCCATGCAGACAATCCCCATGCCTGCACATGGACTACAGAATGAAGCTGCAAGGAGACAGAGCCTTGAGGAAGAGAATTGGGGTGGATAGAAAGACTCAACGGGATGGGTTTTTTTTTCCATTTGGGAAGAAGGCAGGCCAGGCCTTGTCTCTTCTCCAGAGGTTTAGAGAAGAGAGGAAAATACAGTATCTTAGGGAGGAGAAGCTGTGCTCAGCATACTGCTGCTGCAGTGGAAGACCTTTTTGTCTTCATTTTGGAATGTGATGTTAATAAAACCAGATCCTGCTATTACTGGACTCATGAAAGCCTCTGAGTTACTGAGGAAACAAATGGGGAAACTGAGACAGGGCACTGCAGTACCAGCCCTGGCCACAAGGGGGCACACGGGAGGTGGCTGACCTTGCTACACTTCCAATAAACCATCTTAATGACAGCTTGAATGCAGAAACACCACTAATAGGAGGTTCTTTGTTATCACCCCACCTTCTGTCTTAAATTACAAACCGTTTTGCCTCCATTATACTCCAGGTCTTGTGCAAACTATAAATGACCGCTGGGGAAGATAAAGGTTGTGTCATCAAATCACCATTTAGAATAAAATGGAGATGCAGCTCTGTGAAGGGTAAGACAGCAGATTTTATCAATAACATAATGGAATTCCTACAGCACGGCTAAGTGCGTTGCCATGGGTTTTATGACAGATTTACTATCATTGTAACTTAATGCATCATAATAAGTATCTTCATAGTTATTATTGTTTTATAGTGATAACTATAAGTCAACCACAGCTTTATGACTAAATTTGTAACGTTACAACAATGCTCTGGAAAGGCTCAGGGAATTGGAAACAGGCGAATTCACATGCTTTCCCAGAATACTTTACTTAGAAGGACTCTGGACTTTTTTTCTTTCCTTCCCTTTTGGTCGTTTCTTTGCGAACAATTTTAGCAGTATGTTGGTTGGCAGTTTAGGAGGTGGTGTTCTTTGCTCTGAATCAGTATATAGAGCTGGATGAAAAATGGGCTTTTTTTCCTGCAGAATTTATCATGGGGGAAAACAATTCCTATCAACATTTCTGCAACTTAAATTGTTCCACAAAAGTGTCCAACCTTTACCAGTTGGAAAACAATCACAAAGCGTTGGGATGTGTGGTAAAAAGGCTGGGTGCGGGGAGGAGCACGGGGCTCCGGGTCAGGGACCCTTGGGCATAGGCATAGTTTTACTTCTATTTTGGGGGGGAAAGGGCTGGCGGGGCTACAGCCAGTTCCTCACAGCAGGGTCCAGGAAGCGAGTGCCACCTCCACCCCCTGACTCACTCAGGAGGCCAGCCAGCCTGTCTGGGCTGTGGGGAACGCAACCAAAAAATGTAACTCAAAGGGGGGAACTCAGTTCAAAAAGTTTGAAAACCACTCAGGGTGCAGGGAGGGGATAGCTAGGGGCTGTTTGCGGGCAGGGGGGTAGCTCAGGGTACGGGCGGGGGGGTAGCTAGGGACTGTGTACAGGCGGGGGGGTGGGGGGCTCCCAGTGCAGCTCCCAGCTTCAGCGGCGGGGGGTGGCGCTGGGACTCCCAGCTTCAGCCCCCCACTGCTCCTGGCTTGTGGGGGGGGGGGGTGAGATTTGCTGGCTTCAGCCCCATGCTGCTCCTGGCTGGGGAGGGGGGCAGCTTCAGCCCTGCACCGCTCCCGGCTTCAGTGCTGGGGCTCGAGGCACCGGGTTTCAGCCACGGGGCTCTGCGGCCCCCTGAAAGAGCTTGTGGACCCCCAGTGGGCCGCAGACCCCCGGTTGAGAACCGCTGATTGTATGCCATCATACCGCTGATAATTCCCATGGCAAGACCACTCCTGTGCGCTGCTACTGCCACAACCTACAGAATTCAGCGCTAAAGTGAGACCTACTTGAGCCCTCAAGGTACACATACACCTTTTTATTTGATCACACACAGGATGGAAGGCTCAGACCCCCCCAATCCCAGAGGGGCAGCGACCCCCAAGATCTCCTTCTATCACAATCCCAGCTCTGCCACATTCAGGACAGCTACACTTAACACAGTGAATGCAACTGGAGTGCAGGCAGATAAACCCTGGAATTCAGATCTATGGCACACAACACAAGCAATGGCATGTTCCCATAGCTGTTCTTCATGGCTCCTTATTATGGCACCCCTCTTCCCCCTCACTGAGCCATTCCCAGTGGCTATTGCCAGCTCCAGGGGACAGAGTTAAGGTTGTGTTGTGCGAGCAGTGTGTACCTTCTTCGTTGCCTGGTTTTCAGGGGTCTGAATGTAGCTGAACCCAGCATGCTGGAAGGGCATGAGGTACCACTGGACAACCAGAATTCTGTGTTAATTACATTTTTGGGCAGATAATAATAATGATCAGAGGGGAACATGGCCCCATGCACAGAAATGCAGGGGTGGACAGGACCTCAAGAGGTCATTTAGTCCATCCACCAGCACTGAGGCAGGACCAAGTGTAGCTAGATACACCTGTACAAGTACACCTACTCCGAGGGAGCCTTGCAGTGTCCTAGGCTACAAGGAAAGATGAAGCCACAAGCTGTCCTAGGAAGGAATCAGGCCATGAGATGCTTGACCCTCTCACCTGGCTGCCAGCAGAGGGCCTAGCAGGGAGCTCATTCACAGAATCCTCGCTCTTATTGCCATCTAGTTTGACCTCCCACCAAATGTAGACCAGAGCAGCTCTTTCCTCCCCCTCTGGTCCTGTAGCCAAATAGAGCTGGCAGGTGAGATCCAGAGATCACATGGGCTATTGGGGCCCCCAAAAGAGGAGTGGCCTAAGTAGCCACTTTGATTTTGCTAAGGCTGCCCCTGCCTCTATTCTTGCCCTCAGAGATGTCAGCTGAGACCTGACACATAGCAGCATCCATAAGGGACACGTAGCAACAGTACATTGCTGCTGTCTGTACAGTACAGTCTCAGCCACCCTGGTGCCATAGGACATATCGAGTAAGCAGGAGGGGGCTGAGGTTTCCCCTACCCAAGGAGATTGTTAATGGGTTTGTAGATGCGGGAGAATGTGACCCTGTTTCAGATGAGAGGGTTTCAGAAAACGAAGGCTGCATTGTACACCCTTCTCCAGCGCGCGAGCACACACACACACACACACACACACACACACCCAGCCTCTCCCCCGGAATGGAAGCATTTCTCCTGAGAATCAGAATAAAGGAGGCCAGAGAGCGGCGCTGCAAAGGCAGCCAGCCCTCAAGGGAGAGAAAATTCAAACCTGAAATGAAACTCAGGTTTCTAACAACCTCCTTTGCACCCTCTTCTTGACTTGCAAGCCCCCTTCTCGAAAGCTACTCTGCTATTCAGGGACTTAGCTCCTTCTTAAGTTTCATAGTAAATGCTGTGCTGCCAATTACCCTGCCTCGTTTATGGGATGGACTGGTGATTTATGTCCCTCTTTCATTCTGTTTATATCAACCGATTCCTCCTTGTTGGCCCCCTAGAAGGTTAATTCTCCTTGCATGCAGGAGACACCCATAGCTCTCTAGACTGGGGCAACCTACAAGGAAACAAGCCATTTTCCATATTTTTCTGCCTTCTGGAGCTTTGACGCTAACACATCAAATAAGAAAGGAGGCTGTTTCCTGAACAGTGGCCCTGTTTCCTTCCATTTCACTTCCATTAACACTGACAGAGAAAGCTTGCAGCTGTCAATCTCTCCAGAGCAGCCTGGACTCACCAGGCCTGAATGAAGACTCAGCCCCTCCATCCTTCTCGTCAGTTATTAATCCCCTTTGTTGCTTTCTTTCCCCCACAAGCCTTTTTCTTTCCTTTCATTTCCTGAGTACTGAGTCCTCGCTTTGCCAATGCCGTCCCTCCGGCCCCTCCTCAGAGAGGCCTGCGATCACTGGGTCATTCCAGAGCCATAACCGTAGGGAAAGATGGATCTGTCGTTGTCTGAGGATGAAATTTTCAGCCTTCCATCTTTGGAGATAGGCTGAAACCAGAAACATACATCCAAACCCTCTGAGAGCAGCTCACAAGATTTCAGCATTGGCGAACCCAAACATGAACTCTAGCTTAAATATAAAAGTCACCTCCACAGCTGGATCCAAACTTCCTGTCCATCAGCCATCCCTGGTCAGAACATTGTTTTAGTCTAGAGCTCACAGATCCTGTTTAAATAGATTGATAATATTATTGCTTCCTCTGGGTATAGGGGAGAGGAGAAGGAAAATCATAGAAATGTAGGGCTGGAAGAGACCTCAAGAGGTCATCTACTCCATTCTCTCATCTGAGGCAGGATTAAGTATAACTAAGTGGTGGAAGTGGGGTGGACTTAATCTGAGTCTGAATTTGCCAATCTGAAGTGCTGCATGATTGTATCAGCAGTGTCACCAACTCATGATTTTATCACAAATCTCATGAGATTTGGTGGGTTTTATTAAATCCCCAACTCTTGGAGTCTAGTGAGCATATGGAAATTCAACTTTCATTTTTGTTTACCCTATGTGTTTTAGGAGTCTAGTCAAATGGGACTTAGGAACCTAAGTCCCTTAAGTGCTTTCAAAAATTTAGCCCTTTGTGCCTCAATTCCCCATCTACAGTGGTGTTGTAAGGATAAAAAGGTTACATCTTTCTGCATGGTTGCAGTGTAACATTGCTTTATTTCTTAAAATCCAGAACCTTAACACACAAGAACCAAAACCAGAAAGAGACAAAGCAGTCTGCTCCCTAAGGCAAAGAGGTACAATTCACCCACCATGCTTTAGGCTGGCTCTTTGCAAAACTGACTCTGATCGCATGCTTCCCTCAGAGTCCCCTAACCTGCAAGTAGGACCAGGAAACCCCTTAGGTTTGAAAGTGACAGCTTGTAATTTTTTTAAACACTTTTCAGTAAATCACATTTCCCAGACATCATGGTAATGGGGGCCATATAGGTACGCAAGGCAGATTTCATGTTGAAAAAGAGTCTATCTGTAAAGCCAAAGCTACATATGCCCTTCGTTCCAAGAGCAGTATGTGTAGTGGGGGTTAGGAGGGGCTTCCCTCTTCCCTTCACCCACCCCTGGTTGATATACGAGAGTAAATATACAAAAATCTAGTCATAAAATTAATGGAGGCTGCATTAAGTCGCAGGTCATAAACTCACAAGGGTTTGTTGCTCATTTTGTTGAAGCCATGCAATTTACCAAGGAGAAGTATAATCCACAGCAGCTGTCCTATCACAACCCCCACCTCCCCGCTCCCGATTAATGGGGTTGAGGGGAACACGGCACTGAAATCTTCAGAAACTTAATGAAACATAAAAACTTTTATAGGCCATAGGCATTCGCTGTATCCAGGTATGAATCAAAATGTCAGAGGAGAAAGAGTCTCTCTGATCCCAGCAAGGGGGTTATGTCCGGGCCGGAGTTCTGCTCTTTCAAAGGCAGGCCTCCTGCCTATAGCATGAATCGCCTACATTTAGGGCCAATGCTCATGCGGCTGCCATTCCACTCCCCTGGGGGCCATAGAGGAAGGGATGCCAGGCTCAGTTGGTGCAGTCAGGAGAGTGTTTCACAAGCCAGTGAGTTGGCAAGATCTCCCAAAGGCACGGCAGGGAGTGAGAGGGATCCCATTAGTGTCTCTAATGGTGGAAGGACTGGGCCCTTTTGTCCATTATGGAACAGCCCGGAGTTCTTAAATTCATGTCTTTCCATAGGGCAGCCTATGCTAACACCCAGAAATTGGTCTCCGAGACCCACCAGGGCTTGCATCATCATGGAGCAGCAGCCTTTCCACCATGGAAGGCTAGCTTGGGTGGGGTATGGAATGGGAATAGCAGTTCTATCTGTAGCCTCAGCACAGGCCAGCGAATCCCTGTTGTGAACCCCCTTCACAATATCAGGGACATTGGGATCACCCCTCTGTAAGGCTTTACTCATTGACAGACACCTCTGTACCACAGCACCCCACACAATGCGTTTCCTCACACCATTGTAAATCCCACTGCGCACGGTTCCTCAGGGACCGCCAGCACCCACAGAGCAAACCCCAGTGTCTCCTCCCCAGCAAGTGCCGCTCTCCTGGGCAAGTCCCGTCATGGGTAGAAAGAGACCTGCTTGCCCATTCTGAAATTCTGCAGGCCACAGTTCCGTGACCCTGTTCTGCCACTCACCGTTTGTTGTCCTGGCTGAGCAGTGGCATTCAGCCGGCTCAGCTTCCCTAGCCAACTGGAATCGGATCTGGCTTGGAATAAAGCAGCAGCATATACTTGAGCCCATCTGGCTTCAGAGCAGTGTCAGGGGACTCCACTGCCTGCTCTCTGGCAGCTCTACACTCTCTCTGGAATTATCTCCACCACCAAGTCCACACCTGGGCAGCCATTCATCTGTATACTGGCTGGATTTCCAACAAACATAGGGCTTGCTGCATCAACAGCTGGTTCAGTCCCTCTACACTGGGCTTCAAGATAAGGGGCAAAAATGGCAACTACCCCTGGGAGACACTGGGATATTCAGGGTGGTGAAGCACTGGAATGGGTTACCCAGGGAGGTGGTGGAATCTCCTTCCCTAGCTGTTTTTAAGGTCAGGCTTGACAAAGTCCTGGCTGGGATGATTTAGTTGGGGATTGGTCCTGCTTTGAGCAGGGGGTTGGACTAGATGACCTCCTGAGGTCCCTTCCAACCCTGATATTCTATGATTCTATGATTCCCCACCATGTCTTTCAGTCCCACAATAACATGCAAATTCTCATCCAAGCCCCCTTCTTCAGAGAGCAGTACTAGGACCTGAGTGTCATAAGCCAATGGGCTAACAACCCATGCACCAAAGAACACTCTCCAGCCATGGTATTTCAGTCCTTTTTTCTTCAGGGCTTCACTATGATTTCTCCAGAATATCAGTCATGTCCCTTTCCCCTGACCCAACCCCAGGGTCTCCTGCAATGGCTCCCTGCAGGATAACCTTCTGCAGGCCATGCACCTGAGAGTCATCTATACACTGGGTTCTTTCCCTTGCTCCAGGAACACCTGCAGCTCAACTGAGCTTTTGCTGGCCTTTATGCGGACCAAGTGATTCAAGCGTCACCTGACCCCTCAGGGCCGGCTCTAGGATTTTTGCCTCCCAAAGCAAAAACAATTTTGGCCGCCCCCCCGCCCCGTTTTTTAATTACCCCCACCCCCGGCCCCGCCTCAACTCCGCCTCAACTCCGCCCTCTCAAGCCTGGGAGGGAGAGCAGCGGCGCGCGAAACAAGTGTTTCGCGCGCCGCGGCCGCTCGGGATCTCCCCCTCCCTCCCAGGTTTGAGAGCCTGGGAGGGAGGGGGAGACTCCGAGTGGCCGCGGCGCGGGCGCCGCTTCTCCCCCTCCCTCCCAGGCTTGAGAGCCTGGGAGGGAGGGCGAGTAGTGGCGCGCGAGCGGCAGCGGAGGTGAGCTAGGGTGGCCGGGGCACATTTTTAGGGGCGGCATTCTGGCGCCGGCCATGCCGCCCCTAAAAATGTGCCGCCCCAAGCACCAGCTTGTTTTGCTGGTGCCTAGAGCCGGCCCTGTGACCCCTGGTCTCACAGCATCAGCTGGGAGGTAGCAGATTAATCATAGGTGGGTCTACACCCAACTTCTCTTAAAGGGCCAGGCACCCTGTGACTGGTATTTTGGGAGGCCCACAGTGCACAGGCATCACCATGGTGGGCTTTGAGGCACCGCTATCTTGCACCGACACCCTCGTGCAAAGTGAGTGTGAGATGCTGCCGTTCGGCACAGCTAATGTTTTGCACCCCTCTTTGCACAGCTGCAAATGGTGACATGTGGGGAGAGGAGGATCAGGTCCCCTGGAGGGAGCAGTGTGAGAGCACACACACTGCACCAGTTGACCACCAGCAGGCTTCCCAGGGTGGACCCAATGAACAGGGTCAGGAGTATCCATGTTTATTTGTAATGATTAACACTGAGAAGGCCCAGGTTAGATCGGCCTTCCGTTAGGCAACGAGATGTGCAGTGACACACTTAAGCCTTGGGCAAGCTGAGCTAAGAGTGTTTGGGGGCACTGATATGATTGTATGGGCTCTGATACTTTAACTCAACCCTGCTGAGCCTATACGTATGTTATTGGGGTTGAGGACCATTAGGGCACCAGTGCCTAGGGATAGAGGAGAGCCAGTTTAATTCACTTTCTTAGCTTACATGGGTTTATGCCTCAGCCTTAACCTGATTTTATTTTAATATCTACTGCAGTGTTTCTCCCTTTCAGTTGAAAATATCTTGGCAACATGCTGCTAGTTTTGTGGCTCCAGCAGTCATGAGTCACAGGCTGTACCATAACCTCAAGGCTCCTGCACCCTCTGGAAAGGTTCCATCACCGAGTCAATGAGAAACTCCAATGTTGAAGGTCAACATGACTGTGGGTTTTTATTATTTTGGTTTTCTTAAAGTGGTTTTGAGACCAGGGCGGGGATTTTCAAAGCAAGTAACCCCCAATGACTTTCGGTCAGCATTGGGCATTTAGATCATGGGGTTTTCCCCAATATCCACTCTTGCACCATGAAAAGAGAAGTGTTCTGCTTCTCAGCTGCGTAGAGTCAGATGAAAGCCATCTGTTCCCATCCAGCAAGCACTGTCTTCTTGATCTGCCTCTTAAAACTTACAAGGCTATTCGGAATTTCTATTGTATATTTTCTGTTTGGGCAAACCTAGTGACAGATGATGTGGAAAAAGCTGAAGTACTCAATGCTTTTTTTGCCTCGGTCTTCACAGACAAGATCAGCTCCCCCACTGCTGTCCTGGGCAACACAGTATGGAGAGGAGGTGAGCAGCCCTCAGTGATGAAAGAGCAGGTTAAGGACTATTTAGAAAAGTTGGACATGCATAAGTCCATGGGGCCGGATCTAATGCATCCAAGGGTGCTGAGGGAATTGGCTGATGTGATTGCAGAGCCATTGGCCATTATCTTTGAAAACTCGTGGTGATTGGGGGAGGTCCCGGACAATTGGAAAAAAGGCAAATATAGTGCCTATCTTTAAAAAAGGGAAGAAGAAGAACCCAGGGAACTACAGACCGGTCAGCCTCACCTCAATCCCTGGAAAAATCATGGAGCAGGTCCTCAAGGAAACCATTTTGAAGCACCAGGAGGAGAGGAAGGTGATCAGGAACAGTCAACATGGATTCACCAAGGGCAAGTCACAGAATCATAGAATCATAGAATATCAGGGTTGGAAGGGACCTCAAAGCAGGACCAATCCCCAACTAAATCATCCCATTCATGCCTGACCAACCTGATTGCCTTCTATGATGAGATAACTGGCTCTGTGAATATGGGGGAAACGGTGGACGTGATATATCTTGACTTCAGCAAAGCTTTTGATACAGTCTCCCACAGTATTCTTGCCAGCAAGTTAAAAAAGTATGGATTGGATGAATGGACTATAAGGCAGATAGAAAGCTGGCTAGATCGTCGGGCTCAACGGGTAGTGATCAACAGCTCAATGTCTAGTTGGCAGCCGGTATCAAGCAGAATGCTCAAGGTGGTCTGTCCTGGGCCCAGTTTTGTTCAACATCTTCATTAATTATCTGGATGACGGAATGGATTGCACCCTCAGCAAGTTAGCGGATTGCACTAAACTGCGGGGAGAGGTAGATATGCTGGAGGGTAGGGATAGGGTCCAGAGTGACCTAGACAAATTGGAGGATTGGGCCAAAAGAAATCTGATGAAGTTCAACAAGGACAAGTGCAGAGTCCTGCACTTAGGACGGAATAATCCCATGCACCATTACAGACTGGGGACCGACTGGCTAAGCAGCAGTTCTGCAGAATAGGGCTTGGGGATTACAGTGGACAAGAAGCTGGATATGAGTCAGTAGTGTGCCCTTGTTGCCAAGAAGGCTAATGGCATATTGGGCTGCATTAGTAGGAGCACTGCCAGCATATCCAGGAAAGTGATTATTCCCCTCTATTCGGCACTGGTGAGGCCTCATCTGGAGTACTGCGTCCAGTTTTATGCCCCCACTACAGAAAGAGGACAAATTGGAGAGAGTCCAGCGGAGGGCAACGAAAATGATCAGGGGGCTGGGGCACATAACTTACGAGGAGAGGTTGAGGGAACTGGGCTTGTTTAGTCTGCAGAAGAGAAGAGTGAGGGGGGATTTGATAGCAGTCTTCAACTACCTGAAGGGGGGTTCCAATGAGGATGGAGCTCGGCTGTTCTCAGTGGTGGCAGATGACAGAACAAGAAGCAATGGTCTCAAGTTGCAGTGGGGGAGGTCTAGGTTGGATACTAGGAAACACTATTTCACTAGGCGGGTGCTGAAGCACTGGAATGGGTTACCTAGGGAGGTGGTGGAATCTCCATCCTTCGAGTTTTTAAGTCCCGGCTTGACATAGCCCTGGCTGGGATGATTTAGTTGGGGTTGGTCCTGCTTTGAGCAGGGGGTTGGACTAGATGACCTCCTGAGGTCTCTTCCATCCCTAATCTTCTGTGATTCTATGAAACACTTGTAACATGAGCGCCATGATCTTTTCAATACCTAATGAATATGGCTGTCTATTTTTGCATCCTAGGGAATGGCTGCTTTGGAGTGAGAATTTGGCATGATACCGGTATGTACTGAGAGGGGTGCCATACATTTATCCTACAGAAGAAAACTGATACTCCATCTCTTCCAGAGAGGAGGTATGGTCTAGGGGTTACACCATCTCTCTATGCCTGCCAATAGGATTGATATGGCATTGGTTAAATGGGGCTGGTACACTATTTATTGCAGTGTTGTTGGGAGGCTGAATTAATGTTTGTAAAGTATTCAGATATCTCTGGCTAAAAGACACTAAGGAGACTACCAGGCCAAGAACGGTGCTAATGGTACTTATTTCAGGCCATTAATCTGCTAGATAGAACTGATACTGAACTCTTTTTGCCCATTTCCAGTAGTCTGTGTTGCTGGTGACCAGAAAGCAGTAGGTAGAAGATTCCTCAGTAACCACAGTGCTGCCTAACTCCTGGTTTGTATTTGCTTTGAGCTTTGCGAACGCCAAGCTGAAAGAAGTCCTGTTCCTAAAGCTTTGCTGTCTGACATTTTCAATTTCCGTTGCTCATCCTTCTCCTGATGTATTTGCCTTTATTTGCTGCTGGCTCACTGTGAAGGTGCTGGGGCTGGTGAACATCTGGATTCCATGTGTAGAACTGTCAAGCTCTCGAGAGCTGTTGAATGCGCCTCATCTTCTTCGTTGTCCTCTTCCTCCCCTTCTTCCTTTCATCCTCAGAGAATTACCAGCTCTGCTTCATTCTCCATAGCAGACTTTCACTGGTGAGCGTGTGAACCCCAAAAAGGTCTGGAAATTCAGATGGGATTTTCAGAGGGGCCTAACAGAGCTAGCTGGCCAACTACCACTGAAAGCCAATGGGAGTTGGGCACCCGACTTCACCCCTTTGAAAATCCCAGCTTCAGTCATCTTCAACAAATACCCTGACGAGCTATGGCCACGTGCTCTAAGAAGGCTCTGATGGTTTGTGAAGAAAATCCCACCATGTTGGAAAAAGGCTAGTGTACATTGGTGTCACATCAATGAAGTCAATGAAGCTATGCCGATTTACACCAGCTAGGGATCTAGGTTTGTGAAATCACAAGAAAGAAAGACCACGTATCGGCCAAATCCTTCACTGGTGCCAATTAGTTGACTTCAATGAAGGTACATGGCCAGTTTGCAGCAGGTGGAAATCTGGCCCATCCAGTCATATTATTTTAACTAGGTGTAGGCATGGCCCATATTCAGGGATACAAATATCCCTAAACACTGCAAAAGTTTGGATCCAGATTCCAAATTAGTAACTCAGACCATCTCTACTTCTACATCATTATAAGTTGCTCCAAAATAACATGACCTGATTTCCCATAAGAGGATAACAGGCAGAGCACGCTGTTTATGATAAAGCCAGCAATAAAATCAAGAGGATATATAAAATCTTGCCTTTTCATGGAGAGCAGACCAAAAAACCCTTCTACACATGTCAGCCAGAGAAAGGTCTTTTTCCCCTTTTAAAGGAGTTCAAAACACAGTAAAATGCAATAAAAAACACACCAGATGCTGCTATTTTATGGAACATTCATGAAAGCTAAAGCATAATGAAACAGCTTAAATTAAAGTTACCTATATAACCTTAACTCTGCCCTCTTGTGTGCAATTGCCATTGTCTTTATTTACATGATCACATACCTTTTTCCCCCCTGAACATCTTCTGCCTCATTTAGTACACAGGTTGTACTATGTAAAGTGAAAGAAGTAGGGATATTTATTTTATTTATAGTGATGACATCATGCACATTAAAAGCACTTATCCAAGTCTATAAACAAACAAAGCTAACGCTGGTGCTAGCCACATTTAATGTCTGGCACATGGATCTTGCAGATCTGTGCATCATTTGGGGCCATTTTCTATTTACAATTATCACAAGCTAAATCTGAATTTATAACCAATTTTATTAAAAACATATCCGTGAGGACAGTTTAGCTGGTGTGTAGTGAATGACGGAGAGGTTCTATAGACATATACAAAGATGGAGCAGACCCCCACGTTGTGAAAAATTTAACTAGACTTACATTTTATAATCAATGCATGTTTTTTAGAATAGTCTGTAGCTCCATATAAGGTAACTCTCAGCATTCCTTTCTCTGTTAAATTTGCATATTGATTCATTTAGTCTAGATTTCAGGCTAACATTCTGATGACACTGATTTGGGACCATCAGAGTAGTGCTGGTCCAGTGCAACATTCAGTCTAACCCATTTGTTCACCTAACACTAGTTTCTACAGACCAGATGCTCAGTTTGTGTAAGTCATCATAGGAGGATCAGACCATACACCTCTAAGATCCTGGAATAACTCTAATGTTAGTCAATTGAAACCAGAGCCTATTTGAAGAAGGTCAGAGTCAGGAAGTTTGGCTCCCTGTTCTGGATATCACCGTTGATCAGAGCAGATAAGCTACTGCCTTCTCAGAACAAAGCTGTCGTTTTGCTGTCCCCAAGAGCAAATCTGTGACTCAGAATCAAGCAGCTGTGTGAGCCTCCATTATAATTTCTGGCTGCTTTTCAGGCCACATGAGCCTTGCTAGTTTGATTGTCCATTCATGAGATGGACCCAGCTTTGATGAGACTCACCAACAATCTTAGAGCCAGACTCACCAAGAGCAAAGAAGGGCTGGTACATTGGGACCAAGGGCCCAGATCTTCAAAGTTATTTAGTCTCAACTCCCATTGCATGGGAGGTAGGCATCTAAATACCTTTGAGGATCTTGGCCAAGGTTTCTAATGGCAAAGACACTCAGCAACACTAACTGCTGCATTATTTTATATGTTTAATGGAGAAGAAATCCCCCAGAAGAGTTGAGGTGAAGCCACAGGCTCTGGGTATGGATGGAGACCCTAGGTAGTGACCACCAGCTGTAACATGACTTGAACTCCTGATTTCTTGTCACCTTATTGGTCGGTTTGATGCTTCCACCCGTGTGGGAGTAGAGAACGCTTTTCTTTCAGGAAACTCTTTCCTGTTCTGCTGGTGATGTATCCCATGGTGCACAGATAAACTGATTAGATGACTAAATCACAGATAACTAATACCTGAAGCGGACACTGTGCAAACAGCCCATAGGATGCCATTTGTTTGTAATTAACACTTCTGCAAAGATTACCATTTGCAAACTCAGGTGATGTGTGCACAGAAAATTCCACACAGGATTTATTCATGTGGAGTAGTTTGTCCAGCATTAGTTAAACCAAGATTTCGAGTCCGATTATGTAGTGCCAAAAAGTTCTGATAAGCTTCGGGAGGTAGCTGATACCAATCTCTGATTCACATGTTGCTAAGTGCTGTGGCACACGCCACTTCTAAAAGCAAGCATTTAAAATCTGCAACTGGAAACGGCGCACTATTATTCAGTGGGGGTAACTGCTTTCCTTCAATGGGTTATAAAACTCCCATTTGGAAATGTAATCAACTTGCTCTCCTCATGCATCATGCAGTGATTTAGAGTGATAAAGATAAAAGATAAACATTGGAGTAACATTTACTGAACCTTAAAAGATTATTCTGCGTAACCCACAATCCTTCCAAAACTAACATTGTTCTAAGAAACAGGTGACATGTGACACTTTCTTCCCCTCTGCAAATTACTACAGTCCCTCCATCTCTCCTTCCCAATATCAATCAGCAGCAAAGACAAGGCAAATGAATTTTTAATCAATAACAGCTACTATTTCTTGTAGTAGGACTGTTTAGGATTTAAAAGGGGGGGAAATTAAATCAATCCTGATGTGAACATTTTCCCATTTGGAAAAAAAAAGCAATCAAACAGGAGGGGTTTTTAAAATATGTTTTTAAAAGGCTTGAAAGCTAAATTAATTTTAAATTGATTTTAAATATCTTGCCTATAGACAGAGGCACATTGTATGACAGAGGAAGGTGGTCCAAAGTCTTCCCAATAAGTATTTTAGCACCAGTGTTTCTGATCTGTACATATTTCATGTTTTGCTATCTTAGAAATGAAAGCTAGTTTAACCACATGTGATGTTGTCTTGTCTTCCATGAGATATTTCCCTCCTTCACTCACAATAAATACAATAGAATTTGGAGTGAAGTGTCTGGAGTTACTTTAAACAATGGCCTTGCTTAACACCAGGGTGACTCATTGTGATAATTACTGGGATAAAATTATATTTCACCCGAGAAAGGACAAAACAGAATTGTGCTGTCCTAGATTTTTTAGACAGATTTTTATTTGTTAAGCCACACCCAAACACAATATTCATCCTGATTTGATATACAGAGGCCAAGATTTTTCAGAAGTAGTTGCCTAAAATTAGTCTCAAATTCATTTTTAGGCAGGTAGGTCCCAGTTCAAAGTCTGTCCCTCTTCAGCAAGGCACTTATACATGGGTGCTGGCTGCCATCTTGGCTGACACATCAGGGACCTAAAAAGCATGAGCTGCTACAGACTGAGCTAAAGAGGAAAGAGTTACTTAACCAGCACTGCAATAGACTCATGTCCTCTATGAATCAGGCACAGAAGGGGGACCTGTAACATACAACAGTGGATTACACATGTACTTACCTCTAAAATTGGGACTCCAGCATATGCTTAAATGATTTGTTGAATTGGGATCCTAAGTGACCAGAAATTGAGAAGCACTCAGCAGCTCCTGTTACCATTAGTGAGAGCAGTTGAGGGTTCATGGATAGGCTCCTATTTTAGAAAATTTTGGCCAAAAAAGTTTGATGTACAAGGGGGCTGGAAGATTAGGGGATTGGAAGTGATCTACTGTGCTTCTGACTCTTTAGGTTCAAATTCAGAAGGTCTAGGCTGGTGGTGATCAGAGACAAACCCAAATTGCAAAGGTTGGGTCCAGATCCATTCTTCTTCAAATTTTGGAGCAGTTCAGATTTGGAGGGATCAGTCAGGTTCACTATAGAGAAAGGAGCCAACATACTAAGTTTGGGTCCAGATCCAAACTTCCCCAAAGCTTGAGGGTGTTCATTTCTCTCTTGGGTTCACATCTATTAGTAACCAAAAGCTGCTACCACCTGATTGTGGTTTGGTGACCTAGGTTAGAGGAGTTGGGGGCCAGTCTCAATCCCACATGTAGTGGGTAGAAATCCGTATCACAAAACCACCATCAGAACTTGGCACTAACTGGCTCCATGGATGGCCACCTCAGACCATAAAGAATGAACATCCTTCTTACTCCAGGTCAGATGTAAAGCTCCCACTGCTGCTTCCTCAAACAATCCTATTTCTCTAACTGGCATGATGTACTGGAGGGGCATCCTCTATGGAAGAGAGGAGAGTTCTGCCTCCATGGCCAATTCAATCCTGCCAACAGAGCGAATAGAGGTCTCCAACGCTGTCCATCTGGCACTAAATTCACTAAGGAAAGAAAAAGCACTAAAAGGTAAGCGAAAACGATCCAGTCCTGTGCTCGGGGCATAGGAAGCATGGCCTGTTGGCTGCAGCTTCAGCCTTCCTCCTCCTTTTGATGATGCTTTAATGGCAATGATATTGGCATGAGGCTGCATGTGCATTCCTGGCCCAACCCCACCTTTCAGGCGTATTTAGAAAAAGAAAAAAAAACAAGGGGCGGGTGTCTTTTCTTTCTTGATTTTCCTTGGATATGTTCTATCGACAGGCACATCTGTTAAAGTCATCACCTGATTTCTGCTGCCTCTCCAGAATTTGAGGGAGAAAAGTAACCCTCCCAGCCTGAATACACACAATTCTTCTGGGCTGCAGAGTCTCAGCTACAAGTCGTTTTCTGCAAGGCTTCTACCAAAGCACAATCCCAGAGCTCATCTCCACCCACTCATCTTCTTCTTCAAGGCCTGTTTCAATATTTCAGAGCGCACCTTTGGTCCCTAAATATTTTCAGTGATTTTCCAGTCAACAGTTTGGAAATTTGTGGTGTCGTCAGTATCCTTTGTACAAAATATACATAGATGATACCATCCACGCCAGCTTGCCATTGTGTGACGTGCCATGAGAAAAACCTCTCCATAGTCCAAATCCAAGTCCCTCTAGCTCTTCAGTGTCCCTTCTCCCTCACTTTTCTTGCTGTTTAGTTTGTCGCCTCATAACTCAACTCCCGCCCCACAGCAAAAAATTGTGGAACTAGCATGACATTTGTTGCTACCACATGATTTATTCTGTTGGGTTGTTCTGCCGCTTCCCCCCACCCTATGTCCATCTAGTCTATTTACACTGTCAATTCTTTGGAGCAGGTACTCTCTGCTACCAGGTTCGGCTCCAGGGTTTTTGCCGCCCCAAGCGGAAAAAAAAAAAAAGAAAGAAAAGCCGCGATCGTGATCGGCGGCAGCTCCACCGCGCCGCTTTCTTCTTCAGCGGCAATTCGGCGGCAGGTCCTTCCCTCCGAGAGGGACAGGGACCCTCCACAGAATTGCTGCCGAACAGCCCGACATGCCGCCCCTTCCCCTTGGCCGCCCCAAGCACCTGCTTGCTCAGCTAGTACCTGGAGCCGGCCCTGTCTGCTACTTTATGTTCACACAGTGCCTAGCACAATGCAGCCCCACAGGGCCGGCCTTTGGGGTGGGCTGTACAGGCCCCCGCTCAGGGCGGCCCGCCCAAGGTGGCGCCCTGTGCGGGGTTTGGATTCCCACCTGACCTGCTCCCGCCGAGAGGCCAGCTGGGCTGACGGAGGTGGCAGAGCAGGCGAGCAGCAGCGTGGGGGAGGGGGAGAGACGACCAGCCATGGGAGCCAGGTGACTGCTCCAGAGCAGGGGTACCCCGCCTCCACCCTGCTCCATGTGTGCCGCCGCTGCTGTTCCTGTCCCCCGCGTCTCCCCTGGCCACTCTGGACTGGGAGTGTCCTCCTGTCTGCTCTGCAGGAAAAGCAGATGTGAAGTGGGTTTTAGCCCACAAAAGCTTATGCCCAAATGAATTTGTTAGTCTCTAAGGTGCCACAAGGACTCCTCATTGTTTTTGCTGATACAGACTAATACAGCTACCACTCTGAAAACTTTCTGTAGAGACTGTACATGTTACTTTTTATGGATAAATATCCTGTAAGACACGTGTTTGGTGTAGTGAGTTTGTCAGGTCTGATGTGAGTTGTTTGCAAAGAACAGGGGATCCTTTGCCAAGAGCCTCTGTGTCACACCTATGCACTACCAGAATAAACACAATTAACAAAATAATGATCAAATCCTCTGGGCCATTGTAGATTTGGAAGACAGACTGCGGAACCATTGCAGTGTTGGTCAGAGGGGATGCAAACATCCCCCCCGGCTCAGGCACACTGGATAGGACAACTGGGAAAGCAGGCTCTGAAATCAGGATTAACAATGGGTGAGCCTCAAGCAGTTGGGAGTTTTGCTCCAAATGCTTGGCTGTTTATCTGAATTTTTTGCTGTCCTTCCCCATCATACTGCTTAAGCCTCCCTCCCCTTTACCCACACAGGCCCTGGATTCCCCACCTTTCTGATCGCAGCTTTCTTGTGGCTGGAGAAGACCTGTGGTTCCAGCAACTGGGCAGCTGTTTCCCCACTGAAATGTTCAGCATATGATCATGTGGGCAATTCCCCATACCTGCTTGTTGCGGGGTCAATAGGACCATCTGGGGCAAGTTGCCTGCCCACCCATTTTCCTCTCACCATGGTACAGAAAAATCCCTAAACACTTGGTTCCAGCTGCTTCTGGCCCGTTGAACATTGAAGTTCTCTGGAGCGAGAACAGCACAGAGTGCAATAGTCTATCTCTGATCTCATGCACCCCTACGTTCCCTCCTCTCCTGTGAATGGGTCATCACTGTGACTGACCCCCAAGCCCTGGTTTGGACCAGTGAGAGAGAAAATCTTATCCCAGCTGAATGTGAGAATGTCTTATCCCAGCCATAATTAATTGTGTGTGTTACAGTAGCAAGTAGATCAAGAACCAAGATCAGCAGCTCAATGCACTGTACAGAGTCGGAGACAGTCCCTGCCCCAAATCGCTAATGGTCTAAACAGACAAGACAGACAGAGGAGTAGAAAAGAAGTGCCAAGAGAATGAACATCAAGAGAAGACCTGTTGTACCACCACTGTAGGATCATCTACATGGCATCGCATTCCCTCCCTCCCTGAACATGACAAGCATTGGATCCCTCACAGGATGAATAGATGGAGAGGATATTCCCCAGATGGCCAAAGGGAAATGGCTCAGACATACGCATTCCTGAGGCCATTGAGTCACTCAGCCTGAGCGGCTTTCCATCTGCATGAAGCAGGGAAGCCACTAAGGCATGTTTATTTTCCTGTTAGCGTCTGGAATTCTTAACTAGAGCACATTTCAAAGCAAGATGGCCAGGTCTCCTAGGCTCGTGGTTCCAAGTGGATTCCGCATTGTGGCTTTTCTGATGAGACAATGTCATGGGGAGGAGGGGCTGGCTCCTGAGGGCCACCTGTGGCTAGCTGATTGCCCAAGCAGTTTGGCAGCAGTTTATTAGGTAAGGAGCATCAGGGCCTAATAAAGGGCTCAGTCAGTCCATCCCCCAGAGCACAGGCAGCTCCTGAGGAGAGAGGTTTCTTGGGGGAGCTGGTTAGGAAGCTATTCCCAGTGTTGTCTCCCTGGAAAGCAGAGGCTCATGGAAAGAGTTATAGGCCCAGAGAGAAAGTTCTCCCAGGCAAGAGATTGGAGCAGCCCAGAACAAATTGGTTATGGGACCCCTTAGGAAACTACTAGGGCCTCGCTCAGCAAAGAGCGATGCGCGATTCGGGGATTCTGGCATCTGGCCAAATGCCTGGCACAGGCTCCAGCTCCAGGTAGAGAATTCAGCCAGAGTGTGCTCCAGGGCTAGAGGCATCAGACTGATTAACCCAGGGGTGGAGAGTGTCCAGTGGAATAGCTGACTGAAGCTTTAATTTACATTTTGTGTTGTCTTTTCCATTAGATAAATGCGACCCTATGCGGAGGGCGCTTTCTAATACTGGAAAGGCTAGTACTTGTTCATACCCCAGGTCAGGGGAAACTGACAGCGGCTCACCTGCAGTGCAATGCCTGACCACAGGGGGGGCATGCCAGGGTGATGTCCTTGCCATGACAGATATCCAGAAACAGACCTCACTAGGTGTAGTAGTTTGGTCTTGATGAGCCTTGGGAAGTATAGATGCTCATCTAAACTTCACCAGATGTTCAGAGGTCTCTTCTCCCAACCCTATTATGTAATAATACTTTGCATTTCTAAGCTACCCTTCATCCAAGGATTTCAAAGCATTCTACAGAAATCAGCAAGTGAGGCCCACGAAAACCCTGGGAGATGAGTAGGTGTTATCATTCCCTTGTTACAGATGAGGTATGGAGAAAGGTTAGTGGCCAGATCTTCAAAAGCGGTCATGGATTTGCAGGGGCGGCTCTAGGCACCAGCAAAGCAAGCACGTGCTTGGGGCAGCCCATTTGCAGGGGCGGAAGGGATCCAGCATGGGAGCTGAGAACCAACAGGGGGCCCTGGGAGCTGTAGTTCCTTGGTTAGCTCCCTGCCTATACAGCCACCCCTGGAGCAGGGAAAGAACTACGTTTCCCAGCATTCCCTTGGCCACTACCAACAGGAAAGAGGGGGAGGGAGTGAGGTAGCTGAGACCTCATGCTGCAGTGAATGGAGAGCTGCACTGTGAAGGTAGGGATACCATATTTTAACACTCAAAAAATAGGACACTCCACAGGGAGGGAGGGTAGCCCCCATCCACTCCCTCCGACTGCCCCCCACAGAAACCCCAACCCATCCAACCCCTCCTGCTCCCTGTCCCCTGATCATCCCCTCCCGGGACCTCTGCCCCTAACTGCCCCCCAGGATCCCACCCCCTATCTAAGCCTCCCTTCTCCTTGTCCCCAACTGCCCCCTCCTGAGACCCCCCCAACTTCCCCCCTAGGACCCCACCCCCTACCTGTCCCCTGACAAACTCCCGGGACTCCCATGCCTATCCAACTGCTGCCTGTCCCCTGACTGCCCCCCAACCCCTGACCCATCTAACCCCCCCTTCTCCCTGCCCCTGACTGCCCCCCCCCCCCGAACCTCCACCCCATCCAACCCCCCAGCCCCCTTACCGTGCCACTCAGACCAGCGTGTCTGGCTCCATGCAGCGCCAGACACACTGCTGCATACATGCTGCCGTGCTCCCCCGCAGAGCTACAGCCTCCTCCTCCCCCCCCCCCCCCCCCCAGCACCTGCCTTCCAGATTTGAACACCTCAAAATTCAGGAGTGCTCAAGCTCAGTTTGGGCAGCTGTTACTTCATTTCTCCCAAATCAAATATACTGATCCACTGTAACTTGCTGTAGAAAAAGTAGGATAAAATTGAGCAAGAAATGCTTCCCAGTGGTTATTAGGACTGGAATTGCTATTTTCAACAGCCATTGCCTTTTTTGTTTGTTTGTTTGTTTGTTTGTTTAAAAGGAAGACAGTGATATTGCATTGGCAAATTCCCCATAGAAAGAAAGAGAGGAACAAAAGAATAATAAAGGCACCTCAACTTTTCCTCATTTATGTAGGACAGTCTTATAATATGCATCCAGATATCCTCCAGTCACACAAGCTGAAAATTGTTCCACTTTACTGCAGTTCTGTAACCATATGGGAACCAATCCTGTCTGTATTCTGTGCACATCTAAAATTCCTGCTGAATGACCTGCCGTGGGAGTGAGTTACCAGTGACCCAGGGCTGCGGCGGAAGGAGGGTGCAGGTGGGGAGAATGAGGGAGCCCAGAGCTGGGGTGGCAGGGGGTGTGGGTGGGGGGGAAGAGCCCAGGGCTGGGGCAGCAGGGGGGTCCAGCGAGGAGCCCAGGGCTGGGACGGGGGGCTGTGCACATCTAAAATTCCTGCTGAATGACCTGCCGTGGGAGCGAGTTACCAGTGACCCAGGGCTGCGGCAGAAGGAGGGTGCAGGTGGGGAGAATGAGGGAGCCCAGAGCTGGGGTGGCAGGGGGTGTGGGTGCGGGGGAAGAGCCCAGGGCTGGGGCAGCAGGGGGGTCCAGCAAGGAGCCCAGGGCTGGGACGGGGGGCAGCCAAAATTTTTTTTGCTTGGGGCGGCAAAAAACCTAGAGCCGGCCCTGTGGATTTGGGGGGGGGTCTCAGTTTTTTGGGTGTATAGCCTGAGACCCTTTTCTTTAGCTGGGGGAGCAAAAATTAAGGCATCCAAAATCAGGATGGGGGGGGGGGGAGGAACGGGGGGGAGTCTGGAAGGTACTTAAGGGGTTAACAATATAGGTCTTACTGCACTTGTCAGCCCTGCTAATTGTCCATGACATTCATTGTCAGGTTCCTAGATGGGTGACTTTGCATATGGCTGTGTTAAAATGTGCGTTGCTCAAATGTGCCCACCTTACCAAGCGATCCAGCGTGGTCTGTATAACTGACCCTGTCCCCATCATTATTTACCACTTCACCAATTATTGTTGCCCGCACATTTTACCAGCAATGATTTTGTAGTTTTTTCTGGATCATTAATAAAAATATTGAATAGCATTTAGCTGGGGGACCCCACAAGAAACATCCCCTTTGGATGACAATTCACCATATACAATTACTGTTTGTGATCAGTTACCCGGTCTTTAATGCGTTTAGTAGGGGCTGCATTGATTTTATAGTGTAGAGCTTTTTTTTAATCAGAATGCCATAAGGGACTAAATCAAATGCCTTAAAGAGGTCTAAGTAGTTTATCTCAGACACAGTTATCTTATCAACCACGTTTGTAATTCCATCATAAATGATAAAAAGTTTATTTAACAAGACCTATTTTCCCTAAAGCCATGTTGACTAAGACTTTACTGATTTTGTCTCATAACAGACTTTCCATGATTTTGCCTATGATTGGTGCCAGGCTAACTAGCTTATAGTTTCTGAAGTCATCCTGTTTATACCTTTTTAAATATCAGTACACCACTAGCTTTTGTACATTCTTCTGGAACGTCCACAGTGTTCCAAGATTTATTAAAAAAAAAAAAAATCAACATAAACAGTTCAGACATCGCCTTGGCCAATTCTTTTAATGCTCTTGGATGCAAATTTTCTGATCCTGGTTCCCCTTCTACTCAGATGGAAGCAGCCCAAGCCATACATCTGCCTCTCCCCATAGAAGGTGGCCCAGATGTTCCACAAAACCAAGCTCCCCTACTTTACACTACTTACCTAGCCAGTGAGTTTACCTCCAATATCTTCTGAAGTTTATCGTCCCTTGTTTTTGAGACAGGAAAAAATGACTAGATTACCTGAACTTCCCTGTCCTTCAGCTCCCTGCTAGGCTTGCTAAAGTTTTTGATAATCTATGAAGTGTTTTTAAAGGCAGTGTCATTTGTGCCGATGTGTGACATAACTAGGATTGGCAGAATTATATTTTAATATAATTTCAATGGATTATATAGACATTTACTTGAAGCATTTATACAATTTTTATCTATTTAAATTTTCATAGTTTGTCAAAATTATGGGCTTTAAGCATTTTTATTTTTATCAACTTAACTTTTCACAGTTGGAGGAGATTGGCGGGGGCAGATAATTATTTAATGACAGTACATGTTGAGATTTAAAAAGTTAAAGCTTTAACTGTTAACATACGAATTGTCAACATCACATCTAAATATACAAAGTAAATATCCTTAACTAATAAATTCTCAAAACAGCATTTTTTCTTACGTTGCCTCTATGTAAATTTTGATCATCATCAATGCAAATATTTTTTCGTGGGTTTGTGTCTGGTGAGATCAATGTTTACCAACATTTACTGATAAAAATCCAATCCTTCCAAGCCTAGTCATTACCAATGGATCCTTGCCCACAGTCTTCATAAGCCCAATCAGTCTTTCAATGACATGTATTGTCTTGGCTCCAGGTTGACAGCACACTGTCCTGCTGTCTTTTTGTCCCCTGCAGAACTTTTTATTCACTCACCTTAATACCAAGTTCCTGATGAGGCTTGCCTGCCTTCTTTGGCTGGCTTGTGGTCTTCTTTTGGGCATGCTTCATATCCTCAAGGATTGGGCTGATCATCTCTCCTCAGGTGTCACCTAGAATCCCTGGTCCTTCCCTCCAGCTGAATCTGCCAATAGATTCTCTCTGCAGCTGCTGCACTGAGTACCTGATTTGATACCTCTACATGCACTGAATTTCTCTTGGCCCACTGGTGGTTACAGACTGTCATTCTCTTCTGCTTCTGATGGTTTAGAGTGTCTCTTGCTTCTCTTGGTCACAAACTGCCAGTCCTGCTCTCTGTTTTCCACTCTCTCCCCTGGTCCCTTGAAACCAATGCAATCTATGTGATGGTGTTACTCAAATCTGGATGTGCAAGAACTCCTTTGTCTCCCTGATACCATACAGGATCAATAGTTGCCCTTCAAGACCTCAAATCATTTCCTCAGATACAGCCATCAACCTGCTCTTCATGCACAGGAAGTCTCTATCTTCAGGCATGAAAGAGAACATGGCACATCCCTTATATAACTGGTCATGATCACTGTTCCATAGTTGGCCATCCTTGTTGGGTATGTACAGCTTGTACCTGTTGAAAAAGTTCCCATAATCCCTCCTGCAAACTCCCCCATTATGTTGCTCAGTTAGAAACCAAGTTATACCCCGGGTCATGCTGGTCAGGTCCGCCCCCTCGCTAACAGGGAAGGTTTAACAACTCTGAGACTTCAAACACCTTATTGTTATTACGGTGGCATCTAGAGGCTTCAGCCAAGATCAAGGCCCCCTTGTGGGCATTGCACTGAAACAGTCTGTGCCTGAAGAACCTGAACTGTAAATTGACAAGATGGACAACAAGTAGGAGGAGAAAGAGCCCTAGAAAGGACAAGTGAGTTGCCCAGCTCACACAGTGGCCAAGCTCAGCGTTGCCTGTCTCCTAGGAAACCCCCCTGCAGCCAATAGGCCACACTGCTTCCTATGTTGGATTTCATGGTGTGATGCAGACCCAGGGAGGGTGGAAATGCGATTCTCTATTGGTCAGTGCTGATTACTGACTTGGGGAGCCATGGAGAATTTCTGTGCCTTGAAAGAGTGTCTATCTTCGAAACATTTCAGAAGAGAATTGGATGCAGCTTGTGTGAATCAGAGATGGGAGTCAAGGAGGGAAAGTGGGGAAGAAGGGGCCTGGCTGAGGACAAAAAAATCCCAGTCTGGAAATTCTTTGTTTCAAATTGTGTATTTCAGTACATGCAGTAGGGGGAATGGGTGAACAGACACAGTAGGGTCTTGCTGTAGCATGGCCTGGAATTGATGGCCCAGCCACACTCAAAATATCCTACAGCATTTGGATTTGCATCCGATTAAATCCAGTTCCCCATCGTGGCGTGTACCAGGACAAGGGCTAAATCATAACCACCCGTCACACCTCCTTCCCTCCTCCCCCTGACCCCTTCTCTCCAGCGCAGGTTCATTAAGGCCTTTCCCAGTGAAAACAGGCTGCATTTTAGGGGACTGTTGGAGCTTTTGATATTTTCCACTCTGCGTGTCAAGGGCATTTACAGTTGGCGTCAGAATGTTCTGTCAGTCTGAGGGAAGCACTTTGAAGTGTTTGTGGTATGGGCCACATGTGCAGTCAAGATGTGCCTCTCCAGCTCCTGAGGTTCTTACTCAGCTCACATTCCCAGCATCATGTGACAATGAACAACACTGCTTAACCCTTTCCCGCTGCGCGAGCCACCTTCTTGGAGAGACCGAGAGAGAGAGAGAGAAACAGATGCAGATGGACGCTTGCGGCAGGCTGATGCATTTCAGCAGCCACTTAACGGAACTCATGCGTCACAGTGCTTTTCGTAGCATTGTTTGTTTTAGATAAAATTCCATTGCCCAACAGCACAAGCCAATCAGATGCAAAGGCATTGTTGCATGGAAACACATCACAGCTGGTGCACTGTGCACTCTCTCCAAAGAGGGCAGTCAGAGGGCCAGCAGGATCTGGATGTCATTGGTTCAAATCAAGGACCTCCAGCAAGCCTCGTGCATGCCCAAATGGCTCTGAGGTCTGGTCCCAAAGGTCCCCAGTTTGGTAACACAAGTGGCCAAGTCTCTCAAAGCCATCCAGGCAGGTGGCTCTTCCACAGCAGCAAGCGTGCCAGCAACACGTGCAAACTTTCTGAGACGCTAGGAACCTTTCCCAAGAAGCTGCATAAAACCAGCCCCAATGATTATAATGTGACAGGCTTTCCCGTGATGCTAAGCTCTAGCGTCACAAATACTATCATACAAAATCGCCTCTTCTCTGCACCATGACAAGCCAATGAGCTGGGGAACATGTCCTAACAGTCCCTGGACACTTGTAGGCAGCAGGCAAGGCAGCCTCAAGTGTGTGGAGGCAGGATGCACTGTCATGGGCCTATTAGCTTTGTGAGGTTTTTGCCTTGGGAGCTGCGATGGGGAATAAATCTGTTTAGGGCTTGTACTAGTCAGAGAGCTGTGTCATGGCTCTTGGTTTTGTACTATAGAATCACAGAAACGCAGGGCTGGAAGGGACCTCGAGAGGTCATCAAGTCCAGCCCTCTGCGCTGTGGCAGGCCCAAGAAAACCTAGATCCTTCCTGACATGGGTTTGTCCAACCTGTTCTTATAAACCTCCAGTGATGGGGATTCCCCCAGAGCGTCAGACATATATACGCTATAAACCTACACATTAGGGCCATGGGGCAAACTCTGATTTTGACCGTTCAGTATAAAACTCTTTTAACTCAGGGCTGGCTTTATTCTCAAACAAGAGCAAATAAACTCAAAATACTGCATACTAGCCAGCCAATACTTCTCCAGCCTCCATTAGCTGGGAGCAGGAGAGGACACACCTTTCCTGGCTACTACTCAGAGACCCACTATAGCGAGGCAACGACTCACCGGCGCGGTGCCTCCTGCTGGTCATCCAGGGAATTAGCTCTTTTCCAGCTCCGGAGCACCCTCTACTGGCCGATGTCCCACTTACCTCAGGCCCCTGTGTCCCTCCCGGACCCCGGTGCCCCTTTGCCTTGGGTGCTGCCCCCTGGCAGTACCCCCACTCTCTGGGTCTCCCCACCCAGGGGAACCCCCAACCCTCTATCCCCACCTCGCCTCAGTGGCTACTGCCAGTCATCATCTAGCCCCCGCTCACTGGGGCAGACTGCAGTCTATACCACTGATCATCGGCAAGGGGGGTTTGGACCTGCTGCCTTTGCCTATCCTGGGCTGCACCTCTGCAACCCCAGTACCCTTCCCAGCCTTTACCAAGGCCTACAGCCTGGGGGTTTTCCAGCCTGGAGTTCCCCAGCTCCTCTGGCCTTTCCTCAGCCCTGCTCAACTCTAGGTACCCTGCTGTGCTCCCAAGCAGCCAGGCCTGTCTCTCTCCACAGCTAGAGAGACACTCTTTTAGCCTCTGGCCCTCAGCCCTCTTATAGGGCCAGCTGTGGCCTGATTCGGGCGTGACCCCACCTGTGGCTGCTTCCCCCCAATCAGCCTGGCTTTTCCCCTGCTGCAGCCCTCTCCAGGGCTGCTTTATCCCCTTCAGGCAGGAGCGGGGTGACCACCCCGCTACACCCACCCTAAAATTTATTTGACTCTAGATCTCTCCCATCTTCTGCCCCTGCCCCAGAGGCAGAAGTGTTCATAGGCATGTGCTGTGGTTACAGCTCCCTGTCTGAAAAGGTCCAGGGGCTGTAGTATGCACACTGGGATGTGTCCCTAAGCCACAAGGCAGAATGCCCTTTTACAGTGGGCAAGAGGGTTAGTTTCTAATGGGAGCCTAAAAGGAATGGAAATAGCTTCAGTAGCTTTGAGAATCCCATTTTCCAACACTCCAGACTTTGGGGGAGTCGAGATCCGGAGCCAAACTTCATGATTCAGTCCTGTCCCTAAAAGGTTGAGCTGGAATCTTGGAGTTCAGATTCACATCAGATTCCTGATCCAAACTTCATGGCATGGGCCCGTTGCTACAAAAAAAATATCAATAGGTAAAGAACACTGGGTGTGAGCCATGCAGAAGGGTGAGGAGGAGGACGTGAGAAAGCAGGAAGCATCTCTTTGTAAGCACATGATTTGGTAGCCACCAGTGACGGGAACAGCGATTGAGCGATTGACCTGCCAGTTCTAAACCTTTGCAGCTGTTTCAAGTGTAGTAGTGGCCATATGGGGTAATCGCAGCCCCAGTGCTCCCCGCAGTGTCCCTCTTAGAAATGCTGGTGTACCAAAAGAATGGTGTTCCGGCGGAGGTAACATGGTTCCAGCAATTAAGGGATTAATCCATAGCTTCATAGCAACATTGTTTCAGTTATTCACAGTGGTTCCCAAACTGGGGTTCGTGAACCCCTGGGGGTTCCTGAAATGTTACAGGGGGTTCCTGGGCAAAAATTCCCTAATGGTGGACAGAGCTGTCCCTAGGGATCCTGGGCAGCACGGGGCTAGCAGCCTTCGGAGCCCTGGGGACTTCCAAGAGCTAAGCAGATCAAAGCAAGCATATCTATCACACTGAGGAGATTTAAACTTCAACACTCCTTATAAGAAATGGAAAGGGAGGTGGATATATTTTGCTGTTTTTAAAATTAAATAGGCAGCTAGGATTGTTTTTAAAATTATTATGGAGAACAAGTTTAAGCTTTGTTGTAATGTGCGTTCTTTGCCTGGACTGCTCAAGACCTGAATTCTTGTATAGGAGGAACTCTTTGAGTTGGCTTCTTAAATACCTTCATGCTGTTTCACATCTGATACTCCTTGATGAAACACGGGAGCCTTGTCTTACAAGCTACGAAAGTGAGATCTTGGAAGAGTATTGCCGTTTTCATAATGTCATAAAATTACTGTAATGATAAATAATAAATAGTGTGTAATAAGCATGTCATAAAAACAAATTTTATATTTCCAAGATCACTGCTTTTATAATTTATGCTCAGGTAAGGGAGAAAATCCCTGGAAATATTCATTTTTAGGAGGGGGTTCGCGAGACTTGACATTTTAGTGAAAAGGGTTCGCGGGTTGTTAAAGTTTGGGAACCACTGTGCTAGAGTGGGGTGGTAGCCTGCGGTCGCTGCATTGGCTCTCACTCAGCAGAGAGAAGTAGTCTTTTGGGTCACTGCTTCCTAGAAGTGTTTTATATAAGGCAGTTTGCATTCCAGCCAATCTTGGGGCGGCACATTCCGGCCGCCCTGCCGTGGTTCTTTTTTTTTTTTTTTTTTGCTTTGGCAGCCCGGTCCGCAGCTCTGGAGCCCCCAGCCGGCTCCCCGCACTCCACCAGTCCCAGCCCAGCCCTGCAGGGGCACGGACACCGGCCCAGGGGGGCAGGAACTAGCGATCCCCACCGCTCACCGTGCCGCCGGGCTCCCCGGGATGTGCCCCGCCCCGCCGCCTGCACTGGCCTCCGCCTCCCACGCCGCTCTGAGCCTGGCCCAGCCAAGCCATCTTTAAAGGAGCGGCTGAGCCAGAACCTCCTGCAGCCTCCGGGGGCTCCACCTGCCTGGCCGGGAGAGGCACCCCCCTGCGAGCCACCTTGACCTCCCTCCACGCGCTCCCTGCGGCTGCCGTTTGTTTGTTTGTTTGTTTTTTTGCTTGGGGCGGCAAAAAAGCTAGAGCCGGCCCTGTGTGTGTGTGTGTGTGTGTGTGTCTTTGTTTGTTTTAGTGCTCAGCTGGCACTCGGAGGAGAGCCCGTTCGTTGGCAGCAAGATGGGAAAGATGGGACTGAAGTTAGAATTTGCTGTGATTCATCGACCCACTTAAGAAATCTAAAATCCCCAGAATTTTAAAGGTCAGATTTAATGACGGTCAAATCTGTAAAATGCTAAAACAACAATAAAAGCAGTCAAAGGTCCCTTTACTGCTCTCCCCCATCACTGGCAAAAGTGTCATCTCTCCTCTGTTGTCTCTTAATTTCTCTCTTTTCCTTTCTCTCCTTCCCTTAACTTCACTCATTCCCTCTCCATTCCTCCCCCTTCTATTAGGCCTTGTCTACACTGGCAATTTGCCCCAACTTTTGCCAACACTGGGCAGGCTGAAATGTAGTGACCCGGCGTAACCCCCTCACGTGTAGATTGTGGTGTATGGAAAATTTTTATCTGTCACCTTAAATTTCAGGGGGATTTCCTCGTCCTGATTCAAGACAGGGGTCACTGTCTGATCAGAGTCAATTCTGCAACCAGCCAGCTCAAGTAAGGTGGGGTGAGTGGTGTCTCTCTGTTTTTGGGGAGCAGCCTGCTTTGTCTCTCTCTGTTTTTAGGGTTCTTGCATGCTATAGATCTGAATTCTAAGAACTAAAGTAATGTTACAACCTGTTATTTGATATTTTTAATCTAACTTCTCTGTTTGTATGCCATGAAATATAACAAAGAAAGGCAAAGACATTATTTGCACTGGTGGAGTTGATCCCAGGTTTGAGCAGTGCTGTTAGTCGGTTTTGGATCAGGCCTTCCAGTGTAGAATACTGCAGCCCAGATTTTACTAAGGGATCTTCTTTCTTATCAGATCTCAGTGAGTGTTAATCTTTGCATTATGTTCAGAAGGCTCTGTACTGAGCTCTGAGCTCCTCTACTTTCCTTCCTCTCAGTGCATTCTGGGACTTGGAGTGGCCTGAACAGCTTTGTGTCACCAGACTCCATGATGGTTCAAAATAGCAGCACTCAAGCACATGGAGTAAACTGGATTCCATGCGTCGATATACAGGAAGCTTTTTGGAGTGGAGGGAGTGGTTCTTGTCCAGACAGAGGCTGGAGGCAGGTCATAAGCAGCTGGTCATGAGGAGGCTTTGATCAGGAGCAGCTCACAAGAGGTACGTCTACACCAGGGATCGGCAACCTTTGGCACGCGGCCCGCCAGGGTAAGCACCCTTTTGTTTGTTTACCTGCCGCGTCCCCAGGCTCGGCTGAGTGCAGCTCCCACTGGCCGCGGTTCGCTGCTCCAGGCCAATGGGGGCTGTGGGAAGCGGCGGCCAGCACATCCCTCAGCCCACGCCACTTCCCGCAGCACCCATTGGCCTGGAGCAGTGAACCACAGCCAGTGGGAGCTGCGATCAGCTGAACTTGCGGACACGGCAGGTAAACAAACCAGCCCTCTAAAAATCAGGTCTCTTTAAGTGTTTCAAATGGGACACCACAAACCATTCATCACTTTTGGCAAACCTTGGCCACTACTTACTGAATCACATGGACCATCAGGTTGGTCTATGTGTCTGACATCACTCTGCCTGGGATCTCATTATCACCTGCCACTAATACACAAGGTACACACCTGCTCCCATCCGAGCTTTGGCCACTCCATGTCTCATTGATGCACTCACAACACTTCAGCTGTCTGAGACACAAACACATTTGGTGTCTTCATACTTAACTTTAAAAGGCAAAGGCTACATTCCAGCTACACTTACCAAGTCTGGCCTTTAGGACTGACGGCGCCCAGTGGAGATATCAGTTTGACACCCAATTTGTACAGGCACAAAGTGCCAGGCAGTGGAGAATCAGGGACCACTGTGGATAATGAATAGAACCTTCTTAGCCCACAAGGTTGCCTATTAGTCTTTTATAGACAGCTGGTCTTGAATCTGATCCTTAGAGAGGCAAAGGGAATCGTTCCGCACATTCTTGCTGTGGTAAGAGGTGCTTTGGAGATGTTTATATCTAGGTTAGATATAGGATGATGTCATTCTTCATTCAGCCTAATGGATCATGCTGCCACATACAACAATTCTGTATCTTTAACCCCTTTACAGTTGCCTCCAAGGGAGTTCAGTTCTGTTGCCATGCTCCTACAGAACTGTCCCGCCCCAGAAAACAGTGCACCATTTAATTCCATCCTGACACGCCCTGAAGTTACTGCACATTCAGTTCCATATCCCTGGAGGATCAACACATTTCCAAAGATACAGCCCGGTTCAGCTCCACGCCCTCTGGGGAATTGACACACCCCAGTAGACACAGCAAAACTCAGTTGCAGGTTCCCCCCATGGAGAATCAGCAGATCCTATATTTATTGAAAAAGATGCACAGAGCCGGCACCTCCTTGTAGTCAATATTCAGGACAGGCCTTGGAAAGAATGACAAACGGTGCTGTTGCCTTGCCTTAGCTTGTCCTGTGTTGGTAGGAGTGACTGTCTCTGCCTTGCCATGATGACTAGTGTGCATGTGCACATTGCCTTCCTGCTTATTGCTTCCTGCTCCCTGTTCCTGTTCATTTCCTGGTTCCTGTTCCCTGAACTCTGTGTTCCAGTTCTCTTCCTGTGTGTGTGTGTACACAGTGTTAGGTGTGCTCGGTTATTCAGGGCTTGTTGATACCTGTGACGTTGCAGTCTATATGGTTTTATAAAAATATGCTAATGAGTGAATATAATGTAACTGGAATATGCTTCATGCAAAAGGTCTCTTGTAAGGTATCATTACAAAGCTTATAATCTACTGAGTGTGATCATCCTATATGTATAAATGTACCACTCTTGTATCTGAAACTAGAAATATGAAATATAACTCTGAGGACCTATTGTAATTATGCAAAGTGTGGGCCATTAATGGTGGTTTGGAATCTTGATGACTCCCATTAACCAGGACAATTGTCTGCAGATGGCTGTGTTTACCTGTAAGTCTTCCTGTATACGTGTGTGCTGGCAAGTGGGCAATGAAGTCTTGCAGTGACATGTGATCAAGTCACCTGAACTGGAATCCATCTTTAACCTGGTGTCTTTCCATTGAGAAGGAGGGGGTGGAACCCAGAGAGGGACAAAGGATTCCCGCCTTATGCAAAAGATATATAAAGGGGTGGAACAGAACAAAGGGAGGGGAGGAGCCATCATGAAGAATCTGCTAGCTACCACCTGAGCTGGAACAAGAGCTGTACCAGGGGAAAGAATTGTGCCCAGGCCTGGAAGGTGTCCAATCTGAGGAAAAAACTTACTGAAGCATCTCTGAGGGTGAGATTATCTATATTCAGTTTGATTAGACATAGATTTGCGTATTTTATTTTATTGCTTGGTAACTTACTTTGTTTGTTTGTCTGTTACTACTTGGAACCACTTAAATCCTACTTTCTGTATTTAATAAAATCACTTTTTACTTATTAATTAACTCAGAGTATGTATTAATACCTGGGGGAGCAAACAACTGTGCATATCTCTCTATCAGTGTTATAGAGGGCGAACAATTTATGAGTTTACCCTGTATAAGCTTTATACGGGGTAAAACGGATTTATTTGGGTTTAGATCCCATTGGGAGTTGGGCATCTGAGTGTTAAAGACAGGAACACTTCCGTTAGCTGCTTTCAGGTAAACCTACAACTTTGGGGCATGTAATTCAGACCCTGGTCTTTGTTGGAGCAGACAAGAGTGTCTGGCTCAGCAAGACAGGGTGCTGGGGTCCCGAGCTGGCAGGGAAAGCAGGAGCAAAGGTAGTCTTGGCACATCAGGTGGCAGCTCCCAAGGGGGGTTCTGTGATCCAACCCATCACAGATACCTACCTGCTGTTTGCATTGTTATGATGTTTTGTTCAGACTGTTGCTGACTTAACAGGTTAGTACATGTTTTGACTGACCATCTACCTGCGTGTCTTGCTTGAATTGCCTTGTGTTTTGGGATTGCTGTCCTGGGCCACATCAGAGCATAACATTACGGTGACAAGTGCTTCTATTCATCAACCCATGCTGCCTGCATATCCTGCGGCTGCTGACTGGCAATACTTGATGAGGAATTTTTGGAACGATGCACAGATCCTGCAATTCTCTGATGCTACTAGTGTAACACCGACAGGCCACGATCTTCGGCGGGCAAGATTGAACCTGGAACCTCTGAAGCTTAGTGCATGAGCCTCTACTGCATGAGCTAAAAGCCATATGGCCCTTAGCTAAGGCTGTAGCAGACTCATTAATCTCTAAGTGGTCTCGGTGCTACTAGAGGGGACAGAGCACCACACCCAGGAGGTGTGTGGGTTACAGTAGGTTACCCTTGCTGCAGATGTGCTTAAGCCGTGATGGCCACTGATATTTTTGATGGATTTCTGGAGCCCAAGTCCTCCTTTGATGCAGCTGTGCAGCGCCTCGATGAGTATTTGGGGACTGGAGATTCTCTTCTGCTAAAGAGGAAAACATTTCTTGCAGCTCGCCAGCAGCCCAATGAAACCCTACGTGAGTTCGCAGACGAGACCTCCACATGGCCCCACTCTCCAAAAATGCAGGCAGACACCTTGGCACCTCACACTGCCTTCAGATTTTCAACTGCCTAGCTTTGTTAGTGTTGGCAGCCTGGGACCCATAGCTTCCTTCTTGTTTCTCCTGGTTTCATTAACTGTCACATCAGGCTTTTGGATCGTCTCAGAATCTGGGCTCTGCCAAAAAGTCTTCTTTGCTGAAGGGCTCCATTTCAGGTAATTGTCAGAGAAAGCTGTACAGTTGGTAATGACCAAGGTAAGGAAACACTGCGATGCACTTGGGGTATATCAGTCACTTGCTGTACTTTCATAAAGGTAGGGCAGTGGAAACATTCCTTATTTTGATTGTCCCAAAGCCACAGGAAAGGGGAATTAAGGGAATGGATACGTCTGGGATGAGTGCCAACTGTGATTTACTCACATTTTTACCCCAATCTGAAATAGCTCGGTCAGAGATGGAAAACTTTATGGAAGTCATGAACCAAATCAGGCACCGCTAGCGCTGGGCTCCAGCTGAGCCATTCTGCAATTGACAATGTCCAAGAAACACAAAAACAAAGAAACAAGAGATCAAATGGGTAAAGGCAGCTTCATAACAACTTTCTTCTCTTTCTGCGGCGGTTTTGGACTTTCTAACATCTCTCTAGCTAATTACTGTATGGGAGCCTGTCTTCTGACCACAAAGTGCCTAACTTACCAGAACACCAGTGAGTTAGGTTGTGGGGGTTGGCTTAGCTCCTGGAAAGAGAGTGTGCGTTACCATCATGAGCCCAGCATGACTTGGGACTGAGCTGCACTGAGTGGTTAAGCCCGTGCAGTGAGCCCCAAACTGGGTTGCCTTTGAAAACTTTATAAAAACATATTCCTTCTAATAGAATCTTCCTTTTGAGTTTAACCTTCACTTTGACTTTGAGAATGCCAACAGTCCAGCCTATACTTTACGCAGAGTAATCCATGTGTGACGAATCAGATGTCGCAAAACTCCCATTATAGTGAAATGGAATGAAAGTCCCAAATTGTTTCAATGTGTCCCAGGGCGTAGACTGCAGCTATTGCAAAGTTGTTCTGTGAAGAAGAATTTTTCTACAGGCTTCATCCTGCTCCATTGAAGTCAATGGGAGTTTCGCGATTGGCTTCAATGAGAGAAGGACCAGGCCAAATAAGAGGGCTTCTATCTATGTGTAGATCTTTCTAATTAATCACATTTGGGGCCAAGTTCTGCTCTTTAGCCCCAATTCTGCCATGAACTCCGTGCAGAAAGACCTTTGTGCTCGCACAGAGCTCCACTGAAGTCGTATGACTGAGGTCCTATTGTATGACCCCACTGCTCACCGGAGCCTTGATGACACCGATGCAAATATAAATCTGTAGTAACTCCACTGAGATCCAAACTGGTGTAATTGGGAGCAGAATTTGACCCAAATATCTATCTGCAATCAGGTTTGAAAGTGGGTAAAAATCATTTCCAAATCTCCAATAAAAGTAAAATAAAAATGGCAACACACAGCAAGTCGCTTGCTCATTTTTGATGGCTGAGTTTTGTATGTGGTGTGTGTGCATATATAGTCAAAGAGGTTAAAGCCAGAAGGAACCATCAGCTCATCTAGCCTGATTTTCTGTACACCAACACCACCCAACCATCCACACACCAAGCCCCACAACCAGAATTAGACCAAAATATTACAGCCCTCTGGAGACTAAACTATTGTGTAACTACAACATTACCTTCATTTAGAAAAACCTGAAATCAGGCAAATCTTTAATCCAGGGTGCCATTTCTAATTGTCCTTTTATTTAAAATGAGATTCTCCTCATAAATAAACTGTTCCAAAACATTATGGGGGAATTTTTCAGCCCCGTTTAAATTCCACCCCTTTTTGGGAAGGCAAAATTGTGGATAAAAGCAATGGCAAGTTGGTCGAGATGCCTCCCTGAATTGTAAAACATTTTTCTTTGGGGTTTCAGTACCAATTAGGGCCAGAAACTCAGCTAATATAATTCGGTATCTCAGGGTTTGTCGAGATGAACAGTTAGTACTGGGCAAGCTGGGATGTAATCTACAGTGCACTAGCGTGCCATGCACTAACTGGCCATGTGGACCCTGCTACCACACACTAAAAGTTCCCTAGTGTACTTTGATCTATTCCGCTTTGACATGGGAGTATGTCAGTTAACTTCAGTGGTCCTATGCTGATTTACACCATCTGAGAGTGTAGGCCTAAATATGTGACCACAGCTCCTTCCAAGCTGCATTGTGTAGTCCAGTTTTCTTACCTCTGATCTCTGCAGAGATCTCATCTCTTACAGAAGGTTACTTAAAGACAGATAACGGAATGCTTTCTCAAACTGGTTAGAAAATTCAGTGATATTTTCTTTTTCCATTTGATCCCTTAGCTGGAACTGATTTCTTTCAGCTAGAACGTTTGCTTTTATTACTAAATGCTTTTTAATCACCTCTGTTAAGTCTTTATACTTCATCTCATCTGGTTCCTATGGAAAACACAAATCTTCCAGAACTGCAAATGTCCATTTCCCTGCCAATGTTAAGAAAACTGACTTTTTTCACTACATTCTGTGATAGTATTTGCACAAAAATACTGCTCACATCTCTGAATATACATCTGAAATTCTTATTATTCATTAAACTGGAAATCTTCCATGTTTGCATGAGTGGCCATTTTATCTGTCTACTTTTCTTTCTGTTTGTTTAACCAGAAGACCTGTTCACTGCTTCTTCACTTTGTGATTTTTTTTACATTAACTTCTTCATTGCCAGAAGTTTTGTTATGCTTCTTTGCGCAAAGAAAAAATCATTATACTGATAGTCTAAAATGACTTTGTTTAGGTTAAAGAAAAACGAGAAAGAGAAAGCACAGTGTGTGTGTCTCATATATGACAAGCTACAGCAAATCTGAACACAAAATGGCAACTGCCTCTGCAGCAGGAATACAGGGAGTGAACATCTCACCATTTAAAGATACAGTACACAACAAAAATCATAGCAGATACAAGATACATACACCACACAAGCCAGCCAGAATTTGTAAGATTGAAATGCATGATAGCAACAAGCAGCACTCTGTTTTATGAATACAAAATGAATGTGCCTATTAATATGACTACTTGTGCATACCTCCACCATCCCAAATCCTAGACCCATCATTGCTTTCCTCCTCTGTCTTTTCTCTTTCTTTCTTCCCTTCCCTTCTTTCTCTCTCCTCTGCTACCTCCATGTCGTTGATGCACACAAACTAAAAGCAATACTCCCTAGGGTGAGAAAAAGCTGTCAGGATATGGGACTGCTCTACCTATGAACAAACCTTATGTGTAAATTACTCTGTATCAATGATTTTCATTTTTTACTTTGCTCTGAAAGGAGTGAGGTGGGATTTCCCAAAGTGCTCAGCACTGATCTCTACTCTCCTGGAAGATCAATGGGCGTGTTACCACTGAGCTCATAAAGGCCAATGTTGAGAGCTTTAGAAAATCCTGCCCTTTCTGTAAAATGTGTCATGATTTGTACACGCAGTGCATGGGACAGATTAGAGCTACGTGCCATGGTTCTCCGAGAGCGAGTAGCAAATAGGCCCTCTGTATTGGTATGCAGCTCTTCTGCAGGAAGCGGGAGCATGACCAACACCCAAGCTTGTGCCCTTTCCCTAAGCACACACCCCTCTCAGCATGACCCTCGTTGAGATTAATTTAGGGTGTGTCTGCAGCTGGTATAGTCATACCCAAGCTAGCTTGACTCTAACTAGCTCTGGCACCAGAGCAGTGAAGCTGCAGCAGCAAGGGCTAGCCCCATAAGTAATTACGCAGGGTTCCCGGTGGGCTTGTACAGCCTGCACTGAAGCCCTTGCTTCTCCTTACCATATGCACAACGTGCCTCAGGTGCCATGTGACCGGGACTCATCACCGAATTTGGTCCGCTGGTTGGATCATTAGCTTCCCTGGGCTGGGTATTGACAGGGAGCGCGATGTGAACACTGATCCGTGCCCCCCAAGCCCATGCTGCTGCGACTTCACTGCTCCGATACCCAAGCAAGCTCAATGAAAGCTAATTCAGGTGTGTCTACACATTCATGCCCAGGGACTGCAGTGTGGAGATGCCCTTGCAGGTCTAATGGTGTCACAACACTTTAGCTGTCACCTCGTTCAGACACACACACACACACACAGCTGTTGGAACATCTTCCCAGTGCCTAAGTCTTTTGATATGGCTCGTTAGCCAGATTTGGCACTTCCCAGGGTTGTGCAGCTAGCAGCAGGCTGAACTGGCCCTAAGAAGGGTTCTGGGTTTCCGGCTTTTACAGCTCGAGTGCCCACAGAGAGAAGCGCTGAAATAGACACCAGTAATCATTCGGGTGGACCTTCCTTCAGAGGAAACGGGAACCTCCCCAGTGAGGGGAAGAATGCTTTCCAGATAGTCAGGTGGAGCAGCCTGCTGGCTGCATAACACCGATGGACTTGGCAGCCTCTCCTTCTGGCTGGCCAGAATCCTGAGCTTAGCAACGCGGACGGCTAAATTATTGGGAGCAAACAGAGAGCTGCGTGTGTTGATACCTGGCTCGATTCTGGAGCAGGATGGTACTCTGGAGCGATGGGCAAGGACAGCGAGTGGGCTCTGGGGTGGGGGCACTGAGCAGGGATGTATTTGTGGGCATGGCAGGTCTAATGTGTGTATGTGGAGGGTAGCCCAGCAGCACTGCAATGGGGCATTAGTGCTGGAAGGGCCCCCTTTAGCACTGCTGCCTGGTGCACTGAGGGACCCTTCAGATGGAGACTTGGTGCAAAGATATCAGGCTCCCCCCACCTCAGGTCCCCCCCCCACAACCCTTCCCCGCATGCATTGCCACCCTCTTCGTCCCCACTTCGCCACTCTCCCCTCTCCAAACACACACACACACACTCCCACTGCCCCACTGGTTTCCCCGGCCCACCAGCACTGGAAGAGCTGGGAGAGGGCAGGGCAGGGCAGATGGCATGGAGCAGAGCCGGGGAAGAGGGGCAGGAGGGAGCAGGGTTTTGTTGAGGGAGCATGGGGTGAAGTGGCGCTTGAGCTGGAGAGTGCCAGGAGTGGGAAAAGTGATGAGGAGATGAGCCCCACAGGGGATCATTAGAGCAGGGTTCCTCTCTGCCTGCCCCTCCCGACCCAACCTCCTTCTGGATCAAACCCCACTCCTCCTCCATCCCCCTCATGCACAGCCCACATTCCCCACCCTCCATGCCCTCAATTATTTCTATTGTCAAAAATTCTGCTCTCTCGGCTCTTCTCCTCCCATAGCCCCCTCAGGGAAGTGCAGGGACCTCAGCAGTGTCAGACCTCTGAGCAGGATACAGTTCTCCCTGTGCCTTGGAAACCTCCCCCCATCCACCCCCGCATCTTGTGCCCAGAAATTAGCACCTCACTAACCCTTTGGATGTCAGTTATTTTTCTTAGGATCCTGCTGAGTAACTGTTCCCTGGTCTCAGGAAAGTGATATTTCAGAGTCAGGGGGAAATTACTAGAGTGCTTCATTCTTACAGTCCCAGCACAGCTGTGCAGTCTAAGCCAGCCTATCTGTGTGATTGTTTTTTTTAAAGAGCCCTGTTACAAAACTTTCCTGCACATTTTGTGTGCAACATCCCTGCCCCCCGTAAATCCTCCTTTCAGACATGCGGTCGTTGCATTTAGGGCCTGTTTGCTGTTGAATGCTTCAGTTTTTGCAGATGCATGGGTTTGTTTGTTTTTTGTTTTGCTCTGATTCTACATGAGCACAGGACACAATGATTTAACCAAAGACATTGCCACAAACATTCCAGACAGCGCTAATAAAAAATAAACTCCTGATCAAAACTGGCAGTTCAGAGCAAACTGCTAAATGTTGTCCTGAAGCAGTAATCAGACCAGCAGACACTTAAAAGCCCACACATCTTGAAACCTTAATACTAATGTCACACAGAACAGAAAACTGGCACCATGGAGTCCATATTTTTTCTCTTTCCTGGATTCTGTATCCATTTGTTCAGTTTACAAGTCAAAAAGTGGTTTCACCCCCGCTCCCACCAGCTGCTAGCACTGTAAATATCTGCTGGGACCAATGGAATTTTTTCTGAATCTTATACCCTCACCAGTAAAAAAGCTTCTGCTACTGAAATTTAGCTCAAGATTTTTGTTCATGTTGGAGTGACAGACGTGGAGCTGGTCTGTAATCATTTATGGATCCAGTATGCTGACCTGGTTATTGGGAAGCTCACTGTAGGAATGCATTGGTTTAGTCTAATAGGGGCCTATAAGGAAAAACAAGCAGTAAGGAAAAATGGCTCAAGATAAGCCTGGCCTCGGCAAACACTGGAGGGTTGTTAAGAGACAATGCCAGGAAAGAAAAGGGCCCGTGCACACTGGAGATCAATGGACTGTAGTAGGGTTAAAAGGGAACCAGACTGAGAGACAGACACTGCTTGGGGTGTCTGAAGGAGTTAAGCCAGCCTTCATTACCATCAGGGCATTGCAATGGGTGGAGGCATGGATTTACCACTGGCACGCCCCCTTGTGGCCAGGCATGGCATAGTTGGTAGGGGAACTCCTCATGTAGTGCACCCTGCCAACAGCCGCTCTGGTCTGCCTCTTCTCATGACACTGCCTTCTGGCCAGGCCATGTTTAGTCCCACTCCTTCTGAGGTAACAGAGAGTCCAATAAACTAAACCCAGATAAACAGAACTCTTTGCCCCAATCTGGCTTCACCCCTCTGTAGACTATTCATCCCTTTCTGGGCTCTTCAGGGTTGTCTACCTGCTCTTGTGTGGAGTGACATCGCCGAGGGCCCTCTCCCCAAAGGCCCAGCTCCAAACTCTACTGTCCACTTGTGTCAGAGGTTTCCACACCACTTTTGCCTGTGGCTGGTAGGGGAACCCAGACCCTCCTTCTAATCTGGGTTCCAGCAGGGCCAGCTCCAGGCACCAGCTGAGCAAGCAGGTGCTTGGGGCGGCCAAGGGGAAGGGGCGGCACGTCGGGCTCTTCGGCGGCAATTCGGCGGCGGGTCCCTCGGTCCCTCTCGGAGGGAAGGACCTGCCGCCGAATTGCCGCCAAAGAAGAAAGCGGCGTGGTGGAGCTGCCGCCGATCGCGATCGCAGCTTTTTTTTTTTTTTTTTCCGCCGCTTGGGGCGGCAAAAACCCTGGAGCCGGCCCTGGGTTCCAGGCCAGGGGGAGCCTATGGTGAGCATAAGCTCAGCTCTGCTCTGTCAGACTCCTTGCTGCCTCCCTGGAATCCTTCCTACCTTGGCCCTTCTTCAGGCTCTTTTCCACAGCTCCTCCCTGGGCTCCCTGTACATCTGCCTCTCTCTAGGCTCTTCCTCCATTCTTTAGCCACCAGAGAGGGACTGCAGAGTTCTTCCTCTCTCTCCCTACGGCCCTCTTCTCAACTCCGCTTCCTCGCTTTATGCTCCTCCCGCAGCTGGGCTTCATCTTTATTTGGGCTTGGCCCATCCTCCATGGGCAACCAACCAGGTGCCTTAATTGAATTCTCCAGCTGGCCCTTTGCCAGTGCAGGTTACATACCCCATCACACAGGGCTGTAGGTAAGATAGACCTGTGGGTAGACTGTTGTTTTAAAATCCTTTTGCACTACATGCTTTGTTCCTACTTCAAAAGAAACAGCATTTTGCTTTTTAAGAAGGCATTTTAATCACTTATCAACACAGAGTCCCAAAGGAAGAACCTGCTGGGTAAGTCCAGTTGCTATGCAGGGTAGCCCAGGACCTGGTCTAAGAGTGGGAGAATTGGAGAATTTCACTCTGGGACAAGTAAAGACCTGAGGCCTCACACATAAGGGGATGCACTCAGAGAAAATCTGCCACTTATTTAAGTTTCCAAACATAGACCCTAACTTTAACCATCTATTTTTTAAATAGCTTGGCCATGGTCCTTGCTCCAACAAGTTTACACTGGAATTTAAGACAAGAGGCAGACAGTGTAAAGCAAGCAATAGGAGGAAACTGGGGAGGGAGGACAAGGTTATTAGTAATAAGAACATGCATTTTACATAGGCTAGCTGTGTGGAGTGGTTATAAAGTTTGGGGTTCTCCCTAGTTACTAAAAATAACCCATCTTCCCAGTCAGGGGTTCTCTAGTTACTGATTCAGGCAGGGCTCTTTGTGTTTATGTGCTCACACTGCAAGCAATGAGGTTTGTAAAACTAAGTCACACTTTCTCTTGTTCCTCATTTGAATGTACAACATTTTACCGGAAACCTGCAATAGAAATAGGGCTGGTCAAAAAATTTCTATTGGCAAGTTTTCGATGGAAAATTGGGATTTCAATTAAATGCAAATTTGTGCAGGAAGTGACTGCTTTCCTAGGGAAAAATATGTTTTTGTTAGAAGACTGAGGGCCAAAAACCAGAAACATTTTGTCTGAACACCGAAAGTTTTGGGCAATGTGGAATGGAAAAATTCCAAACATTTTCAGCCAAAAACTGTTGGAAAAATTTAAAGTTTTCAGACAAAGATTTTCAGGTTCGGGGCTTTTAGTTTTCTGACAAAAAAATTTTTTTTAACACAAAATTTTGAGAAAAATGAAAAAAAAAAAGTCATTTCTCTCAAAATTTTCCACAGAAACCCCCTCCTTTTTCTGGGAGTTCCCTTTCACCCCTTTTCCCATAAGCTTTTCTCTGGGCCAGCATTCAAGGGTTCACATTTTGATACCAAGCAACAGAGAGTCCTGTGGCACCTTTAAGACTAACAGATGTATTGGAGCATAAGCTTTCGTGGGTGAATACCCACTTCGTCATGATGCGTCTGACGAAGTGGGTATTCACCCACAAAAGCTTATGCTCCAATACATCTGTTAGTCTTAAAGATGCCACAGGACTCTCTGTTGCCTTTTACAGATCCAGACTAACACAGCTACCCCTCTGATATTTTGATACCAAGGTTCTCTTCTTTACAATTTGATGTTCAGCATAAAAATTGCAGCAAGTGAACAGGAATCCGTTCCTGGATTTTCTGTTTCAAAACAGGTCTTAACTATCCCCCAGTTTTCACTTGCTGGAAAGTTACCCAAACATGTGTTTGCAATTATGATTTCAGTATCTCTTCTCCTTTCCCATTGGGACATGACATCTAGCTCACAGCAAATCATTTGCCTCACCCGATCACATCTCTAACAGGAATTTCCATAGACTGAATTTGCAGTACACCTTCAGTGACAGTTCAGACACAGTTATTAGCCATAATGAAATCCATGTCAGTCATGGGTTGTTCTATTATCTCTGATATCCAGGTCTCTTGCAATTTGACCCATTTTTGGATGGAGCATCGCTCTTTCCATCTAAGACCAGTTAGGCTGGTTGATTGTGGATCCTTTATCCCTTAGCACTCTGAGCATGTCTGTTCTAATACATGTTACATTTGAGCTAGTGTCCAAAATCCCTGTGCATTTCATACCCATTCAATACCACACTCTCATCTTTCCTGTTTCACTATCCTGCGTCAAACAGAAACTGTGGGGCTGCTCCTTGCACCTCCTGGCTTTGCCAGCATCTGTCCTGCACTTGTGATGCTTCAGTGGAAGTTAGGACCCTAAATACTTTTGAGGATCTGGTCCTGAATAACTAAGCCTCACAACATCGCTGTGAGGTAGTTAAGGGATATATCAGGATCAATTCATCTACCTTTGATCTGGAAAACACCGCGGCTTAACACTGCACAGGAAAAAAACAACCACACAACAGTTTGTGGCAATGAGTCAAGAGAAATACTGCAGGCAGAAAAATTATCTGAGCTGAAATTGGGCCAGCTGGAAGCTAGGTTTAACACCCTTACTCTTGTGAAAAGGGCTAAGGGATCTACAATGACCATCGGTGGTCAGGACCTAGATTTCAAGTCTCAGCCCAAGATGGCACCTCCGGCAGCACAAGATCCCTTCACACCTTAGCACGGGGACATATATTCAGTGCTGACTCCGAGGACAGAGTGACACTTAGTGAGTGGCCAGCACCACTGCTTGCACAATCTTGATGCTCTTCAGAGGTTCCCCTACGTTCTGACGTGGCCATGGTTTGTGAAAATCTAAGGGGATCATAGCACAGAGATGTTAGGGTCCCGGTTCAGGAGAAGACTTAGATCTAAGTATGCTGTCATGAATAGGAATGCCTCCTTGAATAGGGGTAGAGAGTTGATGGTTCACTAAATCCCAAACTAATTGTTAGTAAGGGGCTTGAACCAACACCACCTTTCTGTGTTCCCCCGATCTGAACGCCCCTGAACTTTCAGTGAGTGGGGGGGGGGGGGTTGTTTAGAATTCACATCTAGCTTCGGATTCAAACTTGGCAGCTGGCTGTTCTCACGACCAAACCCAAAACCTCAGATCTGAAAAGCCCTGACCTTTAGTGTGTTTGAAACTCAGGTTTGAGTTTTGGAGCTAGGGATCCTCTCTGACTGAGTTTCACGCTATGGGAACCGTTCCAATTTTTTTGTACCACTCATCTGTTTGTTTTGGAAAATAAACATTCAGTCAAAATCTATTTGAGAGAGCAATGCTGTCCCAGCCACATTCCTCCTTAGGCAGCATGGAAGTAAACAATTAAGCCCAGTGCTGCCCACATCCACAGCCCCACGGAGCTCATAGCTATTTTCCTCTTATCTGTGTCTTTAGTTTGGATGTTTTCTTCCCTATCTTGTTTTTGACTCATGATGTCTCAATGGCCTGCTCTTCCTGAGAGCCAGGGGATCTCTGGGCTCCTCCAAGACAAGAAAACCCACAAGAAGTGCTTTCCCTAGGCCCCAGGAACCACATTAAACCTTCCTATTGGTCCTCCAAATAGTCCCCAATGAGTTTCCATTTTGTGCATGAACTCATGGGGAGAATGGATCACTGCAGCTGGCTCCACAGAATTCCTCACTGGGGCTAAGTCAGAGGTAGGTTTCCCGACCAACTGTGGTGAGGTGGGGTGAGTACAGTAACTGAGATATAGGCTGCCTCTCCCCTCACCTACACACACCCCAGCTCTGCTGCCTGCTCATGCAGGGATAGTTAGGCTGCAGCCCATAAGGGACATAGCAGTGGGAATGCATCTCCGGCCCACCCAGGAGCTCTGAGAGGCATTCCGAGATTGCAGCCTTTCAGGAGGCAGGTTGTCTTTTCATTAAGTGTATGTACAGTGCCTAGCACAATGGGGCCCTGGTCCTTCTACGCAAGGCAAAATCGAGCCCATTTAAACTACAATATAGAAGCATATTTACTGCAGCCTTCAGAAGCAGTGCAAAGGCTTGGGGGAGTCAAGGGTAACAGAGGAGCTGAGCAAAAAGGAAGTAATTGCTGGGAAGGAGCCTGGGAGTGAACCTGAAGGGTTGTTGGGTGTGGGTGTGAGAAGTATGGAAGTTTTTTTGGGTGGGGGAGGGATTGCTAGGGCTCTGGGGAGCCTCCCCCATGCAGATTCTTGCTGATCCCTAGCCTCTCCCATTCAGTCAGGCACATCTGCCCTGTCCCCATGTGTCCCTGAACCCCTGCTCAGCCATCCCTTTCCCCCCGATCCCCACGTGTCCCTGCACCCCCATTCAGTCATCCTCCCACATCCCCATATGTCCCTGCACCCCTACCCCCTGTCCCCATGTGTCCCTGCACCCCCTCTCTGCCATCCCCATGCACCCCCGCCCCGTCGTCCCCATGTCCCTGCACCCGCACTCAGCCACCCTTCACCCCCCATTTCCATGCGGCACTGCACCCCCTCTCCCATCACCATGTGGCCCTGCACCAACACTGAGCCACCCCTCCTCCCTTGTCCCCATATGTCCCTGCACCCTCTCCCCCGTCTCCATGTGTTCCTGCACTCCCTCTCCCCATCCCCGTGCACCCCCACCCCCATATCCATGTGGCCCTGCACCCCCCTTTCCCATCCCCATGTGGCCCTGCACCCTCCTCCGATTCAGCCCACCACCCTAGTCTGTCCCCCACTAGCCCTTCTGAACCCCAGTCTATGTGACCCCCCAGCAGTCCCTCTGTCTGTCCCCCCAATGTCCCATGCTTCCTCACCTGGCCCCATGGGCAGGGTGCTGTGAGGAATGAAGCCTTTCCGGCTTGCTATCTGCTGTTGACTACTATGGCTGTTGAGCCAGCTGCCCGCTGTTCTGGCACCACAGCAGCCCTGGTGGGCAAAAGGTGTAACTGCATTTTCTGTGGAGAAAAAATCTGCAGGAGACATGAATTCTGCACATGTGCAGTGGTACAGAATTCCACCAGGAGTATACATCTAACAGCTGTGGGAGTTATGCCTTAGCTCAATTGGGCATGACTCAGGCTTCTAGCCCTGGGGGGCCTCGGTTCAATCCTGCGTGACAACTAGAGCTGGGCAGGAATTTTCCAATGGAAAATGCTGATTCAACAAAACTGAACCATTCTGTGGGAACTTCTTAATTTTGTCGAATCTTCCAATGGAAAGTAGGCAGGCTTCCCAAGGAATCTGCCTGGGGTCCTATCACCTCACCTGCCTCCCGAGCAACCCACCTAGCAGGCTGCCACAGAGCTGGGAGCCTGGCAACCCTGGAAGCCCCAGCTCGAGCCATGGCTCTCAGCCCTTCCAGGCTCCCTGCACTAGAGTGGGGACCCTCTGGTATGAGTATTCTGAGCCTGATGAGTCATCCCTGAGCCTGAGCTGGTGAGTCATCTGAGATAAATACCGGCGATTCCAATGATAGATCCATGCCAATCAACCAGGACCCAGCCAATCCATAAGCAAGGGCCTAACCAGGTGACCCCAAGGCAGGTATATAGACTCCTAATGGAAACAGCCACTCCTGGCTGCTCAGTGTTGCCGTCTTTCTGGGAGAATTCCCCCCTGCCTGGGCATTCTGACAGGCTGCCCCAGCCTGTGCCCATTCCTGCAACAGTCACAGCCAGCCCTCCGGCTATCTTACTAGCCTACAACACTCTGAGTCCTGGCTCCAGCTGGGGTTACCAGGCTGCTGGCTGTGTGGCAGAGAGCTTGGAAAGCCTCAACAATTTCATTGAGAAAAGTTTAAATTAAATGTCACTTTGATTTTTTCCAAATGGAATTTCAGAATTCCCTATGCATGGGAAATTTCAGAATTTTGAGGTTTTGTTCCAACATGGAATGATTTTTTATATATATTTCAGGTTTTCCCACAGAACAGGAATTCCAGGTCCCAACCAGCCCTAGAAACAGCCCACCATGGTGGTGGATACAAGTGGATCAAAGCTACTTTAGAAACACTGACTAACACTGTTGCTGCTTGTCCTCTGGTTAGCTTTATTTTTCTGCAGGGTTCCCAGAGCACTCTTCTCTTTGCAGGAGCTAAGGGAATACATGTTATTGGGTTAGCACTGACCATGCAGCCTCATTTCTCATGCCACCTCCCACAACAATCCCATGTTCTTGTGTGCAAGTGAAAAATAGCACAGTTTCTCCACTCTGACTGGCCGTCTCAATGGGCACCTTGCAAGGAAATTAGGAATACAATCTGGCACCATCCTGAGCCCGTTAACACGATGCCTGCTGCTTGAGTTTCCTCTGACATGTTCTCTGTTATCATGGAACAAGCATGTGCCCCAGAAGAGGTGCATACATTTAAATAGAAGCTTTGTCCTGCTTCTGCTAACAACTAGCAACACTTGAATTTCCACACCTCAGGACAGGCAGTTAAGTTTTGCTTGTGCAGAAGAGCCAAACCAAACACCCAGATCTAAAGAACCTTCAACTGTGGAGAAGTTTGGATCTGAGTCTGCAGCCACATCCTGACGTTACAGCTCAGACCTCTCTTATTAGCAAACAACTTTGAAGTTCTGCCACTGGAGTTTGCTGCATTGCCAACTGCAAGTGACTATGAGTCAGGACCCCAAAAATCGTGAGATTGGCATAAAAATCATGAAATTTAAAAATATAATAATGTGGTCTTTTTATTTGCCTCCTGGTTTTTGAGCCTTTAGATTCCACTTGGGTTATTTTTTTTCAAGCTTTTCTCTTCAACTCTGAGGGCTAGAAACTTACTTTTTAATAACTGAAAACTGAGTCTCACCTAATCACATGCCTCCAGGTTGTGGGGCTTTAAGAAACACACCAAATGCAATGAGAGTTGGCAACATGGAGTTTGGGAACTCTCCTCTTTGCTGAAATCAAAGAATAACTATGTCCAGTCTACTCAAAAGGATTAAGGTCCACAAGGTATGAAACATTTCATAGCATGAATACAATATGATTTTTTTTTAGTGTTTCATTTCAGTTACTACATCTGTGCCTTGTGCTGGAGGCAACCATCTTGCTGAAAAGCAAAGTCATTTCTGACACTAGGAAACCAAATACCAGTGATCTAGATTGTAAAATATTTCCAATTTACTCATACTGTGTAGTTACTTAGATTAAGAGCTGGGAGAAAATGTTTCAGTTGAAACTTTTCTCTTAAAAATGCAGATGCAGTGACACCAAAATGTTTTGCAAATTTGTGTTGATTTCATCCAATTGTTTTTGGTTTAAAAAAAACTAAAAAAACTGAAAAATCTAAACATTTCATTTAAACATATTCTAAACAAAACATTTGGATATATTCAGTTTGAAATGACTTGTTTCAAAATTTCTTCTGCTTTATTTAAAAAACAAACAAAAACATTTTAAAATGGTCAACATAGGGAAAAATCATTTAGATTTTGTTGAAATGAAACATTTCATTAGACTCAAAATGATTTTGAGAGTCTAATGACATAAATGAGAGTCCACCAACTTTTCAATTGGCCTAAAATTTAGGGGGGGGGAAATGTTTCTATTTCAGCAGAAACAAAATTTTGTTTTTGCTTTTTTGAAATTGCCAGCAACTGAAAAATCCATTATTCACACAGTTCCATTTAGACTGAAAGTCTTCATTGCGGGTGTGATCAGGGGGTGTTGGTTCAGGGGTCCCCTGCCCAATGGCAAGAGTTCCGTCTGTGGCGGTCCCACCCAATGGCTAGAGTTCAGTGCGCCTCTCGTCAGCTTCCTTGGTCCTACTGCAGTCTGGGTCCCATCTGGCCGCCCCCCTCCCCCCCCGACTCTGGGGAATATCACCTTCGGGCTTCTAGCCCTCATCCCTGCTGCCGGGTACTGAGTGTCTCCTGCTTGCCGGCACGAGGCAGGCTCTGCACTGGTCCTCCCCAGGAGCTCCCCAGGTACGTCCTCCTCCCTGGCTGGTCAGCCCCAGACTGAGCTGGCTGGCTGGCTTTTAAACCCCGCCTCCAGTCTGAGCATGCTCGGCAAGGCCCCGCCCCTTAGCCCATAACTATTCCTTAACCCCTTCTTGGCCAGGGAGGGGTCTATACACCCCGTCACACAGGAACTGTCGTTTTGTTGTGTGATTGTACAATGCCTAGCACAATGGGGTCCTGACAAAGGGCTGGGGCTCTTAGGCACAAATAATTAATAATAACAACTGTGGTTTAGCAAAGATACTAAAAGTGCATTCAAACAAGAAACATGTTACAATATTAAGCATTAAGTGTGGGATGTTCAAAAGCACATCCCTAACTCTAGTCCCACGGAGGTCATTGATAAGGGAGCAGAGTTAGATCAGCACTAAGTATATTTGAAAGTCCCACCCTAACAGTATTTTCCTGATTGCTAAAAAGTGCATCTTCAACTTCCGCGGGAGCCTGGGCATTCATTCTTCAGAAATAGTCTTGTTGTTCTCTCACCCATTGTTCACCACCATTCATACAGGATGTGAAGGCAGAGCAGGCTTTGCTCGCCCTGTCCAAGAATTTTGCTTGCAGCAAATATTTCACTTCACCAGCAGTAAATTTCAGGGGCTGAGTTCTAGGCTAAGGCGATCTTGTATGCCATAGGTAAAACATTACAGGTGAAATCATGCTGGTTCCATTTAAGTCATTGGCAAATCTCCTGTTGACCTCAGAGAGGCCAGAACTTTACTCCTTGCCATCAGTTAAAAGGTCATTCCAATCCTTGTAACTGACGAACTTCTTTCTAAAGAAGCCACGAGGCATCCTAGTATTGTAGATCAGGCAGCATGGCCATGTAGGAGGCCTCGTCGGACATCCTCCAATATCTGCCTTTCTACTGATAAGGAGGCACACAGGCATCCTGTTGCCATGTAGGGAATTGGAAGAAAGGAAAGAAACTTGTTTGACAAAACTGATATCTGTCCAATAAAAAATGCCAGGGCCATATATCTCTTCAGGCATTCCAGATAAGATTTAAATACATTTGGACAGCATCTTTGTTTTATTTTGTTAAAGACACACACTCCCAGGGCTTATCAATTTAGCTCCCTGAACTCTGCAGGATCTCTGCAGCATACAAAGCAAATGGTCATCATGCCCATTTCATGGAACTTTTCGATACAGTATGGTGGGTTCTGCAAACTTGGGGTCGGAAGGGAGCTTTTCAAAGCCTGTCAGTAGATCATCGGTGAGAATGCCAGCCAAGACAGATAAAAATAAATTAAAATAAGGGGGGCGGGGTTCATAAAGGATACATTATATTTTTAAACTGGGAGTAACACTGTATTCTGTATCGGAAATGGCATCTGAAAGTGATTAACTGAACAATGTGGTTTCTGAATGGTACTTGAATTGGTTCCAGAACATTTTTTATAATAAGTATAATAAAGATCCCAATTATCTGATCCTTTCCCCTAACATGGTCAGAGAGGTTGTTTCCAGAGAGAGGGGCTTTTTCCCCCCTGTACAGCCTCAATCCTGCAAACATTTAACACACATACTTAACCTAACATATGAGTAGTCTCACTGAAGCCAATAGGGCTCTACATGTGCATGAATTTCAGTGTATGCACAAGCATTTGCAGTACCAGAGCCTATGCAATAATAGTAATCTTAGAATACGCTAGTAATGTTCAGATCTGCTAATCAGCACAATCCACAGCCTTTAACAGAAAGGTCTCCTTGTTATTCCCAGGGCTGTCCAGGATGCATTTACGATTCAATAAAAGAGGCCCCAGCATTACCAAAATAATTACTTACTAAAACAAGCCTGTAAAACTCAAGGTCTGTCCCAAATAAAGGGCAAAACAGAGACTTTTCTTCTCCCTAGTTTAATAACGTAAATCTAGTGAAAAGCATCTTGCTGCCATAAAATCAGTTCCGCATTCATAAGAAATGACTGATTTACTAACTGGGATCAGGTCCTGCCAGGGACTCAAAGGGAGCAGGATGTGGGGAGACATTTTAAATATGAAAGTCGTGTCCATCATCATCAGTGGAAGGCAGTTTCCCACTTAACCTCTAACATTTTTAGACGAAATAAGATATAGCAAAGTGGTGGATGATGTTACAGCTTAAAATTAAGCTGCTCGTGCTGTCGCTAGAGAGTGCATTTTACTGTATGCCTCAAGTCCCCCAGCCCAGAAATGCACATCCCCCCTGCTATCCCTGAGATGGTGTCATATGAAAACGTATTCTGACAAATTAACATAGGAGTTGAACATCAAAAAGTCTGATCCGGGACAGATGCTTGATGTGTTTTATCTACTTCTGACACACACACACACACACACACAGCTTTACCCTTTTAACTCCTCAGTAACATTTTTATAGCTTTTCATACAACAAAAGCACTTGGAAGTGAATTAACTGACTCATGTTAAGTCCTTCCCACCATAGGCTCAGCCCCTCACTAACCCAGCCTTTTCTAAACTAAGGACATTTTGCATAAATTGCCTCCCGTTGCTAGGTTCAGCTTCTCTAGTGTTAGGAGCCCCAGTCTAGATGGACCGCTAGCTGGTGTCCCCTTTTCTAGCACCATGTTATCTAACCCTGCTCAGTGCAGGTATGAGCAACACAGGGCCTAAAATACTGGCAGCAGTCAGCAGCTGGTCTCCATTGTGGTTCTCACCCCTGGAGATGGAGCAGCGTTGCAAAATTTACCTGGTGTAAAGAAGGCTCTGGGCTACCTCCTACATCCTCCCACAGGTCCTCTCTGCCCATCCATGTCCTTGTCTTGAGTAATTCCCCTATGTTTAGAGAATAAAAAATTCCCAAGAAGAGACTAAGCAAAGCCAGCAGGATGAAAATGACATCAGTCCCCATTCGTACTCAGTGAAAAACCCACAGTAGTTAAAGAGCAGCACAGAGGGATTAAGTGACTTGCTCAAGTTTCCATAGTGATGCAGCAGAAGCACCGGAAATGGAACTCAGCTCTGTTGGTCCCCTGTCCTGTGAATTTTCCACTGGACTACAGTAGCACTTTAGTCCCCTCCTCCCTCTTCCCAATGGCTCATGACATCAGGGGGCCCTTGAACTGCCATTGCCCCATACCCTCTGCATGGGCTCTACCACCCAATGGACACTCTTGTCCCTTGGCAGTGACAATGCAACAGTAGTTAAAAAAAGCCAGCAGGATACTTGGGGATACAAGATGTCATAACTATAAAGGGAAGGGTAACAGCCCTCCTGTGTACAATACTATAAAATCCCTCCTGGCCAGAGACTCCAAAATCCTTTTACCTGTAAAGGGTTAAGAAGCTCAGGTAACCTGGCTTACACCTGACCCAAAGGACCAATAAGGGGACAAGATACTTTCAAATCTTGGTGGGGGGAAGGTTTTTGTTTGTGCTCTTTGTTTTGGTGGTTGTTCGCTCTTGGGACTAAGAGGGACCAGACATCAATCCATGCTCTCCAAATCTTTCTGAACAAGTCTCTCATATTTCAAACTTGTAAGTACATCCAGGCAAGGCGTGATAGTTTTATCTTTGTTTTCTCAACTTGTAAATGTAACTTTTGCTAGAGTGTTTACCTCTGTTTGCTGTAACTTTGAACCTAAGGCTAGAGGGGTTCCTCTGGGCTCTTTAAGTTTGATTGCCCTGTAAAGTTATTTTCCATCCTGATTTTACAAAGATGATTTTTACCTTTTTCTTTAATTAAAAGCCTTCTTTTTAAGAACCTGATTGATTTTTCCTTGTTTTTAGATCCAAGGGGGTTGGATCTTGATCCACCAGGAGTTGGTGGGAGAAAGGAGGGGAGATGGTTAATTTCTCCTTGTTTTAAGATCCAAGGGGTTTGGATCTGTATTCACCAGGGAATTGGTGAAGAGTCTCTCAAGGCTACCCAGGGAAGGGAATTAGCCCATTGGGAGTGGTGGCAGCGGACCAGATCTAAGCTGGTAGTTAAGCTTAGAAGTTTTCATGCAGGCCCCCACATCTGTACCCTAAAGTTCAGAGTGGGGAAGGAGCCTTGACATAAGACAATAGAGACCATAAACTATTTCCTGGGATGCAGTGCTCTGGTCTCTGGAAACTACAGGCAGGGACCTAAGCCCAGCATCATTTTCCAAAACTTGGTCTCATCCTCTGCTCTGCTTTGTCTGAAAAGCATTAATCCTCCAAGGCGCTCAGCACACGCAGCTCCCACTTAAGTCAGTGAGCGTTGAAGCAGCACCATGCAGGATCCAAGTCTTAGAATAGGGAAATTATCTGAAAGGGCTTGGAATAACATGCAGGAGGACCCCCTGGGGTTTGGAACTGACACTAAGTGCCACCTGGCTTTGGTGCCTTCCACGATCCATCCTGCTCTGATGATGTGTGAGCAGAGTGGTGGCCAGAGGAAAATAGAAAAAGCCTTGTCCCCCTGAACACAGGCTCTAATTCTAAGAAACATTCCCTCTTCTTTCTGCTTCTTCGGTGGTTTTCCCCAGAATGAAAAGGCTCATCCCCGGAGGAGATGCAAGAAAAATCATGCTGACCTCAGCATCGAATTTCATCCTTTGGAAGCTTGGTTGTGCCTTGCAGATAATTTATGAGGTGTCAGGATACTCCAACCACAAGGGCTTGGACTAAGACCATTTTTACACTACAGATGCCATGAACAAGAAGCGATTTAAGTCTGTTTTTCTACAGCGCCGTCTGTGTCACCAATGAGCAGGAGCTCACAGCTCCCGGAGATTATTTGTGTAATAGCTGCCCAGGCCATGGTTTCACTGAGACTCTGGCTGGGTCTGATTCACACCTTTGCTTCATTGCCCATCTCCTCCCCACCGAGAAGGGAACTCCCATTTCCTGATGCTTTGCCATGAAAACGCTCGCTTGCCAAGTTATGCTCTGCTCTGTGTGTGTGTGTTTTTACACATCCTGCAAAAACCCAACGTAGCAGGAATCAAAGAATCCACCATCAAACCACAGTCCCCCACATCCATTAGGATTTCCAGATTTTTCGTCTGCAGATTTGTCTTCTCTGCACTTCAGATTTTAGTGCGGGGGGAATAACCAACAACCCAGTCAGTCGCCTCCTAATCCAGTGTGCACCTCAGGCTCCATGAGCGCATTCTTGGGACTAAGGCAGTGTTTCCCTTGGCTGAGATGCCCGGCCTCCTGGCTGCTCTTGAACTGCGGAGCTATAGACATTCCGCTGAGTAGTTTGCAGCCTTCCCTGCCAGGAAAACCCAATGTCTCCATGGAGAAATCTCAGTGGAGGAGTTTGATACTCAATCATCAGCTGGAAAAGAAGAGAGTTTCTGCCTCCTCGAGACCAACCCTTATTTTAAAAGAAAAGCGACAATGTTCTACAGGAATGGGCCAAGAAACTGGAGTGACATTACTGGGAGATGTATTGTGCTGGATGGAGGTGAGTCCTACCATAAAGGCCTGATCCAAAACTCACTGAGGTCAATGGGATGCTATCCACTGACACCAATTGGCTAGGGACCAGACTGAAGTTTGGATCTGGAAGTGAACCCCCCAAAGGCTAGGTATGTCTGTATCTGGGGGGTTGGTTTGGCCCAATATTGAGATAGGAACCAGCTGCAAATTTAGGACTCAAGGAAAGAGACTATATAAAAAGGCCTTTTCTTACTCAACATATTAGTTCCCCATGGGCCAGATTCTGACATCCTTACTCCCACTGTGCAGATCCTTTTGCCACGAGTACTCCTGTTGATTTAAATGAGACTATTCAGGCAGTAAGGAACAATTCCATGTGAGCAAGTGTGGCAAAATCTGGCCCGTGTGTCGGAGAGTCACATCTGTTTGCTTCATTGACACACATACATTTTTACAGCTGTTAGCCCTGTTCAGTACATTCAGCAACAGGAAAGCAAGTTGGAGTCTATTCTTCCTGGCACTTCCTCAGCACAATGCTGGTTGCAGGATCTTTCTTAGTGGTACCAGTGTAAAAGGCAAAAAGAAGAGGAGTTGAGTTTCTAGCTGTGAGAGCTAGAAAAATCATCCTTTGATTTGTAAACCGGAAAATGGGTCAGAAACCCTGCTTAGCTATTGTTCTAATCCCTTGTGTATCGTGTTTTTGTGCATTTAAAAGAACTGCCCAAACACTAAGTCATCAGGGGTGGGTTTTCAGGAATGCCCATTTGACTTCAACGATAGACTACGGGCTGCCCAGCCCCAGCATAGGGGCCAGAGCCGGTTGCCCACTCGGGGGTTCAGCCCTGTCAAACTGGTCGGGACGCTAACACCTGGGTTACTAATTCCCCTCTGATACTAGGTGGCAATCCCAATGACATAGTGAGGCCGTCTGATCTCCCTCCGACCCAGAGGGGAGGGATGACTGCCACACTGCTACAGGCTGTAAAGCCAGATGAGGGCTGCATCAGGATGAAGGTCTCCAGCCATCTTGGTTTCCTTGCCATTGGATTGAGGCTAGGTCTACACTACCCGCCTGAATCGGCGGGTAGAAATCGACCTCTCGGGGATTGAATTATCGCGTCCCGTTGGGACGCGACAATCGATCCCCGAATCGACGCTCTTACTCCACCAGCAAAGGTGGGAGTAAGTGCCGTCGACAGGAAGCCGCAGAGGTCGATTTTGCCACCGTCCATACAGCGGGGTAAGTCGGCTGCGATACGTCGAATTCAGCTACGCTATTTGCGTAGCTGAATTTGCGTATCTTAAATCGACCCCCCCCTGTAGTGAAGATGTAGCCTATGATCCCCATCCTGTCAAGTACCATGCTGAAACTGGTATGCAACAGTGTCTCCACGTTAAAAGAATTCTCACCCGGGCGTCTTCCATATTTACGTCCAAGTCCTGTGGAAATTGGTGAGTGGTGATGGGAGTAGGACAGTGATCACCGGACACTCCTAGTCACTGACCGCCACACAGGTGGCCGGTATCTGATGGTCATTTTTGCATTCGGACAGAGGCAGGAGTGCAACTCGGCAGCTGCAGCTGCGATTGAGCAGCCCTTTTTAGGATCCGCTCGCTCACCCTGCATGGGGAGGGGGCTAGAAAAGGTGCCCTAAACATAGTCTGCCTCGCCTCCCCCCGACTGGATAACCACATCCAGCAGGATCACCTTACTGCGGTCAAAACTGAGCAATGAAATTTAGAACCTGGAATATTGACATTAACTCATGGGTGAGAGACGCCCTCGACTGACCAAAATGCAACAGAACCTTGCAGCAAGGATCCCAGTATTTCAAGACCCAATGGAGACCACAGGAAATGGAGAAACGGGAAAGGGGGAAAGAACACGCTGCAGGCCGACTCAACAACCAGATTCCGCCCCTTCAACTGGGAAATGTCTGTCCCAACCGTGACAAGATCTGTGGATCCCAGATTGGTCTCATTAGTCACCTGAGGCTCCATCAGCAATAACCAGCTATCATTTTATGAAAGACAGTCATCCTTGAACTCTGGGGGATTGCCGGCTACTACTACTAATTTGTATTACAGTATCCTCTAAGGCCTCAACTGAGATCAGAGGCCCATCATTTATTTAGACCGTAAACACTTTGGAGCAGGATTTGTCACTGCTCCAAAGTGTTTACAGTCTAAATAGACAAGACAGACAGAGTGAGAGTATTCTTATCTCCATGTTACAGATGGGAAACTGAGGCACAGAGAGGTTAAGGCCCAGATCCTCAAAGGAATTTAGGGTCCTAACTTCCATTGGAATAAATTACTTGCCCACGGTAACACAGAGAAGTCTGTGGAAGAGCCAGCAATTCATCCCTGGTCTCCTGCATCCCAGTCCAGACCTTTAACCTTTCTCCTTCTCTGAATAATGGAGAAAAGCAAAAATCTCCATGTTTGCTAGCCCAGGACAGAATTGTGTCTATTGTTGGGAGGGAATATTTCAATTTGTGCGTCTTACAGCTAGTCAATACCCTGGGTGGTATTTCCCTCCCTTCCCCCCAACCTCTTCTCTTTTATGACCGCATGACTTAACGCCCTTGTGTGACTGACGGTACCCATTAGACTAGACTCTGATACAAAACAGCTGTGTTGGGGTGGGGGTGGGGAATAGCAATTTAGAAAACAATTAAGAACATCAATTCCAAATCATTTGCTTGGCCAGAATAAGTCATTTATAAGAGGTAATTTGATCCCCAGCAGCAAGAGATTAAAGGTGAACTCCATTATCTCCCATTTGCAGGAATCCATTTTAACCTGTTACCAAAGGGGGGGGGAAAGGATTTTTGTCTGAAAACGCAATTTGTCTGCTGCCTTTGTTTGGGAATTGGACTGCATGTATTTAGGAATTCCCTCCATGAGGAATAGTCTGTGTCTAATCTAAAGGCAGCCATCATAAATTTACATTTCTAAAGCACCTTTCATCAAGAAGGATCCCAAAGCATTTTACAGCTGGCTATGTAGGAATCACTTATCCCCACAGAACTGCAGGTACCTATAGGGTGAAATGGCTAAGCGTAAATGTATACATCTAGGAGCAAAGAATGTAGGCCATTGTGATGGAATGCTCACCTCACAAAAGGCAGAGCAGGTTAAATTAAGTCAGTGAACCTTATATGTTGCACCTTGGGGAAAGCCAGGGATCAATAAAGCCTATGGAAGGTGATGTTCAGCTGGAATGGAGCAGGTAGGACCCGTATAAAGGGATGAAGCTGAGAACAGAAGAGATCTGCAGGGGAAGTAGTTTGCAGTCATGCCATAGGAGAAGGGAGGTTTGTTTGGGGCTACAGAGTTTGGCAAGAAGTTAAAAAAGGGGAGGTAGTCTGCAGTTACTCCCTGGGAGGCGGAGCTTGGGCCAGCACACCCAGAAGGAGCAAGGGCGCAGAAGATAGAGAAGGGAAGTTGGAAGGAGTCCAGGAAAATAGCAACAGGGTCTGAGAGCAAGACCATAGTTTCTGGAACCTGGAGTAAGTGGGTGGGCCCAGGTTTCCCTACCAGGCTCTGGGAAAGTGGTGCAGGACCAGGCCGTCAACCAGAAGACTGTCTGGAACGGCATACAGACTTTGATACCCCCAGAAGGGGAGGACTATAAGCGACCTGGGCGGAGGGCTGATTCGAGAAGAAGAGAGCACCCGCATCCTGGAGAACTAGGGGTAATATGAGCAACCATCAGAAGAGCAGCATCAGACCTAAGTGGAGCTAATCCCCAGATGCAACCACAAGGAGGCACTGCAATGGCAAGTGAATCCCATCACAGCCATACTTAGAGGATGGGGGACACTATCCTGGGAAGCAGTGACTCTGAAAATGATTTAGGGGTTGTGGTGAATAATTAGCTGAACATGAGCTCCCAGTGCAATGCTGTGGCCAAAAGGCTAATGCTATCCTGGGTGGCATAAAAAGGGGAATCTTGACTAGGAGCAGAGAGGTTATTTTACCTCTGTACTTGGCACTGGTGCAGCCGCTGCTGGAATAGTGTGTCCAGTTTTGATGGCCACAATTCAAGAAGGAAGTTGACAAACTGAAGAGGATTCAGAGAAAAGCCACGAGAATGGTTAAAGGATTAGAAAATATATCGTATAGTGATAGACTCAAGCAGCTCCATCTACTTAACTTAACAAAGAGAAGGTTGATTTGACTACAGTCTATAAGTACCCACATGAGGAACAAATATTTAATAGTGAACTCTTCAATCTAGCAGAGAAAAGTATAGTATGATCCAATGGCTGGAAGCTGAAGCTAGACAAAATCAGACTGGAAATAAGGCGAAATTTTTGACGGTGAGAATAATTAACCATTGGAACAACTTACCAAAGTTCATGGTGGGTTCTCCATCACTAACAATTTTTAAATCAAGATTGAATGTTTTTTTTTTTTTAAAGATCTACACTAGGAATTATTTTGGGGAAGTTCTCTGGTATTATTCAGGAGGTCAGACTAGATGATCACAGTGGTCCCTTCTGGCGCTGGAACCTATGAAACACAGCACTGTTACACAGAGCTTATTACAGGAAGTAAAGCATGGAGCATGCCGTTGAAACTGCAGGGGAAATTTAGAAAGTCAAGAATATAATCAGCCAAACTGGTATTTGGCCAGGAAACAAAAGTTAACACCTTTACTCTGCCAGAAAACCACGTGAGATCTTTAATGACTACAAACAATCAAGACCCTGGTTTTACAGCCCATCCTGAAGACTGGGAGCCAGGAGACCCAGGTTCTATTCCCCGTTCTGCCACTGACTCGCTGTCTCAAATTGGGCAAGACAACTCACCTCTCTAATCCTCAATTTCCCCATCTGTAAAGCAGGATTAGCACTTGTTTATCTCACAGTGTTCTATACGGCTCAATGCATGTTAAGTGCTCTGAGCTCCTAAGGGTATGTCTAAACTACAGCTGGGGAGGTAATTTCCAGCCTGCGTAGATGTACGTGCACTAGCTTTGATTGAGCTAGCACGCTGAAACTAGCAGCATTGCCATGGTGGTGCAGGTGGCAGGCAGACTACCCATGCCTAGTACAATCCTGTCCCAGATCCAAGGTACGTAGTTGGGCAGTGAATCCCTCCTGCTGCCCATGCTGCCATAGCTACACTGCTGTTTTTAGCATACTAGCTCAGTCAAAGCTAGTGCCCATCAGTCTACCCAAGCTGGAAATTCCACCTTCCAGCTCCAGTGCAGATGGTTCCTAAGAGACATGTGAATCTGTACAGTGCCAAGTATTTCATTTGCCTCTGTATTTTCATGCCAGAGAAGCAAGTTTCCTTTGGAGACTATCTCATTAAGTGAGCAGCTTCTGTAATCCAAGCTCCCTTGATGGTGAGGTAGAGGCGCTGGCCAAAGGGAAGATTAGCTAATGGCTGTCTCAGACTGCATGGGTGTCTCGTATGGATTTGTGTTGGATTTTCATCTCTGCAGTCCTGGCTGGAGAGCCAGTCCTACCAGACCAAGACATTCCCAGCACAGGCCCTGCCAAGCTTCCAACGGGAGCAAGCCCTTAGGGGGATGGAATCTAGAGGAGCTGTCACTACACGTCATTCTCCTTGCACTAACGTGGTTCCCTCCTGAATGGCGGACAAGGTATACACTGCAGTAAACGGAGCCCAGAACAAACCTATTTGTCGCAGGGGGGAGCTATGGTGCTGGAAAGCAGCATGGTCCAGTTTGTCAGGCACAGGACTGACTCGGGAGATCTGGGTTTGATCCCCACTTCTGTTATTGACTTGCCCTGTGATGTTGGGCAAGTCATGTAATCTTTCTGTGCCTCTGTTTCCCCACCTATAAGAGGGGTAAGAATACTTAACCCTTCCCCGCTGCAAAGCCCTTTGAGACCTATGAAAACACTATGGACTAGGTTGTGCCTTTAGGCGCAGCCTTGAGAAGGAGACACCCCAAGGAGGGCGGCACTGTCCCTACCGACACCCTACCCCTAGGAGCACACTTCCCGCTCAGTCTCTTCTGCTGTGCTGTGACAAGGATCTTGCAACATTCCTTTCTGCGAGTGCAGCATCCAGCCAGGGCTCTGCCGCCTCACTTCCTGAAAGAGCATCTGGGATTGTGTTACCCCTCCTCCCCCTCCGCCCCTTACTCTCTGCACAGACATGTTAAGATCAGTCACATATAGGGTTGCCAGCCCTCTGGATTGGGTCGCAAGCCTGCCAATATTTGGAGTTTAATTTTCAAGCCCCAGCCCCTGCAGACACGTGATTATGTGAGAATCTCCGCTTTCACGGCAAGGGGGGAAAAAACAAATTTCTAGCCATCCTGATTGCAGAGTAGAGCTTGAAAACATGAAACTTAATGGCTCAAAAGCCAAAAGTCAACTAAAAAGAATCCAGAAATATTAATTTCTAAATGCTGATGATTTTTAAGCCAATCTTGTTATTTTTAGGGACTTGTCTCCTGTTCTTTGATCATTTAGGGGTGGCAATACTGTGTGTACCATCCTCATTAAGAGACATTCAAGTAGCTTTAGGCCCATTTCTCAGTGGGGTTACAACAAAGAATGCTGAATAGAAATGGTTTCCTGGGAGCAAGGACTTTGTTTGCTCTTTTAAATTCAGTGAAACCCAGGTAGGGGATTTAAACCTTTTCTTGCGATGTTGGAGACCCAAACACAGTCGTGCCAGGTGCTGAGACCCCGGCAAAAGGATGATCCAGGGGTTCAATTCCCCACTCTTCCATAAAAAGCTTCTTGGGTGACCTTGGATAACTGCCCTGCCTCACAGGGATATGATGAGGATAGATCTATTCAGGATCGTAAGGGGCTCAGATACTGTAGTGATGAAGGCTTGTAGAAGAGTGCAATCACTGTTGAAACACCTCGAGTGGCTGGGCGTGGTATAGCAGCTCTTTCCTCAGTCTTGCTGTCACATCTCATCTCGTAACTCAGTCCTTTGGCTGGGTCACTTTAAAGTCTCTCCCCTTCCAGGGTAACAATATCCAACAAAAACGTCTAATCGTCTGCCCGGTCTGCTGCCCTCAATGCTGGGCCCATACATCTTTTTCTCCGGGCTTCCAGTAGTCCATATCCCCTTCTCCGGGGCTTCATTCCACCTTACCAGTGGCTGGTGGGGAACTCAGGGCCTCCCTACACTGGGTTCCAGTCCAGGGACCCATTAACCAGCAATCAAGGTCTGCTCCATCAGCCTCCTTGCTGCTGCTTCCCTGGACATCTTCCACCATGGCCTATCAGCAGGCCTCTCCCACACCTCTCGAAGTTCACCCTTCTTTCAGGGCCAGGCTGTTCCCTGGAATCCCCCAATAAATCTCAAACCAGAAGTACAATCTAACCCAACTTCTGTTCTCCCGAGGCTTAACCTATCATGACTCTTAAGTTCCTCCGCCAAACACCTTCCAGGGCTCTCTCCTTGGAAGTCCTGATCCTGCCCTTCAATTAGGATGCTTCATCACTGGAGTCTGCTCCAGTGGCTGCTCTGTGTCTCTTCTGGCCTCTTGCCACCCTTCTCTACTCAGGAGAGGATCCCATGGCCAACTTTCACCCTGGGCTTCATCCTTGACCCCTACCATTCTCTCCACTTTCTAGGCCAAGATAGTGCCTATAGCTTTCCACCCTGCAGTCCCGCTCTACTTTGAGCTTCCTCTCTTTATACTACCCTCCAGCTCTGCTCCAGCTGGGGTCCTGCTTTAATTAGGCCTGGCCCACCCTCCAGGTGCAACTAGATGCCATAACTGAGCTCTTCAGCTCTAGTAAAAAAAAATTTAACCTGTGTGGGTACACACGCCATCACAGGGCCATATAAGTACCACAGATAGGAAGCAAAACTGACTATAAATCAACCCTTCTAGTTTCTCTGTCCAAGCAGAGTGAAGTGCAAAAATGAAACAAAGGAGAAAAGTAAATCTGAGTTCTAAAAGACTTTCCATTTTAATCCTCTCCAGTGTCATAACACAGGTGAAGGACTTTTTCAAATATGATTTATATCTTGTCAGTAACAGCACTGATCTCTCTTAGCAGCCAGTATTCTATCTCCTTGGGAGAGGTAATACAACCTACTGGAGGAGATGGGACAAAATCCACTTTCCTAGGAGAACCCAGAGGAAGAGAGAGAGCTAGATTCTGATCTCAGTCACACCAGTGCAAATCTGGGTAACTCCATCCACTGAAGTCAATAGAATTACTCCAGATTTGCACTGGGGGGTAGCTGAGATCAGTCTCTAGCCCAGAAAGTGAAAAGCCATCTATTGTGATGGCTGAGCTTGCCAGGGCCATGTTGCCAGGGCCGGATTTACACCTTGGCCACCCCTAGGCACCCCCAGCGGCTTGGCAGCTGCGGGAGCTCCAGCTCCGAGTTCCCCCTCCACACTGCCCGCAGGGGCTCGGAGCTCCAGGGTCCCCTGCTGCCGCGACTCGGAGGTCTGGGGGTCCCTGCTGCCTGCCCGCGGCGGCTCAGAGCTAGAACACCGGCACCCCTAGGCATGTGCCTAATTGGAAATCCAGCCCTGCATGTTGCCAGAATGCGCCAGAGCAGCCTAGCCCCATATGATCTCCTTGCACCTTACCGGGCAGAGGAGAGAACTCAACAGGAGAGAGGAGCCAGGAGTCACTGCAGAGGAGCAAGGGTGCCACACAGATAGCTCTGGCCTCCTACAGATCTCCTGCGATCTATGAGCCTGGGGGCCAAACCACTGCCTGTTCTGCTTGAGGGGGAAGCAAACCCCACCTCCGCAGTGGGGATCTAGGGTGTCCTCGGGGCATTCTTCCCCCTCCAGCGTCCCTCACCATGGAGAGTCCGGTGGGAAGAGGTGATCAGATCTCTAATTCCTGGGTAGGTGTGATGCTCTGTACCTTGGGGGAACACCCAGCACCCCCATGTTCATCCTTGTAAAATGATTGTGTGGTATCTAATGCAAAGTTTGTCATGTCGGATGTCTTTGGAAGGCTCATGATGTACTGAGCATTGTTGTTATAGTGATGTTATAGTGATGTTATAGGTTATAATTTCATGTATATAGTTGTGATGCTGAAAATGTGTCCTCATGGCTTAAAGCAAGCCCAGACAAAAACTCTCCAAGAGCAGAGAGGCAGTTCACATCTCATCAGGGCAGGTATGGGACAAACCCAGCCCAGCCTCACAGGAATAAAAGACGCTGGCCTAGGCAGCAACAAAAGAATCTGTTAGACTCTTGAGGGAGTCACCCCATTCCTTTGGTCAGTTTGGATCTGCGATGAGGTAATACTCACTTGACTCTGAGGTAGGGGCAAAGCCAAGAGGGAAGAAAGGACATGATAAAAGGGAGAGACATTTGCCATGCTCTCTCTCTCTTCCACCTACATCTACAGACACCACCACCACTAAGCGACTGAAGCACTGATCAAAGGGGAGAGCCTGGCTGAAGAGCAACCAGCCAGCCGGTGGTGAGAAGCATCAAAGTTTGTAAGGACATTGAAAGTGTTAAGATCAGCTTAGAACGTGTTTTGCTTTTATTTCATTTGACTAAATCTGACTTGTTATGCTTTGACTTATAATAACTTAGAATCTATCATTATAGCTAATAAATCTGTTTGTTTATTCTACCTGAAGCAGTGCGTTTGGTTTGAAGCATGCCAGAGGCTCCCCTTGGGAGAACAAGCCTGATACATATCAATTTCTTTGTTAAATTGACAAACTCATGTAAGCTTGCAGCGTCCAGCGGGCATAACTGGACACTGCAAGACGGAGGTTCCCAGGGTTGTGTCTGGGACCGGAGATATTGGCTAGTGTCATTCGCTTGCAAGTAGCTGGGAGCAGCTTACATACCAGAGGCTGTGCGTGAACAGCCCAGGAGTGGGGGTTCTCATAGCAGAGAGGGTAAGGCTGGCTCCCAAAGTCAAGGATTGGAGTGGCCTAGCAGATCACCGGTCCAGATTACAGCAGAGGGGAAGGTCACAGTAGGAAGTAAGGAAATTGGCAGAGAGTAAGTCTACAGCCGGTGTCAAAACAGAGGCCTCTTCAACAGTCTGTTTTCCCTTTGGTAACTGGAATCAGGGAAGCTGGTCAGGGCAGCCTCCCTCGCCAAACCCACGCAGCCCAAATACGACTCCTCCGGGAACATTAATGTTTTACTAAATCACTTAGCCTCTACTGACAACTCGCCCTGCCCTGGGAGCCTCAGCTGCAGGGACTGGGGTGGCGATTTTGTTGGGGAGGTTTATTAACTCTTTGTGGCATTGATGTGGCTGCTGAGATGGAGCAAGTGGTGGGTAATTGCTGGAGTCTGTTTATTTTATGAGTTGTGTTTTTAAGAGGCTTGCCAAGGGCGCTCTGATCTTAGGAGGGACCGCTCATTTATATTTCATTCAGCACACATTTCAATCAGTCCTAGTGTCATGTCATCTAGCCCTGGGTTAGCTCAGCGGGGGGTCAGTGCTGGCTCTCCTCTGAGACAATTAACCCAGGAGGTGGAAAAATCCAACTAGATACTAATACCTGTGTCTAGGGGAGCTGTAAACCAAATAGATTCCATTTCTACTTTACCTGGTCCCAGGTGAGCAGGAGCCAGTGGTCCTCCTGCTTAGAGGAAGACACTCTAGGGACAGTATAGATTTGTGACGACACCGGGGACCTCCAGTGCGCCACGCCTGAGCCTCTATAGCTTGAGCTAAACATTTGTACCTGGGGGCTGTAGCAGACTCACAGCCTCTGTGGATCAGGCAAAGGGTGGGACACAAAGACGCTAGGCGAGATTGCAAATACTTAGCTGCAGCCCGGGGGGAACGGGGCAACTGTCTTTAAGCCACCTTTCTACCCCCAGGATTCTGGGCCGATGAGGGGACAAATGTCTCCCAGAGTAATTTATGCAGTCTGGGGGTTGCTCTAAGTTATGTTAACCCTGCCTTGGTGGCCTATGGGCAGCACTTCAGCCTGGAGCTGCTCAGAATCCACTTAGCAGTGTGTGCTTGAGCCCCACCCACAGCATATCCCCTGTGTTGGTGAGGGCAGTCTGTAGACATCCTGTGCAGGAATTCTCCTCCTCCCAGCTGTACATCACCACAATGGAGTACCTGGGACATAGCGGAGGGGATGCCTCTACCTCTTAATAGCTGCTGGTACTTTCAAGCCACTTAGATCCATTATAGTCAGATCGGCGATCACAACCTTGGTGGAGGCCCTAGGCAGTTCCATGCTTGGGGAATCACACACTAACTGATGGCACATGGAGGGCTAGCTGCATCTTCAAGGGGCGTGACATCTGGTCTGGTGATAGGATCATCATAAAAAAGTACTGGAGACAAGTCTAGTTTGGTAGCTCTGAGGCCTCAGAAAGTATGAGGAATAACATGGCATCATTACCCAAGATACAAAACAGATTACTGCTTACTGGAGGTGACAGTGACAAGTTATTTTCCCTGACCTTTATTCTTCATAAGGTGGATAGGTGGATATGCATATCTTCTCCATGTATCTTTCCCACCATGTGTCTCTAATTTTGCTCTGTTTAAGGGAAGGTGAAGAAGACATCTTTAAAAAACTCAGGTCATAGATCACAAGCTGGATACAGGGCTGGCAACTGACTGAGAGCATAGCATCATACATTTTTTAACCCTTCCAAAAAAAAACAAAACGGTGTCTGGCTCCAGAGTGAGGCTCACTGTTCTGAGTGGGGAGAGAGAACTCAGTGACAGGACATTGGCTGTGGCAGTTGGACTCAGGGAACAAGGGAAGGGATGTTACTGGAGCAGAAAGTTGGGACTGGGAGAGTTTGTAAATGGTTGGTCCTGGGTTTCTGGAAATGACTTATTTGCTACCTATTTGTGTTTGTCTGCTTTGTTGTTTAGATCATAAGATCTTCAGGAAAGGGAGTGTCTTCCATTCTATGTCTGTGCAGCACCTGGCACACTCAGGCCCTGCGCCTGGTGGAGACTCATGGGTACTACTGGAATACACAATAACTAACAAGAATTATATTGGATAAATGTCCCTCATCCACCCTCTCGGTGGACTCATTCGTACGGCCAGATCTTGCCATTTTATCACGAGGCTCATGGCTGCTGGTGTTTTTTCTGAATACCCCAGCTCCTGGAGTCATGTGACTATGTGAGACACTCAGCTTTCACTGGGGGGGGGGGGGGGGGAAGGAAGTTTCTAGCCCTCATGGCTGTGGAGAAAAGCTTGAAAAAAAAGCACCTAATTCCATGGGCCTAGGCATTTTGGAAAGTCCCACTAGGTGCTGATCTGCAGCTTTAGGGACCTGTCACAAAACTTACATGACTTGTATCACCTCCTGCTGGGCAAGTGTGGCACTGCAGCACTCCCTGCCTCAATTTCCCCTAATGTGCTGTCAATAAGATCAATGAGTCTTTACATAGGGAACAGCACCCATTCTAAGAAGTCTACGCCTGTTGATGCCCTTTAAGTATATAAGCAAACCTTCACCCCAGCGTCTTAGGTGGCAGACAGAGTCAGTCTTAGTTTATTTCTAACCACCCGAGTACACCACTCCCCTCCAGTCAGGCCCTTTACCAGCAGGATTCTTTCGACTTGGGCCTCTTTCCTAGAGATAGGCACCTTGCTGCCACCTGGAGAGAGTCCTTCCTCAGGGCTTGTCTACACTACAAAATTAGGTCGGATTTATAGAAGCCGGTTTTATAGAAACCGGTTTTATGCAGCCGACTGTGTGTGTCCCCACATAAAATGCTCTAAGTGCATGAAGTCGGCGGACCGCGTCCACAGTACCGAGGCTAGCGTCGACTTCCGGCGCATTGCACTATGGGTGCCTATGGGTACCTATCCCACAGTTCCCGGAGTCTCCGGCGCCCATTGGAATTATGGGTTGAGATCGCAATGCCCGAATGATGCAAAGCAGTGCCACGGGGGGTTCTGGGTACATTGCGTCACGCCCCTCCCCCGCCGTCACAGCAACGGCAGACAATAGATTCACGCCTTTTTACCTGGGTTACCTGTGCAGACAACATACCACGCCAAGCATGGAGCCCGCTCAGCTCAGCTCACCGTCACCATATGTCTTCCGGGTGCCGGCAAACGTGGGACTGCATTGCTAAACAGCAGCAGCAGCTTACTGCCTTTTGGCGGTAGACGGTGCAGCATGAGTAGTAGCCTTCATCGGCGCTCGGGATGCTGGTAGCTGTGGGGCTGGCAGCCGTAGGGCTGCATTGCACCAGCCCCTTGCCTTTTGGCAGTAGATGGTTTATTACGACTGGTAACCGTCCTGTCAGTATTGTCTGCTGAGCATCCAGAAGAGGCCGAGGGCGATCTGGGTGCTCAGCAGATCTGCAAGAAGAGCTTTCCTCAGGTCTGAAAGCAAGTAAATTTACAGGTTGCCTGAAATGCTCATAGATGTCCTCGTTGGACAATGATGGTTACCAGTCGTAGTATACTATTTGCTGCCAAGTATTGTCTGCTAAGCACCCAGAAAAGGCCGAGGGCGATCTGGGTGCTGGCAGACAATACTTGCCTTTAACCGTCCTCGTTGGACAATGATGGTTACCAGTCGTAGTATACTATTTGCTGCCAAGTATTTGCTGCCAAGCACCCAGAAAATGCCGAGGGCTATCAGTCATGCTGCACTGTCGTCTTAAGATGTAAAAAATAGATTTGTTCTGTATTCATTTCCTTCCCCCCTCCCTCCGTCAAATCAACGGCCCGCTAAACCCAGGCTTAGGAGTTCAATCTCTGAGGGGGGGGGCATTCTGTGTGACAGTTGTTTGTATTTCTCCCTGATGCACAGCCACCTTTCTTGATTTTAATTCCCTGTACCTGTACGCCATGTCGTCAGTCGCCCACCCCTCCCTCCCTCCCTCCCTTCTTCCCCTGGTCTTTAGATACTAGTTTCGCGCCTTTTTTCAGACCAGACGCCATAGCTAGCACTGGGATCATGGAGCCCGCTCAGATCACCGCGGCAATTATGAGCACTATGAACACCACGCGCATTGTCCTGGAGTATATGCAGAGCCTGGACATGCCAAAGCAAAACCAGGAGGACCAGCTGAGGAGGAGGAGGCAATTGCAGCGCGGCGACGATAGTGATGAGGAAATTGACATGGACCTCTCACAAGGCACAGGCCCCAGCAATGTGGAAATCATGGTGTTACTGGGGCAGGTTCATGCCATGGAACGCCAATTCTGGGCCCGGGAAACAAGCACAGACTGGTGGGACCGCATCGTGTTGCAGGTCTGGGACGATTCCCAGTGGCTGCGAAACTTTCGCATGCGAAAGGGCACTTTCATGGAACTTTGTGACTTGCTTTCCCCTGCCCTGAAGCGCCAGAATACCAGGATGAGAGCAGCCCTCACAGTTGAGAAGCGAGTGGCGATAGCCCTGTGGAAGCTTGCAACGCCAGACAGCTACCGGTCAGTCGGGAATCAATTTGGAGTGGGCAAATCTACTGTGGGGGCTGCTGTGATCCAAGTTGCCAGGGCAATGAGAGACCTGGTGATATCAAGGGTAGTGACTCTCGGAAACGTGCAGGACATAGTGGATGGCTTTGCTGCAATGGGATTCCCAAACTGTGGTGGGGCGATAGACGGAACCCATATCCCTATCTTGGCACCGGCGCACCAAGCCACCGAGTACATAAACCGCAAGGGGTACTTTTCAATGCTGCTGCAAGCCCTGGTGGATCACAAGGGACGTTTCACCGACATCAACGTGGGCTGGCCAGGAAGGGTACATGATGCTCGCGTCTTCAGGCACTCTGTTCTGTTTCGAAAGCTGGAGGAAGGGACTTTCTTCCCGGACCAGAAAATAACCATTGGGGATGTTGAAATGCCTATCGTGATCCTTGGGGACCCAGCCTACCCCTTAATGCCATGGCTCATGAAGCCATACACAGGCAGCCTGGACAGGAGTCAGGACCTGTTCAACTACAGGCTGAGCAAGTGCCGAATGGTGGTGGAATGTGCATTTGGGCGTTTAAAAGCGCGCTGGCGCAGCTTACTGACTCGCTGTGACCTCAGCGAAAAGAATATCCCCATTGTTATTGCTACTTGCTGTGCGCTCCACAATATCTGTGAGAGTAAGGGGGAGACATTTATGGCGGGGTGGGAGGTAGAGGCAAATCGCCTGGCCGCTGATTACGCGCAGCCAGACACCAGGTCGGTTAGAGCAGCACAGCAGGGCGCGGTGCGCATCAGAGAGGCTTTGAAAACTAGTTTTGTGACTGGGCAGGATATGGTGTGAAACTTCTGTTTGTTTCTCCTTGATGAAATTGCAGCCCCCCCCCACGCACCCGGTTAACTCTACTACCCTGTAAACCAAGCACCCCAACCTCCCCTACCCTCCCCTCTTCAAGCACCACTTGCAGAGGCAATAAAGTCATTGTTACTTCACATTCATGCATTCTTTATTAATTGAGCACACAACTAGGGGGATAATTGCAAAGGTAGCCCGGGATGGGTGGGGGAGGAGGGAAGCAGCACACAACTAGGGGGATAATTGCAAAGGTAGCCCGGGATGGGTGGGGGAGGAGGGAAGCAGCACACAACTAGGGGGATAATTGCAAAGGTAGCCCGGGATGGGTGGGGGAGGAGGGAAGGAAAAGGACACACTGCACTTTAAAACTTTAAAACTTATTGCTGTGGAAATCATCTAGGGTGGAGTGATTGGGTGGCCGGAGGCCCCCCCACCGTGTTCTTGGGCGTCTGGGTGAGGAGGCAATGGGACTTGGGGAGGAGGGCTGGTGGTTACAGAGGGGCTGTAGCGGCGGTCTCTGCTCCTGCTGTTGGTTACAGAGGGGCTGTAGCGGCGGTCTCTGCTCCTGCTGTTGGTTACAGAGGGGCTGTAGCGGCGGTCTCTGCTCCTGCTGTTGGTTACAGAGGGGCTGCAGCGGCGGTCTCTGCTCCTGCTGCCTTTCCTGCAGCTCAACCATACGCAGGAGCATATCAGTTTGATGCTCCAGCAGCCGGAGCATCGACTCTTGCTTTCTGAGTACAAGCTGACGCCACTTCTCCTCTTCAGCCCGCGTTTCAGCACGCACCCTCTGCTCTTCAGCCAACGATTCAGCTCGCCACCTCTCCTCTCGCTCATATTGGGCTTTTCTAAAATCAGTCATTGACTGCCTCCACGCATTCTGCTGTGCTCTGTCAGCGTGGGAGGCAGTCTGTAGTTCAGTGAACATTTCGTCACGCGTCCTTCGCTTCCTTCTTCGAATATTCACTAGCCTCTGTGAAGGTGAAACATTTGCAGCTGGTGGAGGAGAAGGGAGAGTTGTTTAAAAAAGATACATTTTTGAGAACAATGGGTACACTCTTTCACTTTAGATTTTGCCGTGCATCACACAGCACATGTGCTTTCGTTACAAGGTCGCATTTTTCCTCTTATATTGAGGGCCTGCCTGTTGAGAGATCACTCACGCAGTTCCAGGCCACAGATTTCAGCTTGCAGGCAGCCATGGTAAGACACAGTCTTTTGGCTTTTTTAACCTTGTTAACAAGTGGGGATGGTTTAAAACAGTACTGCTCTCATTAACCATACCAAGCACCCGTTGGGTTGGCCATTTAAAATGGGTTTGCAATGTAAAAGGAGGGGCTGCGGTTTCAGGTTTAACATGCAGCACAAACCCAACTAACTCCCCTCCCCCACACACCCAATTCTCTGGGATGGTCACTTCACCCCTCCCCCCCACTGCGTGGTTAGCAGCGGGGAATATTTCTGTTCAGCAGAGCAGGAAGGGGCACCTCTGAATGTCCCCTTAATAAAATCGCCCCATTTCAACCAGGTGACCGTGAATGATATCACTCTCCTGAGGATAACAAAGAGCGATAAGGAATGGATGTTGTCTGTATGCCAGCAAACACCGGGACCATACGCTGCCATGCTTTGTTATGCAATGATTCCAGACTACGTGCTACTGGCCTGGCGTGGTAACGTGTCCTACCATGGCGGACGGGATAAGGCAGCCCTCCCCAGAAACCTTTTGCAAAGGCTTTGGGAGTACATGAAGGAGAGCTTTCTGGAGATGTCCCTGGAGGATTTCTGCTCCATCCCCATACACGTTAACAGACTTTTCCAGTAGCTGTACTGGCCGCGATTGCCAGGGCAAATTAATCATTAATCATTAAACACGCTTGTTTTTAAACCATGTGTAATATTTACAAAGGTACACTCACCAGAGGTCCCCTGTGTGCCCACAGGGTCTTGGGTGAGTTCGGGGTTTACTGGTTCCAGGTCCAGGGTGACAAACATATCCTGGCTGTTGGGGAAACTGGTTTCTCCGCTTCCTTGCTGCTGTGAGCTATCTATGATGTTCTCTCCATCCTCATCTTCCTCGTCCGCCGAACCCGCTTCCCTGTCTCCAGAGAGGGACTGATAGCACACGCTTGGGCTACTGGTGGCTGCACCCCCTAGAATGGCATGCAGCTCCTCGTAGTAGCGGCATGTTTGCGGCTCAGCCCCGGACCTTCCGTTTGCGTCTCTGGCTTTGTGGTAGGCTTGCCTTAGCTCCTTAATTTTCACGCGGCACTGCTGTGCGTCCCTGTTATGGCCTCTGTCCTTCATGGCCTTGGAGATCTTTTCTAATGTTTTGCCATTTCTTTTACTGTTTCGGAGTTCGGCCAGCACTGCTTCATCTCCCCAGATGGCGATCAGATCCCGTACCTCCCGTTCGGTCCAGGCTGGAGCTCTTTTGCGATCCTGGGACTGGGACTGGGACTCCATCACGGTTACCTGTGCTGATGAGCTCTGCGTGGTCACCTGTGCTCTCCACGCTGAGCAAACAGGAAATGAAATTCAAATGTTCGCGGGGCTTTTCCTGTCTACCTGGCCAGTGCATCTGAGATGAGAGTGCTGTCCAGAGCGGTCACAATGAAGCACTGTGGGATAGCTCCCGGAGGCCACTAATGTCGAATTCCGTCCTCACTACCCAATTCCGACCCCCATAAGGCCGATTTTATCGCTAATCCCCTCGTCGAGGTGGTGTAAAGAAACCGGTTTAAAGGGCCCTTTAAGTCGAAAGAAAGGGCTTCGTCGTGTAAACGTGTCCAGGTTTAAGTCGACTTAACGCAGCTAAAGTCGACCTAAACTCGTAGTGTAGACCAGGCCTCAGAGCCAGGGGTCCATGGAGGTCTGTCAACTGCAGCTCTTCTCTAGGGCAATATGTAGTTCCCAACAGGCTGGGCTTCCAGCCACTACCTGGGAAGTCCCTTTTCCGGGACCAGGCCTTTCTGGAGACCTGACAGCTCTAGCTCTTCCCTTAGGAATCTCCACTCTCTAAGGGTACGTCTACACTTACCGGAGGGTCCGGCGGCAGGCAATCGATGTTCTGGGATCGATTTATCGCGTCTGGTTTAGACGCGATAAATCGATCCCGGATCGATCCCGGAAGTGCTCGCCGTCGACGCCGGTACTCCAGCTCGGCGAGAGGAGTACGCGGCATCGACGGGGGAGCCTGCCTGCCGCGTCTGGACCCGCGGTAAGTTCGGACTAAGGTACTTCGAATTCAGCTACGTTATTAACGTAGCTGAATTTGCGTACCTTAGTCCGAAGTGGGGGCTTAGTGGGGACCAGGCCTAAGGATCACACCTTCTAGGCCCCTTGCTCTGGTAAGCTCTCCTGGGAGCACCTTTCCTCAGGAGCTTCCTGTCTCAAGGAAACCTCCAGCTGAGTCCAGATAACCCTTCTTCATTATCTAACTAGCTACCAATCAGCCTCTTATGTAGTTATTATTTCAAGGTGGGTCTGGGTTGGCTTGTTCTATCTTACAGGAGCCTGTCACATGAACCTGTCACAGGCGCCTGTCACATGAACCTGTCACAGGCAGGCTGAGCGCTGCCTCCCCTTAATGGGCCAGCCCCTGGTGACAGCACCAAAGTACCTTTATAAAACTGGCCCTACCTTCATATCTAGCTACCGGAACACCAGAACAGTCTCAAAATTTCAATGTGAAAAATTTCAAATATAGGGAGAAAAAAGAAAACATTTCCAATTTTTTTTGCATATTTCTGCTAGTATTTCTTCCACCAGCTTTACTAAATAAGTAGTCTAATTTGCAGAGGTGCTGAGCACCTGCTCTTCCTAATGAAATCTAAATTTAATGTATCCCAAGTTTAAAATGGTTGGCATGAATTTGTGTGCCTGTTTCCCCACTCAAAGTGGCAATAATAACCACTTTTGTGAAATGCTTCAAGATCTGTGGCTGAAAAGTACTCTACAAGTGCTAAGGGTTGTTATTTATTATTATTAGGGTATTATGAGCTTTTTGCTCCAAGGGTCTTAGAGCACCCACTTGACATCAGTTTAAAGACACAGTATTGCCCTGCAAGTTGAAATATAGTGTGTTGTTATTGCTCTCAGATAAACAGAATTACCTCCTCTTCAAATCAAAGGCGATCTGTTTTCCTTCTTGGACATCACCGCATTCCAGTGAAGAACAAATCAGTGCTGGCGAACAGAGGAGGTATTTCCTTGGCATGGTTGCAGAAGTATCAAAGGGAGAGAGCAGAAATGGGAAGTACCGTAACTGGTTTTAATCACATATAACAGTCAAGTTCTTCTGGACAGGCCTACTGTCTGACATGCCATATAAAATGCTCCAAGAAAGCTGGATTAAGGAAGTGGAAAAGTGGAGATGGTGACACAAAAGCATTCAGGATACGTTGCAGGATAAGCTACAAAGCCTCTCCCTAATGGGATTCATATTACTAATGCTATATTGACCCTATTAGTGTAATATCCAAGGACCAAGGCGTTAATTTCCAATGAGAATTTGGCATTCAAATCCCTTAGGTGGCTTTGACACCTGTATGATAACATAGTATTTCTGGGTGTCATTCACAACTAATACTGCTAAAATGATTGTAAATAGAGCTGGTCAATTATTTTCCAACAGAACAGTTTTCTGTTGGGAAATGTTGATTTGAGTAAATAGCAACATTTTGTCAAAATTTACAGCAGGAAATTATGATTTTATCCTTCCAACTATATAATATAAGTCAACTGTTTTATATTATTAGAACAAATATAATCGTAAGTCAATTATTTTATAGTATAATATAGTACAAAATAGTTGAATTCTTATATTGTTATATTAATATAAAAGTGTAAATGATAAAATCATAACGAAACATTTTGCTACAGTCCTATCAAGGCTTCCAAAACAAAATATTTCAGAATGTTTTTTCACAGAGAATTTTGAAATTTCAGACTTTTCATTCTGAATAGGGATGCAAGGGAATTTCAAAATGTCAGATCTTCCTGCAGGCCCGAAATGCTGAGTATTGTTCTCTGGGGCTGTGCAGCTGGGTTGTTTTTGGAACAGTCATAACAATTGTAACTGTTGTTTTATTGTTTATTAGTTGTATTACGGAAGTGCCTAGAGACGCCTGTACTAGACCCTCTACAGACATATAATAAAAAGACAGTCCACTCCTTGTCCCTGAAGAACGTACAGTCTTAACATATGGGACAAAGCAGGTGGAGATAAACAAACTAAAAAAGAGTGTCATATTTGATATAATAAGCAGCAATCACAGTGCACCTAATACCTAGTCATTGCCAAATGCTTTAGAGGTGAATTTTAACGCATTTTGACTCTGATTAGTTGAGGAGTGGTTTGTTGGCTGCTAGAGCTGGTTGGATGATTAGTTGATTGCACCTTTGATTGCTTGTGGGGTGCATTTTTGAGATAGTGAATGAAGGTTGCTTGCGAGGTGCTGAGAGCTCCGGCCCCAATCCAGCAAACACTTTTAAGCATGTGAGGAAGTTGGAGCACATGAGCAGTCCTATTGAAATCAAGGGGACTGTGAAGGTGCGTGGTAGTCCTCCCACATTCAGGAAGCTGCAAGATCAGTGCCTTAGCTGGTTGCTTGATGATGGACTACTTTAGATAATGACTAGGTTCAAAGAAATGTTCTCACAATGTGTAATTGGACAGTGGAAATCACTGTCACAGGACATCATTCATGCCAAGAACTTAACAAGATCCTAAGAAGGACTGGACAGTTAATGGATAACAAGAATATCCAGAGTTAAAATAGTTAATGCTAACAAGAAAATTAAAGGGGTTATAAAACCGAATGCTTCAGAGTTTAAAACAATGCCTAACTATTAAGGATTAGGATGATCTTCATGAGCTTGCAAGTATTTTAAAACACCTTTTTACAGTTTAGCTTTTCTCATGTTTTTCTCTTTGTTTCTTTACCATTTTTAGAGGGGGCGCTACTTACCAGTCACTGGTATAGGGGTTCTGGGCCATCTACCAAATCCCATTGTTTACCTCCCTAGGGAAAGTGACCCTTGGGGAGGTCCTAGGGGTTTGGGTCAAGCCCATGTCCAGATATTCATGTGGGCAACCATATCAGGGTGTTTTTTGTTACCATTTAGATGTACAAACGTCTATTGTTTTCTTTAACAAGTCTCTTTGCACACATCTTTGTTTTTACATTTGAGATTTTTTTCATGCTTTTAGTTGTTTCTTTATCGTTTTTAGGGGTGGCACTGTTTACTGGGGACTGAGTTACAGGTTCTGGGCCAAACAACAAATTCTATTGGTTTCCCTCCCTAAGGTGGGCCTTCCCACTGGGAGTCAGAGGCTGGAAGGACCAGATCCCAGAAGGACAGGGTTGAGGTCATAACAGCACATCCGGTGACATCGTCACTTTCATGTCATCGTCATTTCCTGTGATGTAGCTGGTGGCATCACTTCTGGTGAAGTCATCCTTACCTTCTCTCTAGATCAATCTATTATCCCTCAATCGCATTTTGACATTTACTAGGGGCAAGATACTACTCACACCAGTTAATGTACGACTAGAAGGTGCTTAATGTACAATGAGGAGGGCAGTATGAGAACCTAAAGGGAATAGAGTAGTGTTAATTATTTATTTATTGAGCACTGGCCATGTGCTGAGCATGTCTAGTATGTGGTGCCACTTTAGTCAGATCTGGGCTTTTTATTATTTCTTACTGGTAATCTTTCTGATACTAGTTTCAGTGCTTAATTTATAATGAAAGAGGTGCAGGGGCTCAAGCAATTTTTTTTCCATTCATAAGTGAGGCAGCAAACCCAGAGGTTCCAGGGCTATGAACTGCCAAGCCTAGAGCCCTGGCAAACCCCAGCACAAATTAAGCATTGACTAGATTATTGCTTTTATTTCCATTGAAAATACAAAGAACAGCCATTTTCACCCAACTTTAACAACTTTAACAACTTCTGAGCTTCCTCGGTCCAGGGGGAGAATTAGGTATATATAGTAATATTTTATTTTGAGAGGATTTTATTTTGTTTGGGGTTTTTAGTAATTAGAGGTGGATGATCATTTAAACATTTGCCAGGAATATTCACTTGAATAAAAAAACTGAATTTGCCTCAGCTTCATATATACCGCTTTTGTGTTTGCTTTCCGTTTGTATTCTAGCAAAGGAATATACTGGCAGGACTGGTCCAAAAATGTCATTAGGGAATATTAACAGGAAGCAAATTTTGATGTTATATATGTGAATATTTGCCTAGGACACTTCATTCTAAGCTTCATGCTCATTCATGTGATACTATACACAAATATCCATTCCAAACTAATCCACACCCATTTCAGATTTTGAATTTCTAATATCAAGTCAAGTCCCCACCAACACCAAAGAATTATCCACGTAAGTTCTGTAGCAAATTCTTTTTAATAATGAATAAAACTGAGGAAACTTATGCTTTTTTTGTGGCTGGTTCGCAAGCAGGAAAAGAGGCTAAACCTGTCTAATGAATTATTCACAAGGAATTTCTTGTTCAGCATGGACCTGAGTAGAGACGCTTTTTCTGAATTTGTGTCTAAGGCTTGCTCCTGGACAAAATTCTCCTTGACTTCAATGGAGCAGTATCTAGCCCTAAATGAGCATCAAGCAAACAGGATTCGAAGTCCCAGTGAAGCCAATGACACCACTAGATGAATGTTTTACAACTTAAGTAATACAGGAGTTGAGAAAGAGTAACAAAAGTTAGTGCTTAACTGAGTCTGTGAATCAGCCTTTGAACACAAAAGAGCAATTGATCTTGCATAGAGGGTTATCCAAGCAAGGTCTGCTGCAATTTTAAATTAAGGTACTATTCATTATTAATTATTATTGGTGTGATAGAGTCAAGAGACCCTGCCTTTTGTGCTAGGTGTTGTGCAAACCTCTGACAGAGATGTTCTCTGTCCCAAAATCATTAAGATTTTTTAGGTGCCCTAGAGAGTGGCACACATTAGCTAACTACTTTAATTAAAATACACCTTAGAAAAGAAGGAAGCTAAAATGTTATTGAATCTGCTAAAATGTTGTTGAATCTCTGCTCTTGTGGTTCATTATGTCACGAGAGAATCCTTGATATTTTACTGTGGAAGCAAAACAACCATGACACATGAATTTCTGAGGATGTGAGAATCACAAAATGTGCCCTTTTCTATGACATTAAGATTTGGTCATTTCGATTAACTGGGAAAATACATCTCTATGAAGATCTGGAAGTGGGTGTGTTTGTGTGTGTATTCTGGAAATTCAGAGAAAAATCAAGTACAAAACACACAAAAGACATTTTTACCAAAAAGAAATGTATTTCACAGATAATGATGTCTTACTTTATGTTAGTATATAGGTCTGTTTCTTAGCCTGGGATAGAATTTTGGGTTTGACTTTTTGATACTCTTATACTAATATGTGTAAACAAAGGACAAAGACAGTGTGATGTTGCTTCTGCCTAGTCCACTGGATTTGTTAGTACAATGGGAACAGATAAGAGCAGTTAAAGTGTTACTCGAGAGCACACTTTAAGACTGCCTCAACCCCTATCTCAAGGCAAAGTCAAGCAACCAGTCGGGAGGGGCAAAGGGGTTTGGGGGGGGAAGGTATAAAACACTAAAAGACCAAAGAAATGCCCGTCCCTGACTGCAGCACAACCTCACTCCTTACCCCTCCCATGGGGTACAAAAGGGGTGGGATGAAGACCCCAGACCCAAAATGGAACATGACCCTAAGTTCAGATTCCACTGGCGGAGCTGTTGGTGCCGTATGCCTTGTGATACCTTGGCTGACGGTGGCACTGGTGAATGGTGCACCGACAGTATGGGTATCTCCCTATGGACCACCAGTTCCTCAACTCTCAGTGACTCTGAATAAAGAGCCAGGGTCTCCAGGGCAGTGTACCCAGGTCTAGCTGGTGGGGAGCGGGTGGGACTTCTGCCTCTTTGGTGGAGCCAACAGTGCCAGTTTTGGTCAGGCAGTGAATGTCGGTACCGCCAAGTCCTCCTTCCCGCTGTAGTGCAGTACCGTGGATGCAGCCGGTGATCGCTCTCTTTTCTTTTTTGCTGGCGTGGGCCTGCCCCTCCCCTTCCACAGCTGGATGTTTCAGGTGCTCTTGGCCCTCAGTACAGGTGGTTTGGACCCAGGCTCCTCCTTTGGTCCTGACACACCCATCCCAGGGTGCAAAGTGTCACCTGATTTAGAAGGTGGAAGGAGGCAATCCTCTTCTCAGAGGCCTTGGAAGAGGATGTCTCCCATTTCTTACAGGCATGTTTGTTTTTACCCTCCTCCTTAGTCCTTAGGCCTGGTCTTTGACAATTGGCACTCAAGAGCTTCTTGTCAGGAAGAGCACTGCTAGGTACCTCCTGCTGATGTAGAGGGGGTCAGACGACCCACGGTCAGACTGGGGCCTCATCAGCAGCTCCATTAGGTGTCTTTAGAGCTGGAGCTCTCAGCACTGCCGGGTTTGAGGTAGAAACAAACAGCAAACATTGCACTTGGAGGGAACGTGAGATTCTCCAAGGCAATATAAGCACGAGTTGTGAGGATCACTCACCGGGAAGACCTGGGAGCAGTCCACAGAGGATTTGAAGCCAGGGATTTTAGGCTTACCAAGAA